>NC_044070.1:2847692-2895192 GCF_902167405.1 Gadus morhua
TACATTCCACAGATACACAGTGTGTGTGTGTGTGTGTGTGTGTGTGGGTTTAATGTGACATCAGTTGGGCCGTCTCCTACCTCCTCTTCCTGCTCTGTAGCCTTGAAATACACAACATATGTCCCTATCCAGCCTTGCCTAGCAATCCCAAAACACCCTGCCATCGCCACGGTAACCCTCACAGAAACACACGCACACACATGTAAGCGGTTTTAATGTACACAACAAAAACAAACAAATGATATAACACTTATAACACCCAATATGTCTTAGTTTCATACACGTTTTTTTGCAATTATTGTCATATTGTCGTATGTAAGTTAGTTGTATAAAATTATTAAATATTAGACTCATATATTACTCAGAACATCTGTATACAAAGGAATTAATCACATTGCAAGACCCGTAGAGAGGGACACTGATCTGCTGGTCACAAACACACACACACACACACACACACACACACACACACACACACACACACACACACACACACACACACACACACACACACACACACACACTCACACACACACACCACAAACACACACACACACACACACACACACATACGAGCGCGTGAGCACACAAACACACACACACACACACACACACACACACACACACACACACACACACCACACACACACACACAAACACACACACACACACACACACACACACACACACACACACACACACACACACACACACACACACACACACACACACACACACAACTTACACACACAACACACACACACTTATATACTATACACACACAGGCAGTTCAGAAATTGCTCTCACATAGCACAATTAACACCATAAGATAGTGACACTCTTGTTTTGTAAGAAATCATACACTTTTGATTGTTGTTGTTTTTGAGCCAGAGATAAAACACAAATAGTTGATATAACGACATGGATTGACAGGTAACAGAGGACAGACGGACGGGACGTGGGACAGGGGACACCGGGCAGGTCGTAGCACACAGACGGTAGGTACAGAGAGTCTTTGGTCCGGCTATGCCTCCTGCATAGCAGGCGCCCACGTCCGGACCTCCAGTCAGTAGAGAACTTATAGCCCCCCGTGTTTCCAACCCACACCACGTGTTTATATATTTAGTCCTCGCTCCCTTCGCCTGTCAGAGGGGCGTCCAACACCTGAACTCTCCCGCCAAAACGTCTGAACAGGGAAGTAAAGAAGCACGGCAAGTCACAGCTTCTAGTGGGTGTCAGAATCGGGACCGGGGGGGGGGGGGGGGGGGGGGGGGTGGTGATGATATGGAGGGGGGTTAGGCTTTGGTTCATGCACCCCACTGTTAAGTACCACTCTAGGACGGACGGGGGAGCAGCTCCAGAGGGACGGGCTCTCCTCTGGTTCTAAGGACGGAAAGGGAGGGCGCAGGGGGAGGGTGGACGTGGGGGAGGGAGGGCGCAGGGGGAGGGGGGGGCGTGGGGGAGGGAGGGCGCTGGGGGATGGGGGGCGTGGGGGAGGGGGGGGGCGTGGGGCGAGGGGGGTCAGCTGGGGGGGGGTTCTTTGGTGGAGAGGGGGGTCCGGTGGTGGGAAGGGGGGTCCGGTGGAGTGGAGGGGGGTCCGGTGGGGGGAGGGGGCTCCGGTGGGGGGAGGGGGGTCCGCGGGGGGAGTGGGGGGGGGGGTTGTCGTGGGTATTTGAAGGAAGTAATAAATAAATATTGCAGTGGTATTGATGGTGTGTGGGCCCCTGCCATGCCCTCGGTGGCTCTTGCCCCCCAGGGGGTCTCCACACCGTGTTCCTTGGTCTTGACTGCCCAGCAGTGGTCCAAGCGCCCCCCCCCCCCCCCCCCCCACCCGTAACCTCCCACAATGCAACAGAGTCTGAGTCCGAGGGTCTGAGCAGGACCGCAGCCCTAGGGTCCTAAGGCGGTGGGGGGGGGTCTGCACACAGGTTGATGTGGGGGGGGGGGGGGGTGCTGAGGGAGGGGATGGCGAGCTGGTGGGGTGGGGTCCTGGTGGGGGGGGTGGTGGGTAGAGGGTGGAGAAGGGCTCAAGAATAGATCAAGCCCTTGAGGAAGTGGCCTGTGGGCCCGTTTGAAGACGAAGGGACAATCACGCTGCTGGGAAGCGTCTCGCGTCGAGGGAGGAAGCCAAACAAGGGGAGGAAAAGCGCTCTGATTTTCGCACAGGAAGCCCGCCGCGCCTCCTGCCTCGCCAAGATAAGAGCGCGGCGGTTCCCAGGGCCAGGCCCGGGGGCCCTCTCTCCCTCAGCCCGGCCGGCCGTCCACCGGGGGCTCCTCCTGGGGGCCGCGTCAGGCCCGCCGCGCAGACGGGCTACGAAGAACAAGGCCGGGTGTCACTCTAGAGCTCACACACTCCTTAAGGTCACTCTGCTTAGGCTTACACTCATTAAGGGTACACACTCCTTAAGGCCACTCTGCTTAAGGTTACACTCTTTAAGGTTACACACTCCTTAAGGTAACACTCTCTTTAGGGGTATAAGAATGAAGTGGCACAACAAGCTAAGCTACATGCTAAGCTAACCTTCGTCTCTGACAGTGGACACAGGGAGAGGAGCTGCTTTTTGTCTGGGTGGACGAAACCAAAAACTGTGGTTGTAGTCTAACCATGCCTTATGGATTGCATTATACTATCATGTACGAATGTATGGAGTCTTCTCAGGAGAGAAAGTCGCATCTTTGCGAGAGAATAAAGTGATTGATGACAGTTAGAGGGAGAAACAGAGCGAGCATGAATGAGAGAGACACCTGTTAGACTAAAAGGTCTATCCTAAGGCATGACCATTTCTCATGAGAACTTTAAAAATAGCCTGTGTCTCTGCCTGGGTGTGTTGTGTCATATATTAGAAAAGGCATCAGAGTTTCCGGTGTGCAATCACAATAATAAACAGCCCCTCACTCTGTGTCCTGGGCAGGAAATTCATTAAATCATAGCGTTTGATTTGGGGACCACGGGAACTGGCCTCTATTGAAGTCTGTTTTCTTTCTGTGACCTTTCAAGTCCTAGTTTCACTGTGTAATGTGTCTGTGTATGTACCAGGCTCACGTGTCCACACACACACACACACACACACACACACACACACACACACACACACACACACACACACACACACACACACACACACACACACACACACACACACACACACACACACACACACACACACACACATGCCAGCGTGTGCACACAGGGAATAATGTGGGAGGGAAGGAGAAGAAGAATATGCAAAAGACATTAAAAAATAACACAAACACAGTGTAACAAACAGACACACACACAAAGATGCACACACACTCAGCGACAAGCAGCAATTTGAACCAGGAGCACACATGAAAGGCCCCCCGAGGCATCTGTTCTCTTGCACAAAGGAAACCCTGTCTGAAGACCTGCCGCAATAGACAAAACATGTCTGAATATAACCTCACACAAACACACAGACACACTCACATACAAACACACTCACACTCACACAAACACACACATCCACACACACACACACACACACACACACACACACACACACACACACACACACACACACACACACACACACACACACACACACACACACATACACACACACCCAGGCACAGGCACACTGACACACTATTTTGAAAAGGACAGGTTTGAGGCATGGTATTTGGATGATTGTGTTTTCTGGCGTATTTAGTTAGATCAGTTAACAAAAGTAATCGGATCTCCTTTCTGGATCGTATTATATTATTTCATCACATTTTGTCATTTAATATTAATAATAGAAAGAAATGATAGTTGGAGTTGATGAGGTGGAGGTGATGTGATGGAGGTGATGAGGTGGAGGTGATGAGGTGGAGGTGATGAGGTGGAGGTGATGAGGTGGAGGTGATGAGGTGGAGGTGATATGATGGAGGTGATGAGGTGAAGGTGATGAGGTGATGAGGTGGAGGTGATGAGGTGGAGGTGATGAGGTGGAGGTGATGAGGTGGAGGTGATGTGATGGAGGTGATGAGGTGGAGGTGATGTGATGGAGGTGATGTGATGGAGGTGATGAGGTGGAGGTGATGAGGTGGAGGTGATGTGATGGAGGTGATGAGGTGGAGGTGATGAGGTGGAGGTGATGAGGCGGAGGTGATGAGGTGATGAGGTGGAGGTGATGAGGTGATGAGGTGGAGGTGATGAGGTGGAGGTGATGAGGTGGAGGTGATGAGGTGGAGGTGATGTGATGGAGGTGATGAGGTGGAGGTGATGTGATGGAGGTGATGTGATGGAGGTGATGAGGTGGAGGTGATGAGGTGGAGGTGATATGATGGAGGTGATGAGGTGGAGGTGATGAGGTGGAGGTGATGAGGTGGAGGTGATGAGGTGGAGGTGATGAGGTGGAGGTGATGAGGTGATGTGACGGAGGTGATGAGGTGGAGGTGATGAGGTGGAGGTGATGAGGTGGAGGTGATGAGGTGGAGGTGATGAGGTGATGTGACGGAGGTGATGAGGTGGAGGTGATGAGGTGGAGGTGATGAGGTGGAGGTGATGAGGCGATGAGGTGGAGTTGATGTGATGGAGGTGATGAGGTGGAGGTGATGGAGGATATGTGATGGAGGTGATGAGGTGGAGGTGATGGAGGATATGTGGTGGAGGTGATCAAACAGATGGAGGGTCCACTTACAGGCCGTCCGCAGGGCAGGGGTGCCACTGCCACTGGACGTGGGGCGAGGGGACTCCCTTGGACGTACAGTGCAGGGCTTGTCTGCTCCCGCGCGGGACGGGGGCGGGGTCCAGTGATGTCACCGCCTTCTCTGCTATCTGAGGCCTCACTACACCACACACACACACACACACACACACACACACACACACACACACACACACACACACACACACACACACACACACACACACACACACACACACACACACACACACACACACACACACACGCACGCACGCACACACACACAGACCCACAAATATAAGAAGGTTGCACTGTCCCAGGTGCGTATAACCCATGAAATAATAGGCGTGGTAATGATCTCAGTAGTGAGTTCCTGGGCCGCAGTTCCTACCGTTCACCACTAGTGTGAGTGTGAGGTTCCGGAACAGGCCGTGCTCCTGGTTCCCCACCAGAAGGGTGTATTCCCCAGCATCCTCCTCTGCCACGTCCCGGATCACCAGGGAACTCTGGTTGACACGGTAACGGGAGCAGCGCTCGGCCGCGACCATCCCGTCCTTCAACCTGTCCACGGAGAACAACGTTTTTTATCGGATGGTTCCTGAACCGACCCACGGCTCATCACGCTGGGGGTCCATCAATCATTGGTTTCTTTGGTTGGACTAAGCTGGAGGGTCTTGTGATTGATTTGTTGGATCAGCTCAGACCTGAGTCCTAGTGCCCCCCAGGAGTGGGGCAGAGGGGAGGACTTACCATATGAACTGAGGGGGGGGAAAGGCTCGGAGTTTGGGGGTGAGGCGATAGGACTTCTGCCCGACGTTGGCCTGCAGGACCGAGCCATTCCTGGCCTTCAGGCGGATGAACGGTCGATCTAGAAGGGTGCACATCCAAAAAAACGATTTGATTGTATGCATAAATCTGTGTTAGTCTGGTTTGTTCTTGGTGTATTTATCTGAGGAGGACGGATGGTACTCCTCAGCTAGCTGAAGCTATGCAGTACAGACCAGCCTGTGACCGCACCCACAAAACTGTTCGGACTCGACCCCACGTGTGATGGGGGTCATGTCTGTTAGGACTCGACCCCACGGTGTGATGGGGGTCATGTCTGTTAGGACTCGACCCCACGGTGTGATGGGGGTCATGTCTGTTAGGACTCGACCCCACGTGTGATGGGGGTCATGGCCCCCACTAACGACATAAGAAACTGAAGGTTTTCATTAATCCTGCCAACATGTAAGAAGCCCTTCCTTCTTAACAACGTGTTCCACACTGGAACAACACAGGGCTGGTTGAGTCAGGCCACCAGACTGCTGCTCATATCATTATCATTCTGACTTAGAAGCATAGATGTACGCAGAGCATAACTGGTTAATTTAGATTTAAATCAAACTTGATGATTGATGATGGCGGAGAGCAACTATCTCTGTACATTCTCTGAATTTGTCCCTAGTTTGAATAGTGTGAATATTTACTCTGACTTGACCTTCTGGCTGGGATTATTAGTGTTACTGGGAACCTCCACCTAGTCATCAGACCCAGAATGCATCCTGTTCTCCTGGAGGCTTATAGGAATAAAACAATACCGGGACAAGCCGGAGTGGTTTACCCCCATAAAACCACAGCTTCAAACAAGGATTAAATATGATTTCATCCATAACATTGTGTTTTTTTTATTGACTCCGTCAGTTTAAAAATATATATATATATTTTGCGGTCCTATGAGCATATCTTTTTGCATTGTCAAATTAACACCTAGTTGATAGTTGTTTGTTGTTTTTAATGCAATGATTTGGACGTCAGAGGTAAAAGGCAGAGGTGTCCTGTTCCTAAAAATAATGCTATTAATCAAGCATTTACCAATGCTGTATACGGAGAGAATACCATGGCTCTACACACAGAGATACACCCACCCCACCCCAGTGTGTGTGCTGGTGTGTCTGCTCCAGCACCCACCGTAGACCATGAGGCTGACGGTGGGCCGCTTAGCCTTGGTGCCGCTGCTGACCCTGCAGGTGTAGCGCCCCCGGTCGGACCTCTTCAGCCGCGGCAGGGTCAGCAGACTGTAGAACAGCACGTAGTCCTGGTACTTCACGATGCGCTTCCTGATGGAGCTGCTGCTGTTGTTCTGGGAGGAGGAGGGAGAGGAGGGGGGGGGGATGAATGAAGGAGCTAGCTAGAGACATGTCTTCAGCTCCCAATATCTAGAGAGGACTTCAGATAACTTCAGCGTAATCTCAAACGGTGAATGCATCAGAGCCTCTTCCATCAAAGGTTTTCCAAAGCCCTAGAAGTAGTGGTAGTGGTAGTAGTACCGGTAGTAGTAGTAGTAGTAGTGGTAGTGGTAGCTTTAGTTGTGGTAGTAGTAGTGGTAGTAGTAGTGGTAGTAGTAGTAGTGGTGGTAGTAGTAGTAGTAGTGGTGGTAGTGGTAGTAGTACCGGTAGTAGTAGTAGTATTAGTGGTAGCTTTAGTTGTGGTAGTAGTAGTGGTAGTAGTAGTAGTGGTGGTAGTAGTAGTAGTAGTGGTGGTAGTGGTATTTGTGGTTGTAAAAATAGTAGTAGTAGTAGTAGCAGTAGTACTAGTAGTAGCAGTAGTAGTAGTAGTGGTGGTAGTAGTAGTAATAGTAGTAGTAGTGGTGATAGTAGTAGTAGTAATAGTGATGGTAGTAGTGGTAGTAGCAGTAGTAGTAGTTGTGGTAGTAGTAGTGGTGGTAGTAGTAGTAGTAGTAGTAATAGTAGTAGTAGTGGTGATAATAGTAGTAGTGGTAGAAGTGGTAGTAGTAGTAATGGTGGTGGTAGTAGTAGTAGTAGTAGTAGTAGTGGTAGTAGTAGTAGTAGTAGTGGTGGTATTAGTAGTAGTAGTGGTGGTAGTAGTAGTGTTGATTGTAGTAGTAGTGGTAGTATTGGTACTGGTAGTAGTAGAGGTAGCGGTGGTAGTAGTGTAGAAGTAGTAGTGTAGTAGTGGATTTAGTGCCCACCATGCCCGGGTACTCCCAGGTGATGTTGACCCTGGTGTTGAGCTCTCCGATGGCGGTGCAGTTCAGGACGAAGCGCTCTCCCTTCAGGGCCTTCACAGGGCCGCTGGTGTTCAGGTAGGCCTCCTTGATGTTGGACACTGGACAGGCGGGGGAACCAGGGAGAGGGAGGGAAAGGGTTAGTGCTTGACTTCCTTAAAGGGCCTTGGTGGAGAGTATTGGAGAGGTGTTTGGGGAAATCCCCCAACAGTTGACGTTTGAGGAGTTAAAATGTGTCTTTGAAGAGCCAGTGAGCTCACTGATTCAGAAGGAGTTTAACACATTGCTCACAATGTGTTTTCAGTCACCAAATTGTGAGTGAAAAGAGTTTCAAGAAAGAGAGGGGCGTGTTATCCCCATGGTTATGACCCACGACAACTTTCTGATACCTTTTCCTTATTGATTGTTGTTTAACTTTTATGAGCATTATAATAGGCAAAGTTATATATGAAATGTGCCACACACCGTAGCGTTATACTGTAGGTGTCCGGGAAGCCTAAAGCTCACTCGGACGAGGCCATTAAACACACTGCTGCTCAGACGGAGCTCCACACATCCACACACACCGCCCAGACAGAGCTCCACACACACCGCCCAGACAGAGCTCCACACACACCGCCCAGACAGAGCTCCACACACACCGCCCAACCAGAGCTCCACACATCCACAAACACACCGCCCAGACTGACACACACTGTGCCCCTTGGTTGTGACGTCAGACTACCTCTGTAGAGGTCTGACGTCACGAAGGGACCGCCACCTGCCTTCAGCAGAGGGAAACGTTCACATAGTGTTTTTGGGAGAATGGCGAACCCCGTTTATCCACAAATTTGGGACTTATTCCAGTAACAGTGATAACATTCTAGAGATGACTATGTTAAACAAAAAAACTTGATTTTGGGTTGTTTAACATAACGAAAAAGTATTTAACAAATCAGACCATACAAGATTTCCCTGATACAAAATAAACCCATAAAGGCAAGAGGAAAATACTTTTTATGCTTAATGGCACTTACTGTACGTTGTAGGTTGTACGTCCTGGCACTTAAAAATAGCATTGCGTAGCTTCTTATCCTAGCAATCTTTGCTGTATACGGGGAATGGGTCAACCTAGCGATTGTAAATGCTTGCACTTGTTTCTATGAACATCCTTACTGTACCGACAGCGACATATTGTTGTTTCTCCTTCTTCTGACAAAGGTACTTACTGTAAGTCGCTTTGGATAAAAGCGTCTAAATGTAAGAGTCAATGATTTGATGTAGGTGGATCCTAAAGCCCTGGGTGTGAGGGGCTCACCTGGTCTGTAGATAAAGTATCGGTAGGATAAGTGGGCCACGCCTTCCACCAGGGCCTGGCAGTAGAAGAGGCCGATGTAGTAGTAGTTGGGCCGGCGGATGGTGAACCCCCGCCGGCTGTTCCACAGGATGTTGGTCTGGTCGGGCCTCACCTGCTTCTTCTCACCGTACTGCAGGGAGGTCACAAACATCAAGGACACCTATCAGTGGGTTCACCCTCACCAAATCTATGGACCATTGGTGGTCCGGGTCAGATACACCAGAAAAACAATGAAGGAGTGAGGAAAATAGTGACATTATGATAGATTAAGTCACCTTCATCTGTTACGTCCTCAAAGTACCCACGCACACACACACACACACACGCACACACGCACACACGCACACACGCACACACGCACACACACACACACACACACACAGACAAAAACCTTCTCTCAATCCTGGTTCTAGCAGAAGACAATGTTTCTCCTGGTTTTGGCCTGAGAAGATTACAACAGCTCAGTCAAAATCTGTTCTGTCATCCCGGGATTCACAGTCAGCTGGAAAGAGCTTCCAATGTTTTGAAAGTTAAGTTTTGGTATGCGGTACAAAACGGGCAAAATTGGAAAATATATTAGCGGCAGAAAACAAAAGAAATCTTGTGGTTCAGAGACAAAAGAAAAGACAAACTGTGTCCAGGAATTTAAGCTGATGACACATTTTAGCTGAAAACAAAAAACAACTTTAGTGTACAGATCAGAAAAAATGAAATGCACCATAATCTGGAGGTGGAAACACAGGCTGCATGAAGTACAGATTCAAATACAGATTCATCAGTTTCCCACTGTTTCCCATCTGACCGGGATGCTATTGCAGGTTAGCTCAACCTGCATTAGCATTAGCAGGGCTGTGAGTGAGAGCATTGGCAGGCTGGGAGTGAGATCATTGTCAGCAATTGTAAATGAGCTGCTTCATAAGCGCCTCACTACCTTGAAATGGAGGCTTGTGTAACCTTGTTGTTTTTCAAGAGGCTGATTCAAGGAAATGTTTACTGGAGTTTCTCTGACACAGTGGAGGTCCCCACCCTCTCTCTAGGGAACAGGTGGACCCCTCCACCCCTGTATGCACACGCACACACACACACACACACACACACACACACACACACACACAGACACACACAGACACACACACAGACACACACACACACACACACACACACACACACACACCCACACACACACACACACACACACACACACACACACACACACACACACACACACACACACACACACACACACACACCGACACACACACACACACACACACACACACACACACACACACACACACACACACACACACACACACACACACACACACACACACACACACACACACACACACACACACACACACACACACACACACATTCTCTCCAGGCTCCAGTGTGAACCGGCTGACAGCGTCCCTCCCAGAGCAAGGCTGTGAGGTGACCCTTCTAGACGCCACTAGGCTCCTCCCCCTTCCTGTCCAGGGCCTGTACAGTAGATGTACTTTCCCCGCCCCCACTGACACACACACACCCTCCTCAGCACCCCTGGGTGCACCCTCCTGGTTCTAAGCGGGAGCCAGTGCCTGGTCCGGCCTGAGAGGATGACCTCAGCCAGTCTGTGATGTCAGCCTCCACTGCTGCTGTTTGAAGAGCAAAGTGTGGCGTAAGGGAGAGGGTAGAGAGTAGGTGCGACTCCCAAGATGTAAACATACAGAAGTTAATGTTTGGCAGGGTTTAGGGTCTGGGCAGCTAGGATGCCAGGAAGCGGATTAATGGTCTCTCCAACAAGGAAGCACCTCCCTTGTTGACCCATGCATTGGTCAAGAAGGTAAGTGGGGGAGTCAGGAGTATTTATACAGTCATTATACATCACAATTCGAGTCAGAGAGAGCTTCGATTGCCCAAAAGGAACGGCCCCAAAGCCTCGAACAACCTCACATGCAAGGCAAGGACCAACCTATGGTGGGAATAAAAAGAACAAGGAGATCACCTCCTCCAAGATAGCAAGGAGAGGAGGAGAGGGAGGAGGAGAAGGAGGAGGAGAGGGAGGAGGAGGAGAGGGAGGAGGAGGAGAAGGAGGAGGAGAGAGAGGCTGAAGGAGAGGGAGGAGGAGGAGAGGGAGGAGGAGGGGGAGGAGGAGGAGAGGGAGGAGGAGGAGAGGGAGGAGGAGGGGGAGGAGGAGGAGAGGGAGGAGGTGAGGGAGGAGGAGGGGGAGGAGGAGGAGAGGGAGGAGGAGAGGGAGGAGGAGAGAGAGGCTGAAGGAGAGGGAGGGGGAGGAGAGGGAGGAGGAGAGGGAGGAGGAGGGGGAGGAGGAGAGGGAGGAGGAGAGGGAGGAGGAGGGGGAGGAGGAGGAGGAGAGAGAGGCTGAAGGAGGGGGAGGATGAGAGGGTGGCGGAGGAGAGGGAGGAGAAGAAGAGGGAGGAGAAGAAGAGGGAGGAGAAGAAGAGGGAGAAGGTGGAGAAAGGAAGGAGGAGGCGAGGGAGGTGGAGGAGAGGGAGGCGGAGGAGGGTTGAGAGGACGAGGTGGAGGAGGGAACCACAAGAGTAGTCAGGATATGAGAAACACAACCCCTTCCTATCTCCTGGCATCCTGTTAGCACAGGATAGAGACACTTTGACTGGATCCCCCAGGTCACCACCATCACCACAGCCCCTCCCTCCCTGTGTCTCCCTCCCTCTCTCCCCCGAGCGCCGTGTCACTTCCACGGCCGCCCGGCACTCTGGGTATTGTTTCCAAGTGTGAAGGGGTCAGATGGAAGGAAGATCCAGGCGCAAGTGCAAAATCCTTCCAGGAAAGCAACCCTTCCCGGCGTGTGTGACAGGCGGGGGGGGGGGGGGGGGGACGACGACGACGACCCAGGCCGAGGAGAGGAGGAGGAGGGCTGCTGATGGGGAGGAGGAGGAGGACGAGGTATTTTTAGAACTCTTGGCTCTCTGCGTGGGTGTGCTCCAAACAGCGGCCGGAGCCAGGGAGTTCTCACTGTGGCGCATGGGGACGTGTGTGTCAAGTGTGTGCGTGCGTGTGTGTTGGTCAATGCCACTGCATGTACTGCATCCAAAACAAAGGTCTGTGCAGCCGCCCCCCCCCCCCCCCCCCCTGCGTGCGAGGGCCGAGGGCCCTTAGCGTGCGACCACCAGAGCTTCGGCAGGTCATGGCCGCGGGGGCCGTCCCCCAGCTCCGCCTACTCCTGCGTGGGATCCTGACAGCCCCAGTGGGGGGGGGGGGCTAGCACACGGCCTGTATTCTTAATGAATGGAGCAGACCTCTAGCCAAACAGCATGGGGTTGGCTCTCAATCAGGTGCTGGCGTCTGGAGACAATAATGCATCCTTCATGTATATAATACAATTTAAGGAACATCTTTTTGGCCAGATACTTCCTATATTGGGCATGGGCCGGCTGAATATATTGTTTATATCTATCCAGACAGAACACACAGTGATATTTAAGGTTGGTGCTATCATGAAGGATCTTTCGCTCGGAGTGAAGCGCTTCTATCTGCCCAGCGGGGCTGGATGGCGGTTCTGCAGACCTTGCATTGGCGGGCATTTCACTCGGCGTCCCTCCTATCTGCCCCGGAGGTCCGCTGGTCTTTGTCCTACGAGTCGTCTCTCCCCCTGGGGAGGTTTGGTACGCAGTAGCTATGCTGGTCGGGGCCTGCCAACAAAAGGCAGCGTGAGGAGCAGAGGCCGCGTGCCGGTGTGTTTGAAGTGGGCTGGCAGGGCCAACAGTAGCTGCCCTTGCGAGGCCCGGTCATTGTGCTGACGCCACCTCGGGCAAGTCCAGCAGAATATAAAAGCAGCTGTTGAAGGCATCAGAGGGAACCTGGCATGCCCTGGTCCTGAGGGCTGTGTGTGTGTGCATGAGCAAACGCACATTGTGCGTGTGACAATGTGTGTTTGTGTATGTGTGTGTGTGTGTGTGTGTGAATATGCGTGTGTGTGGGTGTGTGTGTGGGTATGTGTGACAATGTGTGTGTGTGTGTGTGTGTGTGCGTGTTTGCTTGTGTGTCTGTGTGCGTTTATATGTGTTTGTGTGTGTGTGTGTGTGTGTGTGTGTGTGTGTGTGTGTGTGTGTGAGTGTGTGTGTGTGTGTGTGTGTGTGTGTGTGGGTGTGTGTGTGTGTGTGTGTGTGTGTGGGTGTGTGTGTGTGTGTTCTGGCTCCGGGGGCAGAACCGGTGCCAACCGGACATCGAGGCGCCGCTCGTTTGGGGAAAGACGAGTGGTAAAAACAACAACGAATAAGAACATCTTTGACATACGGCCGGTTCAGTTCTGGTAAGGACGTCAACAACACACACACACAGACACACACACACACACACACACACATGCACACACACACACACACACACACACACACACACACACACACACACAAACACACACACACACACACACACACACACACACACACACACACAGACAAACACACACAGATTCACATGCAGACCACTCCACTTGATCGCCCAGCAGCCCTCTCACTCAACACAGGAGCACAAACACTTAAACGCACACATCCGCACACACTTTCACACGTATCCGCACAACATGCCCCAAGCAGCAGAGATAAGAGCCCCCTCAATGAGGGCCCAGAGTGGGGGGGCTGCTGGCTGGCCCCTGATGGAGGAGCCAGCGGCTTGCAGGGAGCCTTCAGACGGAGTGAGGAGGAAATAAGAACACACACAGAGGAGGGAGTGGAGAGGGTGAGGGACCCCCAGGAACAGGAAGTCAAGGGGGATGGCTTCCTGCGCTACTGCGGCGGTGGGATCTGTGGCGGGGCTCGGAGCGGTGGCTTACCTTGGCTAAAGACACGGTGACGTTGGGGTGGGTGACACGACAGGGGATGAGCAGGGGCCGGCCCACCGTCATGAAGAGCACGTCCGGGCCGCCCAGGCCTTTTACAAATGGCTGCCGGCTATCTGAAACCAGAGCACGGCGGTCAGGCACCAACAAGGACCCACAGCCACGACATGAACACACAATGAGGACGAGCGGTGGTCCGAGGGGGGGGGGGTTGAGGTTCACAGAGCAGCTCTGCACTCTGGTGTTGGTTTCAACTTGGTCACCTGGCACTTGTGTGGTCACGCACAATTATGCTTTGATTGTATCTCACACACACACACACACACACACACACACACACACACACACACACACACACACACACACACACACACACACACACACACACACACACACACACACACACACACACACACACACACACACACACACACACACACTACCGCTGTCCATCTCACTCTCACACAGATACACACACAAGCATTATTGTGGACTATAAAGGAGTGTAAACCTCCAGCAGGTCTTTGGGAGGCAGTCCTGAGGACCCCGAGGGGAGAGTGAGTGCTGCGTTGCTGTGCTTGCGGAGGCCTAACACCAGCCCTCTCTCTAGGCCCGTGCTGCCCTCTGAGCTGTCAGCCCTGCGGGCCACAGGGCCGCGTGGCTCTCTCTCTCTTTTGTGTTGTTCAAGGAAAGCTCAATCTCTGAACATTCAAACAAAAGTACCCCAAGGACCAGTGGACAACGGCTTCCTCCCCTCGCTTTGATTCCTCATGGAAGACTGGGGGGGGGGGGGGGGGGGTTGCAGGCCTGCAGTTTAATGGACACGCTGACCCGAGCGATTTATCTCTCCCCGGGGCCCTGTTGACCAAACAGTAGCCTGCACTGTGATCCTGGCCGCCAGGGCCGGCCCCCGGGCAGGAGCAGGGGCCCGGTCCAGACCAGAACCGACCAGACAGGAGGAGACACCGACAGCACAGCACATAACAACACACACCACCACACTACACCACCACACACTACCACAGCACACCACAACAAACCACCACACACAACAAGACACACCACCACACTACACCACCACACACTACCACAGCACACCAAACAAACCACCACACACTACCACAGCACACCACAACAAACCACCACACACTACCACAGCACACCACAACAAACCACCACACACAACAACACACACCACCACAATACACCACCACACACTACTACAGCACACCACCACACACCACCACACCAACGCACTACCACGGCACACCACAACAAACCACCACACACTACTACAGCACACTGCCTCACATCAACACACACCCCCACAGCACACCACACCACCACACCGGCACACACCACCCCCACACCACCACCACACACCACCACAGCACACCACCACAGCACACCACACCACCACCCCCCCAGCTCTGCCTCGCCTGCCGGCCAGACAACCAGCCTCCAAAGCATCCTCCCTATTCCAGCTCTACACACACACACACGCACACACACACACACACACACACACACACACACACACACACACACACACACACACACACACACACACACACACACACACACACACACACACACACACACACACATGCACACACACACATACCACACACACACACACACACACACAAATGCACACAAACAAACACACATGCATGCACATACTTGCACAAACACTTAAACCCTCACCTTTTAGAGAGGCAACCTTGACCCCCCCCCCACCACCCACCCCAACTCCACCCATTATTCCCTTCTTTGGGGGCCCCCACCACCACCACCACCGGCCCACCAGCTCCCTGCACCCCCTCCCCCAGGACAGGATGCTGGAGGCAGCGCTGGGGGGAGCAGATAAGCCCCGTGCCCTGGGAAACAGGCCGGCCCGGGACCTCAGGCTTTCAGCAGGGGCTATTCCTGGCCAGGAGGAGCCCGCTCACCAGTACAGCGGAGAACACAGCTTTAAATATAGAATCAAGGGGAGGGCTGGGCCCAGAAAAGACTTTGAGGGAGATGGAGGGGGGGGGGGGGGGTCGGAGGTGTGGCAGGTGAAACTGTGCCAGAGACATCTAAAAGGATGTGCTGTGGAGACAAACAGCCTAAAGATATGATTGGTTGCCTGGCATTGGTCTGTATTTAGCGCCCACGACATCCTGTTGGAGCCAGGGGATGTAAACAATGAGGGGAGAGACAGAGAGAGGGGGTGGGGGGGGGGATGTACATTTCAATATTTTCAATTCAATATGTGTTTTATATTCCAAGTAGAATTGTACATGTAAAAGTGACTGCAAGGGAAAAAGAGAAAGAAGGGAGGAAATTGGAAAGAATGTGGTCTCATTCCCATCCAACACCATGAGGTATCATCCTCATCCACCATCATGTGGTCTCATCCACCATCATGAGGTCTCATCCACCATCATGTGGTCTCATCCACCATCATGTGGTCTCATCCACCATCATGTGGTCTCATCCACCATCATGAGGTCTCATCCACCATCATGAGGTCTCATCCTCATCCACCATCATGAGGTCTCATCCACCATCATGAGGTCTCATTCTCATCCACCATCATCATGAGGTCTCATCCACCATCATGAGGTCTCATCCACCATCATGAGGTCTCATCCTCATCCACCATCATGAGGTCTCATCCACCATCATGAGGTCTCATACTCATCCACCATCATGAGGTCTCATCCTCATCCACCATCATGAGGTCTCATCCTCATCCTCCATCATGAGGTCTCATCCACCATCATGAGGTCTCATCCTCATCCACCATAATTTGTTCTCATCCACCATCATGAGGTCTCATCCCCATCCAGAATTACATTTGCATTTAGGGGGTTTTGCTGACGCTTTTATCCAAAGCGACTTCCAACCATTTATATAGATATTCACACGCTGACAGAGTCAACCACGCAGGGCGACAGCCAGCTCGCCAGCAGCAGTCAGGGGCAGGCGTCTGGCTCAGGGACACCTCAACACTCAGCTAGGAGGAGCCGGGGATGGAACTAGCATCCTTCTGGTTACCAGTCAACCCGCTCTACCTCCTGAGCTACTGCCACACCATATGGTCTCATCTCCATCCACCATCATGTGGTCTCATCAACCATCATGTTGTCTCATCAACCATCATGTTGTCTCATCCCAATCCACCATCATTAATGGGTCATGACCATATGATGCAGTCACATCACCACTTCACCATGTCAACACAACATCCCTTCCTCATTTCATGACACCTTAACTTGTTGCAACATCACGTCACGACATTAAACATCACAACATCACAAACTGAATGACCACGGCGTTGCACACTGTGACACGGCGACACGGTGACGTGGTGACACCACGCCGCCGTGCCGTGGCCGCGGCGGGAGGCCCTCACCTGTGACGTAGACGTAGATGGTGCTGTGGCGGCGGGTGCGGTTGCGGTAGCGGCAGCGGTAGGCGCCGGTGTCCTGCAGCAGGGCGGGGCTCAGCGTCAGGCGGCTGCAGTGGTGCTGGCCCGTCCGCCCGCAGCGCGACGCCTCCAGCCGCACGCGCCCCTGCGCCCCCTCGGGGAGGAGCCACGCCAGCTCCCCGCGGCCCCTGGGACACAGGGTCATCAGGTCATCAGAGCACCGTGATGGAGGTTGTTCCAGGTGCATGATATAATAACATTATGCCTATGATGTTACAATGTATAACATTTTGGTTCACCTATTACTTAATGAAGCAAGCGTAATCATTTTCTCCATATGTTCCATATGCTCCATATGCATAATCGTTTTCTACTTATAAGCCGTTTTCACACAAGTCCTCTGCATTTTTGTTGCATTTGTGTATCAGGGGATTCGACCCTGAGGGTGATTCACTCTTGATGCTTTATATGAGGACATCGATGTCGTTAAGACATCAGTAGAATCAAGAGGGAGTTTAGGGGGGTGGGCTGGCCAGGGGCAGGATATGTAGGGTCTAAGTTCGCAAGAGGCGGGATAAGTGCGGCCTTTGTCACTATATCTTGTTTTGGTTTGACCACAGACAAAATGGAGTCAGAACGGGCAGAACTCTCGCGATCATCTTAAATGTTGCTAAAATGATGCATCATGTTCCGTTGCTTCCACAAAATCTGATGCATCGAGCGATGAAAGATTGGGGCATGAGTTAGAGATAAATAGAAGAAATGACGAAGAAGAAAGCCGTTGCAAAATGACTGCATTACAGGAGAAAAGGAGTGTATTTTTTCACATATAACAAACACTGGGACCAATGTATTTGATTTGTATTTAACTGAGATAACAGGGAGTGGAAGGACGGGACCCTATAATGTTCAGCTAACTGTCAATTATAATAATATAAAAACCTTTTATATAGACGCATGCAGCTGTGAATTTATGTATTGTAATTTATTGTATGATGTGTACTTTTAGGGTTATGATAAGATCTATCTTTTAGTGTTCACTACGAATGACTCTTAAAAGCAGTGCCAACATTTTAATATTTTTTAACCATTCAGTAAATAAAGGAACCAGGCTGATTATCATTTAGGGGGCCACTCTCTCACATGCAGAAGCGTCATCAACACGCCCAATGAAGTGTTGTGAGAAATACAGACTTTCTATTCCTCATTCACATATAAGGTAATTAACATTTACTTCGGAGAAAATACTTCCTCAAGGGTAGTATTATTCAGGAGATTTTCCGAGAAAAAATGTCAGGATATGTTGTTTCCACATACAACAGTCACGCATAGCCACACACAAAACATTACAAAAATGAAACAACTAAAAAATACCAGAAGACATTTCGGGAGGCTCAAGGAGGAGAGAACATTTTCGTTGAAGCAACAAAGTGTAAAGACATTTCGGGAGACTCAAGGAGGGTAGAAATATTATATTATATTAACAAAGTGTAGTCTCTAGGACTCTATAGACATAATTCACCATACTGTGTTATTGACATGTTTTCGCTCTGTGTTATAGGGACGCTGTCTCTTTAAGATCATGCGACTTGTGTGTTGATATGTGTTGATACAACGTTAGAATTTAGAGGTTTCTAAATTAATATCTATCAAATAAACAACCTGACAACCAACCTGCGTTGGCGACGTAAGAAATTGTCCCTTCACTTCTTTTACCGCAATTTCTACAGTCTATCAACAACGTCTTACCTGGGAGAGTTTGTCGACGGCGGGACCGTTAAAACAGTCAGAATGGGGAAGGGGGGATATCAATATCGCAAGACAGTGTGGGATGCTCAAGGGGGTGGGTAACATTTAAAAAAAAATGGTAAAGAGTTAAAAAAAAGTTTTGCAAAAAAGTGTAGTCATAACATCTATAGACATAACATCTCAGCTGTGTGTGTGTGTGTGTCTGTGTGTGTGTGTGTGTGTGTGTGTGTGTGTGTGTGTGTGTGTGTGTGTGTGTGTGTGTGTGTGTGTGTGTGTGTGTGTGTTTGTGAGCTGCGGGCTGCTTGGCACATGCGCATTTGACCAAGTGTGGAAGAGTAACTTGTCCGACAGGCCTGTTATTATATAGTAGTAAGATGTAATTACAAACTTACAATAAATAAATAAACAAATCTTTGTTTCGCCATGTATCGCATGAGAAACGCTATAATGCCTCCCGACAATGACAAATCGTTTCAGGATTAATAGCTAGACAATGACCAAAAAACATTACTACCAACATCATACCTAGCATCCCAATGCCCAATGTTCTCAGAGGTCAGGGGTCAATGGGATGTGAACGCAGGGAGGTGGATGTTTGGTGGTTTGTTTGGAGATATTTGGGCAGATTCACAGCGTAAGCATCGAGTCTTTTGTAGCGTTACGTGTAGGCTTACAGGCTTGTAATAGCTTTACATCTTTATCTTGTACCTCACCCAAGTGGGTGCTACATACTGGTGGTGGTTTGTGAGGTCCCCCCTTCACTGTAAAAGCGTCTTTGAGTGTCTAGAAAAGCGCTATATAAATTCAATCCATTATTATTATTATTATTATTGTTGTTTATTTTTAATCAAACTATGTCCATCTATTTGGAAATGACATGTATTCAGATATCTCTATTCAGTTCTAAGCGGTTTTATTATTTCATAACCAAAATGTCAACTCATAGTACAGTAAATTGTCTGTTGATAAAATGTCCCTGCTTGCCCATATTTGAGCAGATGGATACTATTTATTTGTCTGTTTATAACAGTTTTTCCAATATACCGTGTGAACCTGGAATTATGTTGTGTCATCTTGCAGGGAAGTGTGCATGTGTCTGTGTGTGTGTGTTTGTGTGTGTTTGTGTTATGTGTGTTCATGTGTGGGTGAGGGGGGGGGGGGGGGGGGGGGGGAAACAAGCTTGCGTACATAGGTATGTTTGCATCTATGTTCAATCAATCACTCAGTGAATCAATCCAGACAATCATTATTGTCATCCATCTCACCTGCAGTTCAGCCGCAGCGTGTGATTGGCTGGCAGGATCAGCTGACCGTCTTTGACGTCCAGTACGGGAACGCTGAACTTCCCCTTCGGCCCTTTATCTGCAGGAGCTACAGAGGGGAACACGGGATGGAGCGGAGTGAGAGGAGTGTCAGGGGCACGACGCCGGTTTGAACGTGTAGCGTTCCCTTTCATTGATTGAACCAAGTTCTCTATTCTGTCAATTTCACTAGAACAGAGCAGGCATGGTGGAAAACCCCGCCCAAAATACATTCACAAGTACTTCCTCTCATGGCGTGACAAATGACAAAGGGCAGATGACTCCTCTGAGTCATCAAAGAACAGAACAGAACGAGGCTCCCAGCGCCGTGCGGGGCCAGGGCGGGGGCCGCTGGGACCTGTATGTCTGTAACGAGCTCCCCCCCCCCACATGGGTGTCCAGGACACACCAGGGCCGCAGTGCAGATCACCAGGGGTGGGGCCCCTTACTGGCCCTCTGGAAGGTACATGGACGGACGAGGGCCCACTTGACCACTTGTGTGTGGAAATGCGTAAGCAGGTCTGTTGTTCATCACGTAGAGCGCGGCAGCGCGGAGGGTCATGGAGGGGAGATGGGGCTGGCCCGGGACGCCCTTCCTTCCGCTCCGACTCCAGGGCAGAAGACGGCGGTGAGTCCCGGCGCTACCACAACATGATGCTCTGCGGAGTCCTGCCCTCTGCTCGGGATGGGACGCACGTGCGTGAGCCGTGGCTGGGCTGCTACCGGTGTGTGTGTGTGTACTGTCTATGTGTGTGTGTGTGCATGCACGTGCGTGAGTGTGTGTGCGTGCGTGCGTGTTTGGGGTAGCCCACGCACGACAGTGTGCTGGAGTGATACAATTGGTGTATGTGTGTGTTTGTGCATGTGTGTGTGTGTGTGTCTGGGCATGCATGTGTGTGTGTCACACAAACCCACACACACATTGAGGGATGTGCCCCACATGATTGGTTCCATTTTTCCTTGCTTTCTGTTTGATGCAGTTCTCAGATATCGTAGAAATATTTTTGACCAAGCTGGACATGTCGAATGTTGTTTATGCATCTTTTTATTATTGAGGTTTAATGTGCCTAGCATTGCATTATTTAAAAGCTTGCTGCGGCATTATAAAACAGCATATAACTTATTATATTATTTAATATTATATATTTGGATAAGTTTAATATTTTAGCTATTTTTAAATTACCGAACAAAGATTGGCGATCGCCTTTAAATTAGTTATTACAATAGGTGATTAATTTGCAAAGACAGCCATATTTGAACAAAGATGAAAACCTATCGGATTATTTCCATTAATTTCTATTTGAATTGATTTCGAGTGGCTTTACTTAATATTTCTTAAAAAAAAACATTTTAATGCAATATTGCAGTTCGACTGTAATTTAGTTCAAAAGAGAAACTCAGACCTGACATTCTGACCATTCAACTTATTTCAACATGTAGCCTTAGCCTATAAGACTGAAATCATCAGACAACCATTAATATGGTAACGAATGACCCCAAATGCGATTTACAGCAACATATCAAACGAATAGTAGCCTATGCATCAAATAATAATTTCAATGACAATTTAGAGAGAGGGACATTTTTTCTTTCTACATTCATAAATGTGTTAAAATCTCTTCGGATTCATTCATTTATTTGTAGCCTATTCAATAAAACAGAGCAAACCAATAGGCCTCCTTAACCCAAACTTTCACCCCGCCTTAAGTGTATGGTTACTTTTATGAGAATAATGCTTTATGATTAAAAACGAATGGGACATCAATATTTAAATAACCCACTGTTTGTCTTTTGCAGAGATAACAAAAAGCGACATTGCAATCAATGTAACACACTAAAAAAAACTGAATTTCCCGCGTCTCCACCGGGACGCGGTTTCAGCCATCAGCCCGATTAACCTCGGTTCCTGTTCTGGACTTAGTCATGACCTCCTCTATCATTTTTATTAGAAAACGACATCGCAGAAACCCAACTCCAGGAAACAAGGGCTTATAGGTGACCATCAGACCAGGGCCAAGTGCAGACACCCCGCTCTGCCAGAACTGGGGCCGCGGGGGTCCCTCCCAGGGGCCGCGTTATCAAAACAGGGGCCCCGCAGGATGGAGCTTATCGGCCGGACAACACTCGCTTATAATAGAAGTCTACAACATGAGAGTGTGCCACAAGACCACACACTCACATTTCAAACGGGTTTCTAGCAGCCAACAAGAAACTAAATCAGTCCCATCAGCAACACTGTTCAAAACTTTATGGGATTTAAAGGCCGAAGCAATATGTAGGCCTATGATTAAAGCCTAATTAGCTAAATCAAGGCTTTTGAACATTTAAAAAATGAATTTAACCGACTAATCGAACAAGAACCAGTCGTCAGAAATTGTCTCGCGAAATGGATTGTTAATTTTAATTGATGTCACGTTCTATAGGCTATACATTTTTTAATGAGAGCCAATACAATATTTTCGTTCATCAAAATTAGTCCACAAATATAGGAAGATATAGTTCTATACTGATACAAATATTAAACCATTTTAAGTGACCCAACATTTGGCCTATCTCGGGCCCGCATAATATTGATCATCTCCGTGATCGATGAGACCATTAATCAAATGAATGAAACTCACCTTTTCCAAACACCCCGTGGGACCATCCGAATAGTAGGCCTGTACATAGAAACATTAGATTCATGTTGGGGGAGTCCCGGAGTCCGCAGAAAGGTAAATCAAAGTGTGATGGGAGCAGTTCTCCTTGAGGCCTGGGGATATGTTGTATGCTATCTCTTCAGGCTTCAGCAGGGATACCCAGTGGTGGACAGACTGGGTGGTTTCCTGAAAACAGCTACGATCACACAACGGGAAGCTTTCTTAAGTCCAGCGTAACTTTTTGCCAGCCCACTGGATAGCGGCCCAGCTTTATAAGAGTTCCCAGCCCCCGGATAACGGACATCCTGACGACACACCCACTGTGCGTATAGCGACGTTCCCACTGCTGGAGGTGGGAACGATCATTCAACGGAGGAAAAGATAAACGTGGGCTACTAATGGTCAGAATCTCCCAAAAATATATAACCATGACAATGCCAAAATATGTCCTCGATGGTCAACAGATTTACGCAGGGCCAGTGACGCATGTGGACCGGCACGTAGACGCAGAGGTGGAGACGTCGTGGCGCTTGACATTAACCCCCATCACATGGCCATTGCATCATTTTAGCCTTTATAAAATGCCTTGGTGTTATAATCTATTCGTTGCAGAGCATTTCAATGGATCGTAAAAGTTGTCTTAAAGGAACAATAGGCTACTGTCAAAACGTTATTGTATGACTGAATAAAGGTACTCAACGAGCTGATTTATTGAACGAAGAGGAGGACTCTCTGAGCAGTCAGTGCGGACCAAACTGGACAACATCAGGCGTTAGAGGAACCGTGAGGTGTCCCGTGGGCCTACAGTGCACTCTTCAGCCATACTGGTTCATATGCTGGTGTCAGTTCCGTTAAAAAACAACATAACAATTATTTGTATTGCAGAAATTAACATTAGTTGAATGAATAAATGACCATCTTGTGTGGTGTCATTATACTCTTAATGTCTGAGTTTGAGCAGGACAGAGAAAGTAAACGGGAGAGGCGAGAGAGAATCAGGAAGAAAAACACACACACATTTGCTCCGTTTTTCGGAAACGGATACATGGGAGAGTGGGATGAAATAATTATTAATCATGTTGTCCTATAGGCAAGGAAAAATAAGACAAAATAATGTAGAGTAAAATACAAATGTCAACCTTTATTTCAGGATGTCCCCTGTGTCAATCAAACGATAACAATGCATATATGACAATAAATACGACTTCTCAAAAAAAAAGTGGTGTGGCTCAACTTGCCCCAGCGGGGTAAATTAAGCTATCTGGCGGTAGATTGACCAATTTCCTTCAAGTTGAATGCATTTTCCTTTCCCAAATACGCTTATATTTTCTTGAGGTAACTTTAAACAATATAAACTTGTCAAATTTCAGTATTTTGCCACTGCTCTGAATGTATTTTCACACTTGACATCAGTGGCTCTCTCCATCTCCTTTCTCTCTTTCGTGGCATGATAGCTTTTCTACAATGTTTAAAATGTGAAAAAACAAATCAGTTGTGAAATACTACATTGAAATACCACTTCATACTCTGGACGCAGCGGTGTCAAACTCATTTTCACCCCGGGAAACATCAGCATTGTTGCCCGCGTTCACACCAAACTACCCACATAATGTAGCTATAAACATATTTTTAAAAAACTGTCTGCATTTTGATCATTATTTATATAAGTGTACAAACTATTGTACACATAGGCCTACATTTAAAAATAGATACAGGGTTTTTCCTTTACTTTTAATGAATAGAACAATTTCTTCCCAAAGCTCAAAAAATTGTTTGAGGATCGCATTCCTGCCACTTTACTTCTGTAGGGAGGGTACGGTACGGCATATCGCCTATCCATGCTCCGATTTTTTGCAGGCCTCGTTAATCATACTTAGCTCGGTGTCAAAAGGCAAAAATTAATTGTATTCCTTTATCACTGCCTCGTAGCACAGAAGGCATACAATTTTTTTCTCCTTGAAGCACAAAAATGTATTCGCTTATTTCATCAAATTGGCTTCCCTCTCCGTACATTTTTCTCTTGGGCATTTTGGGACTATTTAGATTAAGATTTAAGGCATTTAGTAAACTGTTCTTGATAAACGCCTATTTGGAACCGCTGCAACCATCGATAGATTGCTGTAGCCTAATATCGTGGGTTTCATTGTGGGAGATGCATTTAAAAAAAAATATATATATTTAGGCCTACGTTTTTTGAAGAAATGCATTTGAAGCATAGTTTATTATTTTCTAATTTTCATTCAACTTGAAGCTGTAAAAGCTGTTTCAGTCCTTCGAGCCACCTCTGAATGATCATTCAATTTCTTTAATGCCCTCGTACTTTGAGCAGTGAAGGCATCACTATTAAGTCACTTGTAGGGTGCTATGATTCATAAGAAGTGCGTTAAAAAGGTAAATGATCATAGTTATATTGCTAATCGCATCATGATGAATTCATCACTTGCATTAAGGGTAATTATTATATACATCGTGCAGGCAACAAACAGGTAAATGAAGACCTGATCAACAGATAAATAAAGCATTTTATATATTTTTTATATCAAAGTACCGTTAAATCAAATACAAAACATTGTTTCATCATCTCCTATAAGGGCATTCTTCTCAACAAATCCAGACTATACCAGATAAGGCCTAAAACTGCAAAACATTGGTGACATAAAAACACACACAAATACAGTGGACAGACTTCAACACACAGATTTCAACATACACACACATATATAGGTCAGACTTGTGTAACGAGTCAACACACAAACATACACGGTGGACAGACCTGTGTAAAGAGTCAACACACACACACACACACAAGGTGGAAAGGCTTGCGTAAGGAGTCAATACACATACACACACACTAACACACACACATGCACAGTGGACAGACTTGTGGAAGACGTCAACACACACACACACACACACACACACACACACACACACACACACACACACACACACACACACACACACACACACACACACACACACACACACAGTGGACAGACTTGTATAGTGAGTCAACACACACACACACACACACACACACACACACACACACACACACACACACACACACACACACACACACACACACACACACACACACACACACACACACACACACACAGTGGACAGTGGACAGACTTGTGTAAGGAGTCAACACACACAGAGTAGACACATGGGGAGGAGGCTGCCAACAGCAGGCGGGGCAGAAGTGAACTCACTCCATTTGCAGTGTACAGTTGAACTAATGCATGACAGGTTGTGAGGGAGACCATGCCTGGAGGACACGTTGTGGGGCAGGCTGTAGAGGATCTACAGTCAGAAGCAGCTGGTCTTACGCTCCGTCTACTCTCAAACTCTGGGGACTGAAACTCAAGGTACTTCCTGTCAAAGGGCTCTGCTTAGATTCTAACATTATAGAAAGGATCCCTACAGAGAAGTACAACTTTTCTTTACCCTTTGTTTGATCTAGTCCGTTTTTCATTGTGTCTAACCCAGTCTCGCTCAAGGAGAAGTCTCTCTATTGGGCTGCTCTCTCCAGCTCTCAGTCACACCTCCAACCTTCTCCTGCAACCACTCCGCTCTCGCGAGACTTGGTAGGGCACAATAGCAAACTGACTGGATCAAGCGAAAGGTCAATAGAAGTTTTTTCCTTTTCATGGATCCTTTCCGTGAGAACATAGCCTGTCAGTGGTCACCAGGCCCTTCGGCCCAGCCGTGTAGGATTCAAACCACAGCCCGTTCCCACCTGTTTAATGGCTGCAGCCCTCTCCCTCAAAATCGGATTTATTCTAAAAGTTGTTCTCCTCATTTTTCCATTTGACCCAAATTCTCGGAAAATAGGGTCCGGGTTGAAAAATCCAGAGGTTTCCTTTAAGATGTCGGTTTGTTTGTCTGTTTTGCCTGACTATCTGTCTGATTGTCTGTCTGTCTGTCTGTTTCAGTTTGCCTGGATAGGCTATCTTGATTGTCTGTCTTTCTGTCCTTTTAAATTTGCTGACTTTCTATCCAGTCTGTCCGTCTTGTCTGATGGCCTGTCTGTTCTGGCTGTCTGTGTCCGTCTGTCCGTCTTTTTGCCTGCTCCTGCTGTTTCTGTCCTTTTATCCGTACGATCGGTTCTGTGCATCTCGGTCTGTGTGTCCTGTCCGGGTGTCCGCCTGCCCGTCTCTCTCTCTGTGTTCCTCACACGCTGGTGGCTCCGCCCGGTCCGTGTCACACTTGACCTCTGGTTTGCTGCTGGATCCAGTCGGCGAACTTGATCACCTGGGTGTAGACCCCCGGGCGGTTCAGCCGGGCGCAGCCCTCCCCCCAGCTTACAACGCCGGCCAGGAACCAGCGCCGCCCGCGCTCCACACACACCAGGGGCCCGCCGGAGTCCCCCTGAAACACACACACATACACACACACATATACACATATACAGAAACACACACACACACACACACACACACACACACACACACACACACACACACACACACACACGCACACACACACGCACACACACACACACACACACACACACACACACACACACACACACACACACACACATATACAGAAACACACACACACGCACACAGAGACATACACAGAAATACAATCACACACACACACACACATACACTCACGCGTGCACACACACACACGCACACGCAAACACATACATATACACACACTCACAAACACACACACACACACATTAACACACACACACACACACATACATACATATACACATGCGCACACTCACAAATGCACAAACACACACAAACACACACACACACAGACATAATTACGTATACCCATAAACACACTCACACGCATTCACACACACATACACACACATACGCACACACGCACACAGAAACACACACTCACACACACACCCATACACATATACACACACACACACACACACACACACACACACACACACACACACACACACACACACACACAGACACATAAACAGAAATACAGACACACACACACATACACTCACACGTGCCCACACACATACGCACACGCAAACACATACATATACACACACTCACAAAGACACACACACACACACACACTCATAAACACGCACACGCACACACACACACATACATATATACATGCGCACACTCACAAACGCACAAACCCACACAAACACACGCACACATGCACACACCCACACAACCACACACATACACCTGGTAAGTCAGACTGTATAAAAGCCTCCTCTAAATAAATAAATATTAATGTAATTTTATGTTTCTATCTCTCTCTCTCGCTCTCACACTCTCTCTCTCTCTCGCACTCACACTCACACTCACACTCACTCTCACTCTCACTCTCACACACACACACACACACACACACACACACACACACACACACACACACACACACACACACACACACACACAGACACACACACACACCTGGCAGGCGTCCACCCCTCCCTGGAGGTTTCCAGCGCAGAGCATTCTGGGAGTGACGGCGTCGTCGTACAGCTTGTTACACGTGTTCCTGTTGATGATCTTCACCGGCGCCTCCTGCAGCCGCGCCGCCAGCTCCCCTGGAGACCCTCCCCACAGGGACACGTCAGGGACAGACAGCATGGACCCCCACCACCATGAACCCCCCCCCCTCCCCTCAGGGACAGACAGCATGGACCCCCATCACCATGAACCCCCCCCCCCCTCAGGGACATACAGCATGGACCCTGTGAGAAAGTGGAACCCCTTCTCACTGTCTCTCACACTCAAAAACATTGTTTATTTATTTCTGGAACTTTTTTGAAGGAAATAAAACTCCTTTTTCCAAACGGAATTGCCACCCCTTGTTTTTTTTGCCCCAATACTCGGGGTGACCACGTCGGTCCCTCACAGACCTCCATCACCATGACCCACTAGTAGCTCTCTTGAAGGCCCCCCACAGAACCCCCCCGCTCCCCGGGACATACAGCATGTACCCCCATCACCATGTACAGCCATTATCACAACCAGCAGACCACCTGGGCAACTCGTTTGAGGTTCTACACAAGGTTCTGTTAGTATTTCAGCCTCTGTGCTCTCAGCGTTCTCCTGTCCATCGGTCCTCTGCTCAGGATGAGGTCCTCTGTTACCCCTGTCGGGCGTACGCATGTAAAAAAGACAAGGTAAACGCCGCTTCTAACACTGTAGAGGAGAAACAGCCTCTCACCGTCCTCCATCAGCACGCCCCAGCCGGTGACGTAGCAGCTGGTGGCGGTGCTGAAGGTGTGGGAGGGCGCGGGCACGCAGACGGGCTGCACCAGGTCGCTGAAGAACACGGGCGCGCTGAGCTCCAGCAGCGCCAGGTCGTAGTCCGAGGTGAACTGGTCGTACTGGGGGTGCAGCACGATGCGGCGGATCGGCCGCGTGGCGGCGCCCGCGTTGCCCGTGCTCATGGCCCGCAGGCCCATGAAGGCTCGCCAGGACCGGGGGTCCGAGTACCTGGGCAGGACAGGTGGTGAGGCCCGGTGCATTGTAGCCAGCTCTGACCCTCCCCTCTGGGAGGACTTATTTCTCCCTCCACCGGGTCGGAGGTACAGGCTGCCCAGGGTAAGGTGCAGTAGGTATACAGGTCCCTATATTCCTAAGTGTTACAATTTGACGGTACTTTCAAACAGCACTAAAGCGATTTATTTTTCTAAGAATTTAATTCAAATGGAATAGACTTTTTTTAATGAACAGCAGTATTTTATTTTTTTGGTTTGTATTTGGTCATGTAGTTTTTTTCTAATGTCTTTATACGTTGTATTGTGTCTGCTGTAAACCAAATATCCCTTTTGGGATAAATAAAAGTACCGAACTGAACTGAACTGGGCACAGAGAGGGCCTTGGTCTCTCCCCCATAGAGGGGCAGCTCAGGGGAACTGGTTGATGAACGTATAGTGGTACAAGCCCACGGTGGGGTCTACATTCTGAAGCCCTATTCTGAACTGTTGGATGGTGGCGCCGTGGAGACCTGGCCACATGGTGGACCTCAGCTTGTTTTTGTTATTGTTCAGTATAACTGACGTCAGAGCTGGAGATGTTGATGATGCCAACTGTTTTCAGTTTGATCCCCTTTGTACCTAGACTTAAAGCTAGCGTATCTAACCATAGAAATCCCAGACCTCCCTTAAAGGCCTCCCTCCAAAGCCATTCCCCAGAAACAGGTTACTAGTAGTGCTGTCAGTTAAACGCGAAATTAACGGCGTTAACGCAAACCAATTTTAACGGCGTTAACTTTTGTTATCGCGCGATTAACACATTGTTATTATTATTTTTTTTTTCTTTGGCTCAAAACAAAGAAGCAGTAGCCTGACTGCTATGTTCAAGGCAGTATGTTTGTATGTTCATCGTTTAATTGCAATTGGGACAAAGAAATCAAGGGATATTTAGAATAGAAAAAAAATTGCGATTAATCGCGATTACTCGTGAGTTAACTATGACATTAATGCGATTAATCACGATTAAATATTTTAATCGCTTGACAGCACTTGTTACTAGCTCACTGGCTCTAGCAACCGGTCTGCTAGCCTTATGGCAGATAGCCAGGTAGGAGGGTTAAAAGAAAGTTGCTAAATCTTTTCTTGCTTCTCCAATTGTGATTGTATGCTTTGTCGGTAGCCTCAGTCATGTGATAAAGGCCGATGACAGCAGAATCCTGACGCCTTGTTCACAATACTTTCGTCCGTCGACAGATGACCGGGGTCTTGTCTGACGTATAGGGGACTAGTCTTTGTAGACACATACTGCAGCGAATCAAATCGCTTCCCGCTACAAAGCCGATGTGTGGATATGACTACAAAAGATTACACAAACAGGTGACTTAAAACAATATATAAAAAAATATATATAACGGCCGGATCTTTCCTGCTTTTTCCTGCTTGTTATTGCAAAATGGATCCAGTAGACGCGTGGAGTGTATTTGCATAACAGAGATCTGATTGGCCGACAGATCCGCTGCTTTGACGCAGGCCACGGAGCCGAATGACGGACGGACCCACAATGCATTTCGCGAGTACCCCATACATCGGGCGCTCGCGAAATGCATTGTGGGTCCGTCCGTCAATTCGGCTCCGTGGCCTGCGTCAATGAGATCCGTCCACGGACGGAGGTATCGTGAACAAGGCCTTACTTGATGGCGTCCGAGTCCTGGAAGCAGTGTGCGGCGGAGATGAGCCAGCGGCTGGACACCAGCGAGGCCCCACACACGTGACCGTAGCGGTCCATCTGGAGGCTGACCTGCCAGGGCCACGAGCCCACCCCTGCATCAGCACCCCCCACGATCTTAGAGCGCTTTCTGGGTCTGGTGCCACAGCCTGGGAAGGGGGAGGGAGGGGGAGAGAGCCGGAGGGAGGGAGCAGGAGAGGGGGGAGGGGAGGGAGCAGGAGAGGGGGGAGGGAAGGGAGCAGGAGAGGGGGGAAGCCCAGCTTTTATCAACGAGAGAAGAGTTCGATAAAAAGATCACAATAAGAGGGACTTTTGCAAACCGATCAATAAAAAGAAAGACAGAACTAGGACTGCAAGCAGTCACACGCGGTGTTCACAGCCGGCACACCGCCTATCCCAGCCTCCGCCCTTTTCAGGTGTAGTAACATTCCCAGACCAAACCATGCCTCCGGCAGGGGAGGGTCCATGTTATCTCTCAGGCACCGAATCGCACACTCACGCAGTGTTACAGAGTGATCGAGAGAAAGAGTGAGGTAGAGACAGAGTGAGGGTACTGACTGATGTGGCGATGACAGAGTGAGGTAGAGACAGAGTGACGGTACTGACTGATGTGGTGATGACAGAGTGAGGTAGAGCCAGAGTGAGGGTACTGACTGATATGGCGATGACAGAGTGAGGTAGAGCCAGAGTGAGGGTACTGACTGATGTGGTGATGACAGAGTGACGGTAGTGACAGTGTGCGGGGAGCAGATTACTGACCACAGCGCTGCTCGTCAGAGCCGTCGGAGCAGTCCTTGGCTCCGTCACACTCGGGGTTCAGCTTGTTCACACACTTCCCGCTGGCACATTTGTAGGACGATGGCAGACAACCTTTGTTGTCTAACGAAGGAAGGATTAAAAACATGCAGTTAACTAAGGTGTTTAGGAAGTAGGAAGTACATATCTATGTGAATAGTTGGCTGCATAAATATCTATGTGAATAGTTTGATATAGATACATATCTATGTAAATAGTTAGATATTGAATGACGAAGACACAAGGACAACACTAACACATCATTGGGCATTTCCTCCTTTTTAATAATTGCATTTGGGGGTACTACTAGAATAGGGTTACATGCCTCTATGTTAGAAATACCCCTTATTTAAGATCCCGCTCCAACCTCGCTTCACATATTCCAATGTGGTACCGCCCCCCTCTAGGTGGCGCCTACAACCAATCTGGCTGAGGGACCAAAGCTTTATAGAGTATATTGGAAGACAAATTGATTTGTACTTTGAAACCAACACTAATCAGACAACAGTCAAATTATAAATTTCACAGTTTCCGAAGCCTGGAAAGACGCCAACCCAGTGTGGCTCTTAAAGATCGATCTCACTTCTAAGTAATGACCTTAAGATTTTATGTAAAGTACTGGTGAGGAGGTTGGAACCAGTCGTGCCTCAAAAAGTCAATTTGGACCTGAGTGGATTGGTTCAGGGTAGACAGGGCTTCCACAATACAAGGAGTTTGCTCAATATTATATTTTCGAAAAGTCTGGCCTCCCTGACCACTCTATCCTGTCGTTGGACTCAGAGCAGGCCTTCGACTGTGTAGAGTGGCAATACCTATGTGATGTCCTGCAGAGATTTGGTGTGGGTGTACATTTTCTCAGATGGGTTCAGCTTTCGTTCACCAACCCACAAGCTGAAATACTAACTAATGGACTTGTGTCAACACCATTTAGGCCTCACCGAGGTACGAGACAGGGCTGCCACCTTTCTCCCTTACTTTTTGTCCTGGCTATTGAGCCACTTGCCATGGCAATTCACAAGCATCCTGTCATTACAAGAATTAATGTCTGAGACGTAGAATATCGTATCTCGCTGTACGTGGACAACGTAAAAAAGAGAAAACACTACTGTATTCGGCAGATAAAAAAAAGCTTCTTAAAAAAACCTTATTAATTGGTATGAGGTTAAAAGGTGCATTGCTAGTTCATGGGAAAAATTATCTGTGGCATTTCTGAATGGTTAAATGGAGTGACTTCCTATCTGGTACTGGAAAAAATAAGTTATTTCACAAAAAACAGGATCGATCAAAGTTTTTTATAATTTCCTGGAAAATGAAAATATACAAAGTGATAGTGGGACTGATGAACAGATTGGATTGTTATTGTTATTTTTTTAAATCATTTATCTATTCATATTTAATGATTATTCATTATTCTGTAAAGCCTTGCTCATGCCAAATGTTAGTATTCGATTGTATCATACATCGACATGGATGCAGAATTTGTGTTACATTTACATACATATATCCAATTTCCATCTGGGTTTTGTGTTAATTTAACCTGTTGTGTTTATTTTGTTGTGGGGAGGGGGCTGGGGGGTTGATGTGCTTTGTTGTTGTTGTGCTTGTCTATGCTGTAAAGGAAATAAAAACCCAATAAATATATATTTGAAAAAAATAAAATAATATATTATTCTCACACTGTTCATTTCGGCAAAACCAATTTCAGCGTATTTCAAAAACGGTCTGATCTGAGGCCCCCCTCCCAAGTAGCCCAGTCAGTTGTGGTTGGTCAGCACGCCCTCTCTGTTGCTGTTCCCCGGGTCACCGGAGGGGCGACCTCTGCACTTCAGCACCACTGGCTGACCGTCACACTATTACAGAAGTCTGAGCGCACAACAGCTGTTTCACACACTTATTGATGGGTGTTCTCAGTGGGCGCAAATACTGCCCCTGGCTCGGACTCCGATTTTTCAAGCTTTGCAGACGTACACCATGTATACATACGTCATATAACAGTCTTAAGGAAGGGGAAAATTCGAAAAAGCATGATATCACCCCTTTAACATATTTTCCTTGCAACCATACTTCTTATCATACACCTTTAAGTGGTGTGAGGTGTCTAGTAGTCGTATATCCTAACCACAGGCCACATACAAACTTAGAAGAGGAGGTTCCAGTGAGATATGAACTATGATATCAACACCATAACCACATAGACATGACAGATCCCACTCACTGGCTTTGCTGCAGTTGAGCTCGTCACTGCGGTCCCTGCAGTCCAGCACTCCGTCACACACCGAGGACTTGGGCACACACACCTTGTTGGGACACATATGGAAACACTTCCCACCTAAAGAAACACAGACACACACAGACACACACATGCACACACAGACACACAGACACACACACTGTACTGGCCCGGCATGGTTCGAATGATTGTCTTCAGTCAATGACGCAACATCACTCACACTTTTATTGCCTATCTTGTTTCATATTATAGCCTACCACTTATTCAGTTTGACCTTCAATATTTCCCCTTCTCTGCTCTCAACAGCTCATTGAGAGGCAATTAATTTCATATTAGTCCTGTAGACACATTGGACCATGTTTCACACGGTAAGGTAAAGGAAGCTGCGGTGCGGTAGGGTAGGGTACGGTACGGTGTGGTACTGTAAGGTAGGGTACGGTACGGAGATGTACGTTGGAGTACGATAAGGTACGGTACGGAGATGTACGGTGAGGTACGGTACGGTACGGTAGGGTACGGTACTGTGTGGTACTGTATGGTACGGTACGATACGGGGATGTACGGTACGGTACGGTGATGTACGGTACAGTACGGTACGGTACGGTGTGGTACGGTACGGTACGGTACGGTGTGGTACGGTACGGTACGGTAGAGTACGTTGATGTACGGTAGGGTACGATACTGTGTGGTACTGTACGGTACGGTACGGTGATGTACGGTACGGTGATGTACGGTACGGTGATGTACGGTACGGTACGGTACGGTGTGGTACGGTACGGTACGGTACGGTGTGTTACTGTAAGGTACGGTAGAGTACGTTGATGTACGGTAGGGTACGATACTGTGTGGTATTATATGGTACGGTACGGTACGGTGTGTTACTGTATAGTACGTTACGGTGGAGTACGTTGATGTACAGTAGGGTACGGTAGGGTACGGTACTGTGTGGTACTGTATGGTATGGTACGGTAAGGTGTGTTACTGTGTGGTACGGTACGGAAGAGTACGTTGATGTACGGTACGGTACGGTGTGTTACTGTATGGTACGGTACGGTAGAGTACGGTGATGTACGGTATGGTACGGTACGGTGTGTTACTGTATGGTACGGTACGGTAGAGTACAGTGATGTACGGTATGGTACGGTACGGTGTGTTACTGTATGGTACGGTACGGTAGAGTACAGTGATGTACGGTATGGTACGGTACGGTGTGTTACTGTATGGTACGGTACGGTAGAGTACAGTGATGTACGGTACGGTACGGTGTGTTACTGTATGGTACGGTACGGTAGAGTACAGTGATGTACGGTACGGTACGGTGTGTTACTGTATGGTACGGTAGGGTACGGCAGCACGTCGTGCTTAAACTGGCAGTGTAATGCAAATGGTCGCGGCGCGGTACGGTTGGGTCCACAGTGCGGACGGAGGGAGGTCGTGTCAGGGGGCGTACCACAGCTGCCCTCCTCACTGCTCTCTCCACAGGGGGCCTGGCCGAGGCACCGGCTCCCTGGAGGTTTACATTCTCCGTTCCCACAGGACACGTCCCCGGGCTTACATGACGCTGCAACACACACACTCAAAGTTACATATAAATACACTTTACAAACGCACACACAACCCCACACATTTGTTTGTCCTCCGATTATTGCCGGTTATATACTCTTTGTAACGTATTTTATGACGTCAAAAAACAAAATGGACCAGGACCAGGAGCCACTCACGGCACTTGGTCTCGTCCCGTCCGTCGGAGCAGTCCCTGACGCCGTCACACACCTTCCTCAGTGGGACGCAGCGGCCATCCCCACAGCGGAACTGGCGAGGACACGCTGAGGACCAGAAGACAGACCTAGTCTCACCAAGGAGCCACAGAGGAGAGCTCAGTATTCCTGCACGGCGGCTTGGCATCTTTTTAGGCACAAAAATGATTTGCTTCAGGGACATTAGGGCCATAAGGGGATGGATAGGGTTGATTTACTGGGACACGGGAGGCCCCAGTGTCTTTAAGGCACTTTATGTTTCATCAGGGCTTTAAAAGTCAGGGCAGGGAACATCACAAAACACTAAACCGCATCACTGCTCTGAACCACTACACATGTAATGCTGTGTAATGTCTCTCGCGTGTGGCAACAACTAGAGGACTCATTTAACCAACGACAAACTGCTGTTCCCATAAGCAGTTGTTAAGACGCAAAAAGGTCTTGATGCATCATTGAGGGACATATGGCCCCATTAAGTCAACGGAGCCACCACCAGGTCATGCACCAGACCCTCCATCCTACAGAGGCCTACCGAGCCACAAGCAGTGGATTGGTTTCCACTGGTGGTCTGATCATGAAACAATGAGTGCTGGAGAGAAGTTGGTGTCAGGCCTCAACGTCCTCCGGGGAGAAGGAGTGGTAGAGCAGGTAGAACCCCCTGTGAGTGACAGCCTGAGCGGTAGAGCAGGTAGAACCCTCTGTGAGTGACAGCCTGAGCGGTAGAGCAGGTAGAACCCTCTGTGAGTGACAGCCTGAGCGGTAGAGCAGGTAGAACCCTCTGTGAGTGACAGCCTGAGCGGTAGAGCAGGTAGAACCCTCTGTGAGTGACAGCCTGAGCGGTAGAGCAGGTAGAACCCTCTGTGAGTGACAGCCTGAGCGGTAGAGCAGGTAGAAGCCCCTTGTGAGTGACAGCCTCACCGTTCTCCGTGGAGAAGGAGCGGTAGAGCAGGTAGAAGCCCTTGTGAGTGACGGATTCATCCGAGTGGAAGTGGAGGGTGACTGGAGACGAGTAGATGCGCTTCCTGCTGCTCTCTGACACGGGGTTACACAGCCTGGGAGGGGGGGAAACACTGTGTTATTTGATGGCGCGTTTCCACCGGCGGATGCGGGTCGGTTCGGTGTGCCAAGGTGCGGCACGGTTCGCGTTTCCACCGCCTAAAGTGGGCGGGGTCCGGACTGAGCCGTGATGAGCCGTACTCCTCTCGCAGTACTCCTCCGTTGGGGTACCTAGACGTCTGAAAGGGTGCCAACAAGTTCGAGCTATACACGCCGTCCGTTGATCGGTCGACAGAATCGTCACTTCCGTGCGACAGGGGGATAATAACGAACAAACACAGTACCCTCTATGCATTTTTGGACAACGGCGAAAACTAGGTTTATTGAAGAAAATGTCGCACGAAAGTATGACGTCCTTCTTGGACGTCCTACATTGTTGCTCTTTGTTCATTGTGTTGCGTTCTTCTTTTTCCTTGGATTTATTAGCAGGCTAAACTGTGTTGGGCTGCTATGAGGTCATGATGCTTACGTAGCTGCCGCGGCTATCGCCATCCGGCTTAAACGCCGCCCTACCATAAGGGTACTGTCGGCGGTGAAAACGCAAGTTACAGAGCTGAACCTAACTGCACCTAAACTACTCCAGCTAGCTGCACCGCATCGCTATGTGGAAACAAGGCGATAGATGGTACCAGCGGGGGGGGGGGGGGGCCCTACCTGGTGCTCCAGGGGTGGAGTCCTGACACACTCAGGTTCTGTGGCCTTCTCTTGGTGACGTGGAGGGGCCTTTTCCAATGCGCTTTTACAGAGACCCCCCGAAATGTCGCTGAGAGGCTTTCAGGGGGTCTTCTGTGACAAATCAAGGCTTTTCTGGCCCCCGAGATCCCCTGTATTTGTATTTGTGGTTCGAAGGGTGTGCATTGTTTTTATACCAGGACACCTCTGCCTTTTAATTGAATCATTGTACCGCACCAATGTACCGCACCAACCACTAACTCACCAATAAAAAACCCTCGTATAATACTATCAACCCAAAGTTCAACCGACAACATGAGGTAAAACAAGCTCTAAGTAATGTGAAAGAATACTGAAATTTCAGCTGATGAAATCCTTTAAAGCAAAAGTAATTTATATCTAATCATTGTTGGTAACTCTATCATGAATAAACGGGGTGGCCTGTGGTTTATATCCTTAATCATATAAATAATAACCAATATAACATTGTCTTCCAGTAGTAAGCGAGATGGATATTATTATATTCTATCAATATAAGTCGAAACTGGAATAGTGTTTACTTGGAGGTAAAGGTAAGGGGAGATCACAGAGTGAGACACTGTGGTAAGGATTTATGATTCTTGTCAATGATATCAGGCTAACCAGATTCTCTTTTTGTGAGGGCCTTGTGTGCCTTGCTCATGAGATCCGAGACTAAAGTAATCATTGTTGCCCGTTGACTTTGTGTGCCAGGATGGTTTTTTTGGGGAGGGATTTGAACCAGCGATGGTCGGATTACACCGCTGTTCCTTCTCTTTTTTCTACGTACTTAACACCTCTGATGTCCAGCCAATCCTTTTCACAGCCATCCGAGGACGAGGAGTCCTGAATGTCCAAGGTTACTATCGTCACGGAGATCAGGTATCCTGGCAACGGAGCCTGGAAGTGACACCGGCGGGGAGAGCAGAAAGAGGGCTAAACAAACGCACACACTCACACACACTCGCGCACACACACACAGATAGTGTGATGAGGTTAAACTAAACACTAACACAACACAACGTCGCTCAATCGGCTTGAATTAAATGTTCTCTGAATGTATCTTTTGTTCACTCACATGCACTCACACACAAAACAACACACACGCACACAAATAAATACAATGTCGTGCACATAAACACATGCACACATCAACACACAGCCACAGCCAAAACCACAAACCCACACCCCCCCATACACACACACACACACACACAATCAGACACCCACTGTCTCTGTCTTACCCGTATGGTCCAGGAGCAGTCCACGTTGGGGGGGTAGTGGGCTGGGTAGTAGGGGGAGGTAAGGGAACCGTTCCAGGAGGATATTGACCCTCCACAGCCTGCAGGGGGAGGCAAACATCATATGTTGATCGCTACCACCGCAGACACACACGATCAACACACAATCCTCTGAATACCAATAAATCAGTCAACTGTAATGTCTGTATTAAGTGTGTACGTGGGTGGGATTTGTTTCTTTGAGTTTCTTTTTATACCTTATCCCTTCACCGATGACCATATGTGTCTATATGTATGTGTTTATGGCTATTTTGATGTGTTTGTGTGTGTGTGTGTGTATATTTCTATGTGTGTGGGTGTAATTCATGTGTTTATATATCTTTATTTGTATGTGTTAATGAGAGTGGGAGTTTATGCATACCTGTTTGTGCGTGTGTGTGTGTGTGTGTGTGTGTGTGTGTGTGTGTGGTTGCGCGTGTGTGCGTGTGTATGAGGGGCCTCCTGGGACAGAATTCATACTTGGACTTACACACACTATTATAATCTTGCATATACACCAGTATACTCCTACACACACACTATTATACTCCTTTTACATGCATGTATGAGAGAGTATAGTAGTGTATGTGAGAGAGTATAGATGTTTACGCAAGAGAATATAGTAGTGTGTGTGAGAGTATAGAAGTGTGTGTGAGAGAGTTTGAATGAAACGGAAGTGGGTTTGAATGAAACAGAATTGAGTTTGAATGAAACAGAAGTGAGTTTGATTCCTCAGTTCCTGATTGGCTGACAGAAGAGGCGGTAGCTTCTGGCGTTCAAAATAATGCGCTGTCATTTCACTCTGGAATTTCCAGCGATTCTGTTAAGCTGCGTTCGCAACAAAATTTGGTTGCTTGTTCGCCTGAGTTTGAGAGAGGCTTCCTCTTGTGACCGGCAATTCATTCTCAACCATGGCCAGTCTCTACGTCATGTGGAAGTACCAGAGACGTCAGAAAAACAGACGCAGTCGTTTAGGATTCATAATATCATCCGCTCTATAAAATATTCTAATCTAGAACACTCCGAGAGCTCCGGAGGGAGGATCTGGAGCTCTATATCTAAATAAAATGAGATATAATATATTGATATCTGTATAATATAATATATAATATAACGGCCAAAAGCTGTGTGCGCCTCCGGACGATATCATGAATCTTAACAACTGCGTTGGGTTCTCAGGAGTCCGCAAATGTCAACAATCCCTTACTCCTCCCTGTCCTGGTTCAATTGTAATGAACACAGAAGAGGCAGTGAATGAAGTATTGCTTAGACAGCGACCTATTAGATAGATACCACCGCTAATAAACCGTTGGAACACACACAAGACGGGTAACCACGATAACGCCGGTAACCACAACAAATCCTGTGAAGCCGAAACCCCACGAGAGCTCCCCCGCTAAGGCCCGCCCCAAACCCTGTGACTCTACAATATTATATTATAAAGATATCTATAGATTATATCATCTTATAATATTTACATATAGAGCTCCTGGACTCACGGCGGAGCTCCGGGAGGTTTCTAGATTAGAATATTTGATAGAACGGGTGATATGATGAATCCAAAACGGTGGCCATGGTTGAGAATGAATTGTCACAAGACGAAGCCTCTCTCAAACTCAGGCAACCACGCAAACAAGCGACCAAATAATTTTTTGGTGTGAACGCAACATAACAACATTGCTGGAAATTCCAGGATGAAGTGACAGCGCAGTATTTTGAGCGCCAGAAGCTACCGCCTCTTCTGTCAGCCAATCAGGAACTGAGGAATCAAACTCACTTCCGTTTTAGTCAAACTCTCTCACACACACTACTATACTTTCTCAGACAAAATACTATTCTCTCTCACACACACTACTTTATTCTCTTGCATAAACAACTATACTCTCTCACATACACAACTATACTCTCTCACATACACAACTATACTCTCTCACATACACAACTATACTCTCTCACATACACTACTATAGTCTCTCACATACATGACTATAGACTTGCATGCATACATGTAAAAGGAGTATAATAGTGTTTGCGTATGGGTATAGTGGTGTAGATGCGAGATTATAATAGTGGGTGCAAGACCAAGTATGAATTCCGTCCCAGGCGGCCCCTCATACCTGTGTGTCTATGCGTGTGCATGTGTGTGTGCGTGCGTGCATGCGTGCGTGTGAGGTCCAGCTCAGACCTGCTTTGGGGATGGCCTGGAAGTAGGCCTTGAAGACGGCCCCGTCCCTCTGTCTGCTGAAGGAGAAGGTGACCAGCATCACGTTGCCAGAGGAGGTCAGCTTCATGACCGGAGACGACCCGGTCATGGGCATCCCACACCACCTGGAAACACCCCATACACATCACACATACATCATCAAATACACGCAGCCCATCCAAAATGCCATGCTAAGTGCCAGTCTATCTCTGATGAAGCCGATATAAACAGTATGCTCTCATTTGAGAAACACCCAAAGATCAGTCGTTTCTGATTATCATGGAAGGTAAAGCATGTATTTCCAGTTACATTGTGCAGTCTAAACTCCTTTAGGAACCAATTTGATAGAAACAACCATTTTTTCAAGAATCAGTTTAGAGCAGTTATTGAATTGAATAAAAGCATAGGAATATACATTGTCTCCCTTTAGAGACATCCGTGACCAAACAAATCAAACTACTTTTCTCTTTAATATCTGACATGAAGGACCATTCATGGAGGACTACGGGTTCACAAAGAAGCATTCTGTGAGCGACCCTATTCCCTGTTCTTTGAGCGGCCTATTGCTCTTCAGTTCTTCAGCAGACAACCATTGAGTCTTTATCAGAGAGAGAGCATCTGACTGAATCACTTAGGACATTGGAGCATCAAACCTCTCTGCCTGTTGCCCACTACACTATCCCCAATATTATACCCTGAGCATACACTGTACTTTATGTTTTATAGACAAGCATATTGGATGACTGTTCTGTTTTGGCTTGGAGGCATTTTATATCTACTGTATATTTCCCATATTATATATTCCACAAATTCTAAACTCTGAAAATACGTTGTGGTATATGCATTTTATATATTCCTCATATCTATTCCTGCTGTCCCTATGTTCATATTGTTAGTGTTGTTTAACCATTTCTTTTGATGCTGTATATTTTGTTGAGGGTTGATTGATAGTTCTATTCTCCAGTGTGAGGTGCATCTGTCCTGAGCGAGAACAGATCCTCTGCTCTTGGACCAGTCCCCACCCACCGTACCCCCACCCAACCACCCATCAGGGAGTACCCCCACCCACCGTACCCCCACCAAGCCTACCCCCACCTACCGTACCCACACCCCACCCATCAGGGAGTACCCCCCCTGAGTGCCCCCACCAACCGTACCCCCACCTCCCATCCACCGTACCCACCCAACCACCCATCAGGGAGTACCCCCACCCCCCACCCATCAGGGAGTACCCCCACCCACCGTACCCACCCAACCACCCATCAGGGAGTACCCCCACCCACCGTACCCACCCAACCACCCATCAGGGAGTACCCCCAGCCACCATACCCCCCCCCCCCCCCCCCCTGAGTCCCCCCACCCACCGGGCGATGATCTTGTTCTGCAGCGGCAGCAGGAAGTCGTAGGCGGACAGCTTGTGCGCGGTGCAGCTCCCGGGCGTGGCGCCGGCGTGCAGAGTGAGGACCACCAGACGCACCAGGTGGCCCGAGGGCACGCGCAGGCGCCACTGGTAGTACGGCCGCTTGGGGCTCACCAGGCTCAGCGTGCGGTTGTTACCGTACTTAGCGTACAGGTCGAAGGACATGGCTGGGGTGCAGGGGAGAACCTAGGTTATTATCATCAGATAGATAGATAGATGGATGGATGGATGGATGGATGGATGGATGGATGGATGGATGGATGGATGGATGGATGGATGGATGGATGGATGGATGGATGGATACTTTATCGATCCCCATGGGAAATTAAAAGTCCCAGTAGCATAATGACATCACACACAGCACACATACAACACAAACAAGCTGATAAAATAAAGATACTAAAGTTAAATATCCACAAGAATGTAAAAAGAGAAAGCACGAAACGCTTGCAGGATAAGGATAAAGGATAAAGTCTGGGAACCAGCGTTAAATATGGACAATAAAAGAGAATAATGTAAGTACGTTATTATTAGTATACTACATCCTGCAGATTATTATTATACTTCATCCTGATGCACTGCAGAGCATCTATTGTACTGACCATAGCATCAAGCTTATCACACAGAGGGCTCACAAACACGGTACTCCAAGCCTAGCATCAAGCTAATTTCAAAGACGTGGCTGAGGACAAGCTATTTGGTCAAATAGACCGAAAGTTTGACTATTTTTGAGTTCGTGTCTGCTCACCTTGGAAGCCAAGCTGCCACTTCCCACCCTGGATGCTGTTGGGGTTTTTAAATTTGTCTGCCTTGTCATCTGAGTCGAAATCCTCAGGGTTCAACCCTGTCCATGTTTATAAGAATAACATCAACGAGGGGTTCATAGTTCAACAGTTTCAGAGTGTGAATACAACTGAATAAGGCTTTGTATTGGATCCATGTGTAATGGCAGATCCTGTGCCCTTGAGATACAAAGTTGTAACATGTCGGCTGTCCGTCTATAGGACAAGGGGATGCTCAAACCAGTATCTTAAGCAGTGGTCTTCAGAAGGGGCTTGCCTCCCAATAGGGGGTCGCAGCAGGGCGGGGGTTGAGGGATGTGGGGATGTGTCACTTTTGTTAACATGGCAATGGGAAAGTATTTATTACAGAGACAGTCTGGGGCCCCCTGTTATGAAGTGTGTGAGGGTAGGAGAGAGAGTGTGAAAGGAGTTAACATTGCATTGCTTATTGAGGGGAGGAGAGTGTGTAAAGGAGCTAACATTGCATTGGTTATTGAGGATAGGAGAGAGAGTGTAAAGGAGTTAACATTGCATTGGTTATTGAGGATAGGAAAGAGAGTGTAAAGGAGTTAACATTGCATTGGTTATTGATGCGTTCATGTGTTGATGTGTCGGCCATTAGGTGCTCTTTCCTACCGAGCAGTTTCAGCATCTCGTCGTCACGCTCCAGCAGGTAGCGCTCCTCGTTGCGGCTATCCTTGAGTTTGTTGCTGCCTGGCAACCGTCGCTGTGTCCGGGCGGGGCTCCATCTCCGGATCGCCATGGCAACATCATCCGGGGCCGAGAACTTGCTCCAGTAAAATACATTAAGCCCTTCCGCTCCTTCACTGTCACACACAGAGCTCACAATGATGCTATGCCCACACTAGCATCAAGCTAATCTCACACACACAGCTCACCGTGATGCTACCCCAACATAGCATCAAGCTAATCACACACAGAGCTCACCGTGATGCTACCCCAACATAGCATCAAGCTCATCACACACAGAGCTCACAATGATGATACTCCCACACTAGCATCAAGCTAATCACACACAGAGCTCACAGTGATGCTACTGACACACTAGCATCAAGCTAATCACACTCAGAGCTCACGGGGATGCTACTGACACACTAGCATCAAGCTAAACACACACAGAGCTCACAGTGATGCTAGTGACACACTAGCATCAAGCTAATCACACACAGAGCTCACAGTGATGCTACTGACACACTAGCATCAAGCTAATCACACACAGAGCTCACAGTGATGCTACTGACACAGGGGTCATCCCTATGTTCCCAGGTCCTACTTGCCCCTACATCATCTCTCTCTTTTTTTCGTAATGATTTCTACGAAAAAAAGATTTGCTCACAGGGTCCTATGTTCCCCGGTCACACAAAGGGGGGAACATAGGACCCGGGGAACATAGGACCTGGGGAACAAAGGACCCGGGGAACATAGGTACGCTCCCCTGACACACTAGCATCAAGCTAATCACACACAGAGCTCACAGTGATGCTCACAATGATGCTATTGCTTAGCATTGAAAAAGTACATACTCTAACATATATAGAGTTGACTAAAAAGAGGCATAAAAATCATCTTTTGGAAATTGATCTTAATACCTTAATTAAACAAATGAGGAATAATCCAACCTATAAGGACACCAATTTTCTTTGTGAATGAATAATATATCGGAAATAGATAAATGTTCTCCATTTAAATACAGGGTGCATAAATATAGACACCCCTATGTTAAATTCCCATAGAGGCAGGCAGATTATTATTTTTTAAAGCCAGTTATCTCATGAATCCAGGATACTATGCATCCTGATGAAGTCGCCTAGGCCTTTGGAATTAAAATAGCCCCACAGCACCACATACCCTTCACCATTACTAGAGATTGCCATGGTTCTTTTCAGTTAGCCTAATAGCTGTTAGTTAACCTAATGATTTCTCAATGCAAATCAAACCAGCTAATAGGCTAACTGAAATAAAACCATGCCAATCTCTAGGTATGGTGAAGGGTATGTGATGATGTGGGGCTATTTTATTTCCAAAGGCTAAGGGAACTTAATCAGGATGCATAGTATCCTGGACCCATGAAATAACTTTAAAAATAAAAATCTGCCTGCTTCTATAGGAATTTAACATAGGGGTGTCTATACTTATGCACCCTGTATTTTAATGGAGAACATTTATTTAATTACAATACATTATTCATTCACAAAGAAAATTAGTTTCCTTAAAGGTTGTTTTTTTCCTCATTTATTTAATTAAGGCATAAGATCAATTTCTAAAAGATTAATTTTTATTACTCTTGTTAGTCAACTTTAGTATGGGTGCCTAAACGTATGCCTACCACTGTCTACCACTGGACTTCGCCGAGGCAAATACTAACCGGTTTCTAGGCCTCCGCGTCGTCCATTAATTCTTGATAATGGACACCTCGTCGGGCATTATCCCTTACATAATGGACACCTCGAAGGGCATTATTCACTCAACTCTGATCGGCTATTGGTTTTTATCAAGGAATGAAGCCACTACTACTACTACTACTACTACACACACTAGACAAACACTAGAGCTTTCAGTGTACCTGAAAGCAGTGATTCCTGAGTATAGGTAGTAGGGACTCCAGGGGGAGGCCTGGTAGATCTGGGTGAACTGTGAGTGGAGAGAGAGAGAGAGAGAGAGAGAGAGAGAGAGAGAGAGAGAGAGAGAGAGAGAGCGAGAGAGAGAGACAGAGACATAATATTAAACAATAGATGTGACGTCACATTGCTTTGTGTGTGTGTGTGTGTGTGTGTTCATATGTGAGTCTTTGTGTGTGTGTGTGTGTGTGTGTGTGTGTGTGTGTGTGTTCAGGTGTGTTTGTGTATATGTGTGTGTGTGTGTGTGTGTGTGTGTGTGTGTGTGTGTGTGTGTGTGTGTGTGTGTGTGTGTGTGTGTGTGTGTGTGTGCGTGTGTGTGTTCATGTGTGTGTTCATGTGTGTGTGTGTGTGTGTGTGTGTGTGTGCGCTGCTATGAGCAGCAGCACAGAGCTCCTTTGTGAGTGTGCCCCGGACCCAGGGGTTGTGCAGGGTGCTGCCCGGGTCACCCAGCTGCTCACCGAGCACAGCCAGGTAGCAGACCAGCTGACCACCTTCACCTGCAGTCCAGACCACAGAGCTGACATCACTCAACCCCACTCTGGTACCTTCTACTCTCCCTTCCTCCCTATGTACCTAACTCTCCCTCGCTCTCTTTTTCCCACCTCCCTCCCTTCCTCCCTCCCTCGATACCTACCACAGTCTCTCTTCCTCCTACACTAGCCCTCAACCCCTCCCTTCCATCCCTAACTCTCTCTCTGCCAGCAGTCCTCCATCCCAGATGTGAGCCCGCCCAGTCTGCCCCACTGCCCTCTGCTGGATCTCTCTGCTCCCCTTCTCATTGACTCCCCACTGCTCTCTCTCTCTCTCTCTCTCTCTCTCTCTCTCTCTCTCTCTCTCTCTCTCTCTCTCTCTCTCTCTCTCTCTCTCTCTCTCTCTCTCCCTCTCTCTGCTCCCCTTCTTATTGTCTCTCCAGTGCTCTCTTGCTCTCTCTCTTTCTAGCTCGCCCTCCCCACTCACCTTCTCATTGTCTCTCTACCGCCCTCTCTCTCTTTCTCTCCCTCCCCACTCACCTTCTCATTGTCTCATTTACATTACATTTACATTTACATTTAAGGCATTTAGCAGACGCTTTTATCCAAAGCGACTTACAATAAGTACATTTGTCATAAGAAGTGCAACAATATATCGCCGTCGGTACAGTAAGGATGTTCATAGAACCAAGTGCAAGTACAACAATCGCTAGGCCAATTCCCTGTGTTACAGCAATGATAGCAGCTACTGCAGTTGCTACACAGTTAAGTACTATAATACAATACAATACAATACAATGTACAATGGTGGCCAGAAGGGGGAGGGTGGCTATGCAGAGTTGAGGTGGAATCTGAAAAGGTGAGTCTTGAGCCTTTTTCGGAAGATAGTGAGCGACTCTGTGGTCCTGAGAACGGCAGGGAGCTCGTTCCACCACTGTGGTCCCAAAACCGAGAAAAGTTGTGACTTTTTTGATCAACCTTTGCTACCTCTTAGCGATGGCGGTACCAGACGTCCAGCTGAGGAAGTTGAGCGGAGGGATCGAGCTGGGGTGTGTGGCTTTACCAATGCTTGGAGGTAGGCAGGGGCAGTTCCATCGACTGCCT
>NC_044070.1:2905192-3050192 GCF_902167405.1 Gadus morhua
CTACGAACACTAAAGCTAACATCCCAGCGCTCCTATGCTTCCTAAACGTCGGGGGTCCCTGCGATGTGACGTCACCGCGTGCGAGCCCTCTCCCCATCCCAGGGACCACGCACCGCCCTCGGAGCGGTAGCCCCAGCCGGTGACCCAGCAGGGCCGCAGCGGGCCGGGGGTGAAGGAGGGCGTGGGCAGGCAGACGGGCTGCACCAGGGGGGCGAGCGAGGCGGGCCAGGGCCTCCGGAGCCGCAGCAGGGCCACGTCGTAGTCGAAGGTGCTGGCGTCGTAGAACTCGTGCACCACGACGTGCTGGATCTCCGCCACGTGCCGTGCCTCGCCCCGCGTCAGCATGCCCAGGTGGGCCCTCCACGACCGGGGATCCGCCAGCCTGCGGGGGGGACAAAGGTCAGCTTTGGATCGGGTCAAAGGTCAAAAGGTGAAAATGTGCGATGTGTTATGTTTTATTGACCAGTTTATTCTAGATCTTTATGCATAGATACATAGAAATACAAATACAGTGCTGACGGCTGATCTCTACATCTGCTGACATGTGTGGACCTTACAGGACCTAACAGGAACTAGAACTAACAGGAACTAGAACTAACAGGACCTAGACCTAACAGGACCTAAACCTAACAGGACCTAGACCTTACAGGACCTAGACCTAACACGACCTAGACCTAACGGGATCTAGACCTAACGGGACCTAGACCTAACAGGACCTAGACCTAACGGGAACTAGACCCGACCTAGACACACCCACTGTTATTTCAATTGCAAGATAATTTGTACTGTCGAATCATCAGTGTGACATTTAAAGTGTAATTCCGACGAAAATTTAACCCATGGTCTATGTTTTGGCATGTATACCCATCAAATTAGTTAGGGGCATCGCAAATGCTTCCTGCATTTTTTAAACACTGATATTGCTCAAAATAGCACCAAACCACTGCAGTAGCATGATTAGGGTCCCTACACATAAAACGATGCATCAACAACTTAGTTAGCGTATCGGGAGTTTATTAAAAAAGGCTATTTTCCAAGTCTGTGCCTTACCGGTAGGTCCATGTACGCTAACAAGGTTGTTGATGCTTCGTTTTATGTGTAGGGACGCTAATCATGCTACTGCAGAGGTTTGGTGCTATTTTGAGCAATATGAGTCGTTAAAAAAATGCAGATTTGGAAGCGTTCAAGGTGCCCTTAACCAATAACATCAAAGCCGAACATTGCGCTCGGCAAACTCTAAACATGCCAAAAGAAAGACCCTGGGTTCAATTTTCTCCGGAATTACACTTTAATATTAACAATAACGAGATGATTATGATCATTATAATAATAAGTCGTTTCACTCCCACCTTTCTTTGCTGAAGCAGTGGGCGGCAGATATCAGCCAATCCGCAGAGAGCACGGAGGCGCCACAGTACAGGTTCCCAGAGAAGAGCAGGCCCACTTGCCAAGGCCACTCCCCCTCCAGAGAGTTGGATCCGCCCACAATGCGGTCCAGGTTAGAGAACGAGCCCACCTTCCTCACCGGGGAAGGGAGGCCACAGCCTGGAGAGATGACGATGGTGATGATGAAGATGAAAACAATAGAACACTGTGATGCTGGTTTGCCACTATACAGCAAAGGCCCTCACTGCATGTGTTTGTGTGTGTGTGTATTTGGCTGTGCTGTGTGTGTGTGTGTGTGGGGGGGGGAATGTGTGTGCATGTGTGTGTGTGCCTTCACCTGGATTGAACCGTGAGAAACAGAGGACTGAATCATGTGTGACAGACAGGTGGGCAGAAACCTCATTAATAGTATCCATTCAATCATACCTGTATGTGTGTGTGTGTGTGTGTGTGTGTGTGTGTGTGTGTGTGTGTGTGTGTGTGTGTGTGTGTGTGTGTGTGTGTGTGTATGCACAGTACAGTGATCACAGGCGCCCGGGTCATCAGGTTTTTTGCCACTGAGTGACATGTGTAACGTAAAAGCCAATCAGCGTTCAACCGGCCAACTCAGTGCAGTGCAGTCCGGGGTGAACTGCAGCATGGAGGAGAAAGTGACTGTTGCCGTTTGCGACTCCCGGAGCTCTATATAGTATCTAATATGATATAATTGTATATATAATATCACGGCCAAAAGCGGGGAGCTCTCGTAGGGATTGGGCTTCTCGGGGTTTGTTAACCGGCGTTGCTATGGTTTCCGGTCTTGTGTGTTCCAACAGTTTATTAGGTAGACCTATCTAATAAATCTCTGTCTAATCAATACTTCATTCACTGCCTCTTCCGTGGTCATTACAATATTATGAATAGACTGCTTCGGGTTCTCCGACGTCTCTCCACCTTCCACAAAAGGTAAAGACATGCAATGGTGGTTATCTCGGCCGGAATTTGGCAGTAATGGTGGAAAACGTAACAGACCGGGGAACATAGGACCCTTTTTATGATAAAGGGTCCTATGTTCCCCGGTCACATACATATCGGGGAACATAGGACCCTTTTTGGGAAAAGCGGGGAACATAGGACCCTGTTTAAAGAAAGGGTCCTATGTTCCCCAGTCTCATGCAAAGAGGGGAACATAGGACCCGGGGAACATAGGACCCGGGGAACATAGACACGCTCCCCTGTAAAAAGTGTGTGCGCAGGTTGATAGACTCCCTCTTTAAGTTGTGATTAAGCTAGCTATAGACAGTGGTATCCAAAGGTCCTTGTTAGGCTTCCTCTTTAAGTTGTGATAAAGCTAGGTGTAGACAGTGGCGTCCAAAGGTCCTTGATAGACTCCCTCTTTAAGTTGTGATTAAGCTAGCTGTAGACAGTGGTGTGAACAGGTCCTTGATAGACTCCCTCTTTAAGTTGTGATTAAGCAAGCTGTAGACAGTGGCGTCCAAAGGTCCTTGTTAGGCTTCCTCTTTAAGTTGTGATTAAGCTAGGTGTAGATGTAAATGTAACAAAAAATGTAAGTAAAGTGTCTTCATGTATCATGAAAATCACTTGAATAAAATGTCTTTATTTCAAATAAATACCCAAATAAGAAGAGGAGGCACTGTTTACCTAGTTTAAATCTATGGGGAAAGTTTAGGAATATGAGTAAGCTGTGTGTGTGTGTATGCGTGCATGCATGCGTGCGTGTGAGCGCGTGTGAGTGTGTGTGTGCGTGCATGCATGCGTGCGTGCGTGTACCTGTGTTTGTGTGCACCGTGCACGTGTGTGCTTCTGTGTGTGTGTGTGCATGTGTTTGCGTGTGAGCGCGTGTGAGTGTGTGTGTGCGTGCATGCATGCGTGCGTGCGTGTACCTGTGTTTGTGTGCACCGTGCACGTGTGTGCTTCTGTGTGTGTGTGTGTGCATGTGTTTGTGTGTGTGTGCGAGCGTGCGTGTGTGTGCGTGCGTGTGTGCGTGCAGTTCTGGCCCTCACCGCAGTCCTCCTCGTCGCTCCGGTCCTGGCAGTCTGGGACGCCGTCGCACCGCGCGTTCTTCTTCAGGATGCAGGTGCCGCTGCTGCACTGGTGGCTGATCCCAGAGCAGCTGGTCTCTGGCCACACACACACAATAACACAGTGACTCGTGTTTTAAGGGGACATTTTGCACAAAAATGCAGAGTTCTACTTATTTTCAAACCTTTGCTAAAGAAAACAGCTAAATGTCTGCCGCTGACACCCGCACACACACACACACGTACACATACACACACACACACACGTGCACACACACGTACACACACAGTCCCAGCGGAGCGTACCCTGGGTGCAGTTGAGCTCGTCCCGGCCATTGCTGCAGTCGCTGTGCCCGTCGCAGACGTACAAAGGGTGGGGCGGGCTTGGGCCGCCACAGCTCTTATTGGGTGGGGCTGGGGACACACATCCAAACAAGGATATGGAGGAAGTATTAATATTAGCGATTTAGAATCGGTGAGGCCCCCATCGTTCAAACCCCTCTCCTCATACCCCCCACCACAGCAAACCTCGAAAAAATCGATAAAACCATCAACACATCCGGGCTTTGCAGACCAGAGTCTGAAGGAGGGAATCGGGCACAAACTGGGGCTAAATATGCTGTATAGTGTATTAGTGGTACCAGCATTAGTGATAACAGCATTAGTAGTACCAGCATTAGTGGTACCAGCTATAATGATACCAGCATCAGTAGTAACAGCCTTATTAGTACCAGCATTAGTGATACCAGCATTAGTAGTAACAGCCTTATTAGTACCAGCATTAGTGATACCAGCATTAGTAGTAAAAGCCTTATTAGTACCAGCATTAGTAATACCAGCATTAGCAGTACCAGCATTAGTGATACCAGCATTAGTAGTACCAGCATTAGTGATACCAGCATTAGTAGTACCAGCATTAGTGATACCAGCATTAGTAGTACCAGCATTAGTGATACCAGCATTAGTAGTACCAGCATTAGTGATACCAGCATTAGTAGTACCAGCATTAGTGATACCAGCATTAGTAGTACCAGCATTAGTGATACCAGCATTAGTAGTACCAGCATTAGTAGTACCAGCATTAGTGATACCAGCATTAGTAGTACCAGCATTAGTAGTACCAGCATTAGTGATACCAGCATTAGTAGTAAAAGCCTTATTAGTACCAGCATTAGTAGTACTCTTAATAATAAAACATTTCAAAACAAAGTCAGGTGTAATGATGTGACTCTGGAGGTAAAGCGGCCGTACAGCAGAAGTGCTCGTCGCTCTCGTCCTGGCAGTCGTCCAGGCCGTCGCAGCGCTGATGCCTCTCCACACAGAACCCCGTGGAGCACAGGAAGTGGCCCTGATCGCACGCTGCCGGGCGGAGAGAGAGAGAGAGAGAGAGAGAGAGAGAGAGAGAGAGAGAGAGAGAGAGAGAGAGAGAGAGAGAGAGAGTGAGAGAGAGAGAGATTTTGAGATTTTACAAAAGTTTAGTTATATTACATGAGCATTTAATGAAGTGCAATTTGTGCGTGTCTTCATTTTAGAATTATTTTCTAAAAACTTGTGCAAACAGCAAGTCATCTTCCACAATAGAATAGACAATGTTTTTATAGCACCAGCGATTTTTAAAAGTGTCGAACTCTTGTCCTTAATTAACCACTGTGTTGGCTGAGCTTGAAAGTCTGACACTTATACCAGACATACTAAATAAAAAGAAATCCAGGTCCAGTGCGGTGTATATTAAAAATTTAATTAGACTAAATGAAAACTAAACTCTTGCAGTTTAGTTTTCAAGTTCTTGCAGTTAATTCAAAATGAGGATTGCAAAGATAATCAACGGTACAGTTATTTCTCTGGCACAAGGTCAAAGACTTTGTGTCTTCCTGCTCCAGTCACGCGGCACGCCCCCCAGGTAGGGTCGCCCCTTATATAGATGTCAAGGTCACCCACATGGTCCAGCCACTAGAGGGAGATAACTCAGAGAAACACAAAAATACAAAATGAAAGAAACTTTTCTCTTTCTTCATTCTGGCTCGTACAACTAGTGTACTCCAGCCTCCGCCTAGCCCTGATGTTGCAGGGCTGTGCGTGAATCCTGTCCTACTTTGTTTTCCACACGTTTTTTTCTACTAATGTAGATTCCCATTTTTGCTTGCCCCTAACCTATTGGTCCACATAGTGGGGGGTCGGTTGCTCAACCCGGCTGGGTTGATGCTCATCACGCAGTTTGCATAGACTGTTATTTTATCAGCCCTGTTTACGGAGAGCTTATTTGGGCAACAGGGAGTGAGCAGGGGGCCTGTCAGCTCTCCCACCACGGGGCTCAGGTGGGCATCAGGGAAGGGGTGAGCGGGGTCTGGTGTGGCTCTCCCTAGGTTGTAGTCCATCAGAAGGCCTTTCTCTTTAATGGTCAGCCTCTGCCTCCAGAGCTCCAGGAGTATCCCAGCCACTCGGTGCAATCGAAGGCCCAGCAGAGGGCCCAGGGCCCCAGATTTGTCAAGCGCTGGCCCCACAGAGAGTAGGCTTCTTGGCACGTTTTATGATTAAAAAGGGCCCATGACTTAAAAACACCCTGATAAAACGGAGGTAACCCACTTCATTTTAAGAATTTTTAATCAGTTAAAAACAGAGCAATATCCAGCCCCAGATTACTTAAACGTCTGAGAATGCAGCTGGCCACATTCCTTCATACCAAGTCTGTCGGGCCAGACAGAAACTTTTGTAAAACTGAATTCTAAAAGTGGCTGTTCTACTGGCTAGGTGGATGAGGCCCTCCTCTCTAAATAAAAAAAAAAACTCCCTGTGGCACCTACTGCAACACATCCCAGGAAAAATCCACCCTCTTCTTTTGAATTTGGGCTAGTAAGCCTGAGGGAGGGTCAACACATGCAAGACGGTGCCACAGTTGGGAGGCTACTAGATTATTTAAAACCAAACCTCTACCTCTATAGGACATTTGTGGCAGTAGATATTTCCATCTTTTAAGTTTACCAACTTTTTCTGTGAAGTTCTCCCAGTTCTTCTGGACTATGGTTTCCTTCCCAAGAAAGACACCAAGGTACTTTAAACCATCCATCCTCAAGTTCAAATTTTGGGGAAGAACTGGGAGACCGCCACGCCATTCAACAACAGCGAGGGTCTCGCTCTTTCCCCAGTTAACCCTCGCTTCCGAAGTAGCTGTAAAGTCACCAATAATACTTGTTAAAATGTCCACATCTCTTTGGTTCCTAGTAAAAACAATGACATCATCAGCGTATGCAGATAAAACAATGTTCTCATTAAAACCAGGTAAAACCAGACCTTGTAGGTTGCAGCGTATATTGTTGAGGAGGGGTTCTAGGGGGAGTGCATAGAGCATCCCGGACAGAGCACAGCCCTGCCTGACACCTCTACACACTCTAAAAGGAGCACACAGACCGCCTTTGAATTTGAGCACACTCTCAACCTCACTGTACAGAACTTTGATCTTGACTATGAAACCAGCGCTGAACCAAAATTTCTCCAAAACTTACCAGAGGAAGTTGTGTTCAACGGGGTCAAATGCCTTTTCCTGGTCTAGGGAAATTAAACCTGTACCAATGTCAATAGACTTAGAGACCTCCAAGACATCCCGAATCAGGTAGAAATTGTCTACCATGGACCTGCCGGGCATACAGTACGTCGTGTCCCGATGGATGGACTGCTCCATAACTTCCCTCAGCCTGTCGGCGAAGGCTTTGGACAGAAGCTTGTAATCCACACAAAGCAATGACACAGGCCTCCAGTTCTTTATATCCTGCAAAATCCTGCGTAATAACTGCTCTACGGAAGGACATTGGCATGGAGCCACAGGCCAGGCTCTCATTAAAAACATCCCACAAGTCTGTAGATAAAATTTCCAAGTACGCTTTATAATATTCCATTGTCAGACCGTCGATAACTGGAGCCCTCCGCCCCTGCATGCCCTGCAAGGCAGCTAGAAGCTCCTCAATGTGGAGAGGCCTCTCCAGTTGTGTGCTGGTCTCCTTAGAGACCTGAGGTAGCCCACTGCAGAACTCCACCAGTGTGTCCTTCTCCTCATACTCCAAAGAGTAGATGGAGGAATAAAACTCAACGGCTCTCGTTCTTATTTGTCCTGGCTCTGTCAGCTCCTGGCCTGTGTCTGAGAGCAATGCGTGGATTACCCGTTCTTCCTCTCCAGGCCGAAGAAGAAGCCAGAGGGAATGTCCATCTCAGAGATGTTCTTAACTCGGGACCTGACCCACGCACTTTGTACTTTGGTGTCCTGCAGGTTAGCTAAAGCTAGCTTTTTTTCTTTGAGGATTTCAATATATCCCCGTTCTCGAGATTACTCACTTATTTTTTCAGCTCTACTATAACAGTTTCCAAGTCCTTCATAGATCTAGTGATGTCCTGTGAGACATTGAGGGTTTGCTGCTGACATAGAAGTTGAACTTGAGTCTTTCTATGGTCCAACCACTGCCCAAGAGTACTAAAATCCCCATTTGCCTGCCTAAAAACACACCAAAATTAACCCAAAACATCCTTAAACCTAAACTAATGTTAAAACAGAGTTAAAATGCCAATGTGCACTTTTTGGCTTAAAATCTCTTATTAAAACATGACATAAGAGCAAGGAATGATCAGTAAAACCAGTGGGCATGATTTTACACATTTACAAATATTAAAATGATGCTTAAAAACATAAAAACGATCAAGTCTAGCTGATGAGATCCTACTCTATCTGAGGCGGAACCATGTGTACTGTCGGCAGTCTGCATACATCCTTCTCCACACGTCCAGCAAGCCATGAGAATAGACCAGCTGCCTCAGTGCCTCATGGTTGCAATCTAACGTCGCATTTTCTGTACAATTAAAATCCCCACCCAAGAATAGAAAATCCTCAGAATTGCAACTATTTAATTGTTATTTTTTCTAAAAACAGCTTCCTCTCTGTACCATAGGTTGGAGCATAGACATTTATAAAAACCATAATGACATGCTCCACCTCCATGGAAACTGGAGAGAAACTCCTAGAGAAGAGGAAGCCCACTCATCCACTGAGATTACTGTTGTGGGTCAGGACTACCTCTCCTTCCCATTCCCTTCTTCAATCTCTCTCGCTTTCAGCACAACTATGGGTGTCTTGTAAGAAAAGGACATTCATTTCTTTTGTTTTAAAAGTCTTATAAATTAGTGCCCTTTTTTTTGTCTCCCTTGCTCCATTAACGTTAAGACTTCCCATACTATAAACGTCAGTGATGAGCGGGATATTTAAAACTAAATAAAATAATAAAAAAGTAAAAAGTAATTTTTACTTTTTACTTTAAAAGTAATAAAAACATTAATTTAGTTAACACACACAACAGAGTTTCTACGTTGATTGCTGTTAATCTGCCTTTTTGCTTTCAGCAGCAGTTTCCTTAGTCAAAATCAAGTCTGTTGATAGCATAAAATTTGGCAGAAACATGAAATGCTGAAAAATGTTGGTGTCTTGCCAAAAATACTTAATTCTCTCAGATGAATTGTTACATATTTTAAGAACATAAGCTGCCCACACATAGACCCTAGAAAGCAGGACCAAACATTTAAGCTGTAAATACTATACATAGCCACAAGGGGAGCAGGACCTTACTGAAGGCTGCAATAACAGCTCCATCCACAGAGGGCAGCACCACAGACAGGTGAGGAGGCCGAGGGTAATACGTCACACCGGCTCCTCCCACTACTTCCGGGCCTTGCGGATCCATACCATAACAGACGGTTGGAGCCAGAGCAAGCCAGAATCTCTTGGCAGCCCATAGGATAGGGTTAATATAGCTTTGGTCAGCTGGGAGTCGCTCGGCACGTTATCAGATACGCTTCAACCTCCTTTTGCTACATAGTCACTTTACCATACCAAATTAATTTACCAATTAAAGTAACTGTTAAAGGCTATCCTTTGGATTTGATCACTTTCCTTGAAGAACTCTGCAATAGAATATAACTTATTTTGCTGAATACAACTTAGCTTTTCCATGTGCAAGATGTCACTGTTATCAGAGAGAAATTCCTCTCGACTGTCACTATCTGTCTGTGCTGTTTGTTTTCTCCCAGTCTGCCTGTCTTTCCCCAACCTGCTTGCCTTTCTGTCACTGCTTTTGTTTTTCAGTCTTCCCTCTGCGTTTTCACAGCAGGCTTTGGCCTGGCTGTTGGTGCTTCCTCCACCATAATTTCCTCCTCTTCTACCTGTTCAGCCCATGAGCTGCCCTCTTCTCGCCCCGGCATTTCACTGGCTTCACCTGCCTCACTTTACTGATTTCCCCAATTCAGCTTGTTTAACCTGTGCCTCAATAATCTCACTCACCTCTTTCCTATTTTCCTCCCCACCACTTCCTCCTATTGTCTCTATAATTTCCTCACCCATCCCATTTCTCCCATTTTTTTGTATTTTTGACTTAGTTTTTCCCAACTCTCCTCACTCTCGCCCACTTCAACCTCACCATTGTGCACTCCTACACCGTCTTCAGTGTCTGACACGGCAGCTCTTCTGCACAACATTGTGCGCGGTGCGGCGATCGGCCGCCCGAAAACCGCACTCGGCCCCGCGACTGCACGCCCCTCCGTTGGAGTAACCACAGCCGCGGAACCGAGCTCCGCAGAGATTCCCCCCCGCCTCACATTAAGCGGCGGAGCGGCACGGGTCTCCACTGCCCCCCCGGCCAGGCGGAGCCGGCTCCCCGCGCCCCGGACAGGTCCTCACAGTGTTTCCCTCCACTCCACAACCAAAGCATTTCATCACAGGCGAGGAAGCAAAAATCACGTAATCATAATCATCTACCTTAACATGAAATCGGAGGTTGAGCTCAACATCCCGATTGATAAGTATCATATATATGTTCCTCCGGTGAGAAACTACGTGTTTCATCAAGGGAGACTTAAACCCAGACAGAATCTTTTTCATCGGTGAAACAATTTTTCCACGTCTAGACAGTTCTCTACTGAGAAACTCGTCAGTACCGAAAGGAGGGACATCAGATAAAGTTATTCTTGTTGCCGGCTGCATCAGTGGCAGCACCTGCACAAACATTCCATTCAACGTGAGACCCGTCTCGATGACGCGGTTCACCTTCTGCACCTCGTCCAGGAAGAGGACTACGGCACTGTTCATCCAAGCGGCCGACTTCACGCTCATATCCCCGACTAACGCTCCCAGAGCCAGCCCAATGTCCTCCACGCTACACACCAGCACCAACTTTGATGCCACCCAAGACGCCGACCAGTGATTACGCCGGCAGGCACAACCCCACACACAAAACCCCTAAACCCCCAGAAAACAAGTGTCAATAAAATAACTATCACCAGTGCACTCCAATTAAATTATAATTCATTACAAACAAAAATTAATCGAGATTGAAATGCTCACGCTCCTGACTCACTCACACAACTCACTCCCAGCATGCACCAGAGAGAGAGAGAGAGAGAGAGAGAGAGAGAGAGAGAGAGAGAGAGAGAGAGAGAGAGAGAGAGAGAGAGAGAGAGAGAGAGAGGGACACACACAGAGACAGAGAGAGAGAGAGAAACAGAGAGAGAGGGGAGGGAGAGAGCGAGAGAGAGGGGCGCACACCGAGAGAGAGAGAGAGAGAGAGAGAGAGAGAGAGAGAGAGAGAGAGAGAGAGAGAGAGACACACACACAGATAGAGAGGAGGGAGAGAGAGACACACACACACATACACACACACAGACACAGACACACACTCACACACACACACACAGGGAAATAAATGTGAGAATGTGAGTTCCAGACCGACAATCCCACATCCCACAGTATTTATAATAGTATTTGCATGCGTGTCTGAAGGCCAAAGTATACCACTCCAACTCCGTAATCCGTACCTGACTCCGTAGGTACGGAGACCCCTCGAGCATTCAAAGTTCTCCGCCGGGATGTCAGATCCGCAATGTAATTCGCCGCCTGATTGACTTTATGTGATGACTACTAACCATGTAAATAAACGTCGAAAGCTTTTCAAATCTTAGTTGTTCTTTTATTGGTCCTTAATGTGCAAAGTAAACAAGGTGCAAAGTAAATTAGGTGCAAAGTCAAACCGGGAAAAGTGGATCCGGAAATGATGTTGTTACAGGACAAATCACAGCCCTTGCCGTCTCTCTTGCGTCGACGGATAGTTAAAAAATAAAAAAACTCAGACAGGGTCTCGGGCTACGGAGAGGGCTCTCCGTGTCTACGTACAGCACTTTACGGAGGAGTATAAACCAGCCTTAAGGTAGCATTAGCATGTTTAGCATGCACCCCAAGCCCCCCCTGTGTGCTCACGCTGGCTGAGGTTGTAGCTGCCGTAGGCGGCCTGGAAGGGCATCTGGGCCTGGCGCGAGCTGCAGCGGAACTCCACCTCCGGGCTGGGGTGGGAGATCCGGAACACCGTGGAGTAGCCCACGTAGCTGCCACAGAACCTGGGGGATATACACACACACACACACACACACACACACACACACACACACACACACACACACACACACACACACACACACACACACACACACACACACACACACACACACAAACAAACACACTCACACAGGAAAACACACATGATCACACAAACACATATGATAACACACACACACACACACACACACACACACACACACACACACACACACACACACACACACACGTGTACATGATCACACACAAACACACGCACACGCACACACACACACACACACACACACACACACACACACACACACACACACACACACACACACACACACACACACACGTTATCGCACACACACACACACACACACACACACACACACACACACACACACACACACACACACACACACACACACACACACACACACACACACACACACATGATCACACACGCACAAGATAACAATCATTCAAAGGGCCCTATCTTGCATCCGGCGCAATTGACTTTCTCACTGGCGCATGTGTCGTTGCTAGTTTGTAACTGGCGCAGAGCGTTCTTTTCCCTCCTGCGACACACGTCGGAAAATTAGGGAATAATCTTGAGCCCCAAGGGGCGGTTTGGCGAAAGGAGGAGGCGTGTTCTGGCGCAAAAGTTCCCTAGTGCTATTATGCCGTTTCAGAAACTTATATCAGGATGAGGTTTGAGAAGGATTCGGATTGAGAAGGAAAGGAAACGTGATTCATCTATTCATCTAATGTATGGCTAGGTCTCATCGACCTAGCCATACATTCTTGGTAAATTATTCGGGAAAGAACGGCTGATACAGCGGTAATAAGTTGTACTTTTAAATCAATGCATCTGCACCGTACAGCAAACACATATTTTCTTGACACAGATATCGTGTACATGCCATAACTTTTAGGAAAGATGAGTTTTTGATCGTGAGAAAACATTGTTTTACCGCGAGTGAGTGTTAAAAGGAATGAAAGAATGCGGGCGAGCGTGTGTGTAAGTGTAAAATAATTAATGAATGCGGGCGCGCGTGTGTGCATCCATCTGTTTAAACACGCGCAAACTCAACACGTAACGTATGATACAGTCCATGGCAACGGGGGGAAACATGCATATTAGGAACACAAGTCGATAACGATAATGCATACAATACTGATAAGAAACGATGTTTATAATGTATTGCGTATATCATTAAATATAACCACATTTACCGCATATCATATGTGTGTTAAGTTTTCTTTGCCGAAATTTCTTTGACGACTCAGTATTTCTGAAGTTGTGGAAGAAAACCTTATTCCATAAACCGGGCCATTTGAAGTTTGAAATTCATGTGCATCTGTCTCATCGGAGACTGCAGACGCACTGTCAAGATATCAACTCGTCAGATTCAAATGCCCTCATGGCTCTTAAAGTGGATGGGAGCTGGCACTCTCATTGGTTTATTGCACATCACGCCCAAACCACACCTACGAGTAATTAGGCTACTTCAGCCCAACCCTTTTTAGATTTGCGCCAGGCGCAAGAGTCATTTTTGCGCCGGTAAAATAGCAACATCCCCATAGAACCGCCCACAAAGCTACTTGCGCTTGGCGCTTCTCACTTGCGTTTCAGACCGTTAAAATAGGGCCCAAAGTCTTCTGGTGGACAATCTAACTGACTTTTTAGCAACACTTTAATGTATATATATTTTTTTTTTACATTAATATCTTTTCTTTATTGTGTTTTATTTTATCTAAGAATACTGGTATTGTTTTGTAAAATGCTTTTGCTCATACAGCAAAAGCAGTATTATTAGTTGCGTTATTTGCTGTTCAATGCCGTTGATACTGGTGCATTGAAGTACATCAGGAATCAGCCAATGTTCAGCCATTGGAACATGTGACCGGCGTTTAGCTGTTTGCTCACTCAACCTGAACACCGATTGGGTCACAAAGTCCATGTGGGCGGGCTCAATGTCACAACCACCAATCAGACTGATCGTCGGGAGCAAATCCTGATTGATGGATACCCAGCCACCAATAGCATGTTAGCCACGGTCCCCGTGCATGGGGAGTGTCCGTGTGCAGCTGTGCTTTTGGAGCGTGGGCGCGTACGTACATGTGGTCGTTGACCTTCCACCAGCCGTGTGTGCAGTGTGCATTCGGGTCCTTGGGTCTCAGGACGTAGTTGTGGAACTTCAGGCTGACACCCAGAGACGGGCTGGGAGTCTGACAGAGAAACACACACATCCAATCAGATCACAGGCATGTGGGCTGTATGGGATTGTGTTTGAGTGCTTGACTGTGTGTGCCTGTGTGTGTGTGTGTGTGCGTGTGTGTTTGTGTATGAAAGTGTGTTTGCATTGTTTTGTGTGCGCATGCGTGTGCGTGAGGTACCCCAAACAGCCAGGTGCAGATGCATTTGGTTGGCAGCAGGCTGGGGTGGAAGGGGCTGTAGATGTGTCCGGTGTAGCCGGCGCCCTCCTGGGTCTCAACGTGAGACGAACACGCTGACACACACACATCGTCAGCACCAGAAAAAGAGCTCAACTGTCTCAACCATTAGATGGTCTGAAGCCATTTACAGAGAGCATTTGTAGAGAGGAGATCAGACATGGAACACGTTCCGCTCCACGCACGTCTGTGGTCTAGGATTTTCCATTAAAGGGGTGATATCGTGCTTTTTTAGGGTTAATAATTGTATTTGGGTGTACTTGGGATTCAGTACTAGAATCAGATCACATGCCTGTAAGTTAGAAATACTAATTTCAGCTTCTTTCAGAAACTCTCTATTTTGTATCATGTCGCTTTATGGCCGGCAGGACTTCTGCTCCGTCCTCTGCAGCACCCACTGCACAGTCTGACGTCACACTGTTGTGGAAGGAAAGTCTGAGCGAAAAGGGGGCTGCACTTATTGAGGGGCGTTCTCGCTGGGCGCGAATACTCCCCTGGCTGGGACATTTTCTAGCTTAGCAGACGAAAAACAAGTATCCATACGTCACACAGCAGTCTAAAGCACGTATACATACGTCATACAGCAGTCTAAAGCACGTATACATACGTCATACAGCAGTCTAAAGCACGTATCCATACGTCACACAGCAGTCTAAAGCATGTATCCATACGTCACACAGCAGTCTAAAGCACGTATCCATACGTCATACAGCAGTCTAAAGCACGTATACATACGTCATACAGCAGTCTAAAGCACGTATCCATACGTCATACAGCAGTCTAAAGCACGTATCCATACGTCACACAGCAGTCTAAAGCATGTATCCATACGTCATACAGCAGTCTAAAGCACGTCTACATACGTCACACAGCAGTCTAAAGCAAAGGGAAAAGGCAAAAAAGCATGATATAAGCACCCCTTTAGGTCCTCAGCGCTCCCATCCAGAGTGGACCCACGAGGTCAGAGGTCGGTTCGGGGTCAGGGCACCCTGCTCGAGAAGTTTGTTTGGAACCCAGGGACCTGAACTGGGAGGCCCCCAGCCGGCCCCTACACCGCTACAGAGGAGCCCACTCACTTTCCTCCGCCACGGCCTGGAAGTGGCCCCTGAAGCTCTTGGTCCCAGGGGCCAGGCGGAAGGACAGCAGCATGACGTTGGACGTGGACACCAGGTAGAGGGGGTCGGTCACCGGGTCACACACCCTGTAGGGGTCACCAGGGGTCACCAGGGGTCAACAGGCATAGTGCAATAGTGTACCGTTTACAATCGTCCACTGTGTTGTCAAAAAAGATACTCAGGCTTTCCAAAATCAATGCCCTGTTGCGGATCATTCACCTCACCTGTCTTTGATACAGTGAAAACACTTCATGCTAGTGGGAATCAAACCCCTAATGCCTTGCTCTGGAGCTAGCCAGGGACACAAAAGCACCGTATATATCGTATAGGCAGGACGTAGGTGAGCTAGCTAACAGTATGCATGTTTCATGTGGATGCATACCTTGTGTACATTTCTAGATGCACCTTTTATTTATTCACTCAGATACATTTTCAATAATTGTTCTCATTGTTATAATGAAACCACCTCCCCCTGATCCAACCAAGGAGTCCGACGAAGAGGAGGGTCCCGGCCCCCCTGAAGGGGGTCTCACCTGTGCAGGGTGCGCGCACTCATGGGCAGCAGGGAGTCGTACACCGTCAGGGCGTCGCCCACACAGTCGGAGGGCTGGATGAGGAAGGAGCTGATGGTGAGGCGCACCACCGAGCCCGGCGCCGAGGTCAGCTTGATGTGGCAGCTCACGCCGCCCCCCGGGGGGTCCAGCTCCAGGGGCACCGAGGTCCCAGGGAGGGGCGCGTACGGCTTGTCCAAACACTCCGAGCCTGGAGGAGAAGGGAGCACACTCTGTCTAACTGGGGCTGGAGGAGACGGAGCCCACTGGCTCACTGGGGACTGGATCTGCATAAATGCAAGATGCATTTAGGTTGACGATTCCATATCATGCTATTCTAGGGTTAATAATTGCATTTGGGGGTACTACTAATATAAGGGTACATTCCTTTTGCTTACTCCGGGTAGGAAATGAGTCCTTAGCCCAAGTGAAGGAGTTCAAGTACCTCGGGGTCTTGTTCGCGAGTGAGGGTACTATGGAGCGTGAGATTGGCCAGAGAATCGGAGCAGCGGGGGCGGTATTGCGTTCGCTTTACCGCACCGTTGTGACGAAAAGAGAGCTGAGCCGCAAGGCAAAGCTCTCGATCTACCGGTCGATCTTCGTTCCTATCCTCACCTATGGTCATGAGGGCTGGGTGATGACCGAAAGGACGAGATCGCGGGTACAAGCGGCCGAGATGAGTTTTCTCAGAAGGGTGGCTGGCGTCTCCCTGAGGGATAGGGTGAGAAGCTCAGCCATCCGTGAGGAACTCGGATTAGAGCCGCTGCTCCTTTACTTAGAAAGGAGTCAGCTGAGGTGGTTCGGGCATCTGGTAAGGATGCCCACTGGGCGCCTTCCTTGGGAGGTGTTTCAGGCACGTCCATTGGGGAGGAGACCTCGGGGAAGACCCAGGACTAGGTGGAGAGATTATATCTCAACACTGGCCTGGGAACGCCTCGGGATCCCCCCGTCAGAGCTGGTCAATGTGGCCCGGGAAAGGGAAGTCTGGGGCCCTCTGCTTGAGCTGCTCCCCCCGCGACCCGACCCCGGATAAGCGGATGATGATGAGGATGAGGATGAGGATGAGGGTACATTCCTGTATGTTAGAAGTACCCCTTATTTTTCTCACACAAAAAACAAAAAAAAAACAACTTCAGCGTCTTTCAAAAACGTTCTGTCTTGTATCATGTTGCTTTAAGGCCCCCCTACCGAGTAGCCCGGTCTGCTGTGATTGGCCAGCACGCCAGCTCTTTTGCAATTAGTCTAACACTTTTCGCGTGTCTGCAAATTCAGACCCCCGAGAAGTTATAAACATTGCGGGTAGCCGGGAGGCGGGACTTCTGCACTTTAGCACCGCCCACTGCCGTCTGACGTCACACTGTTACGGAAGTAAAGTTTGAGCGCAAGCGAGCTGTTTCACGTCGTTCTCGTCCCACTGGCTGGGACTTTGATTTTTCTAGCTTAGCAGACGTAAAACATGCATAAAACATGCATCATATAACTGTTTAAAACAAAGGGAAAAGTCGAAAAATAATGATATCACCCCTTTAAGTTAAAATGTATGCCGACAAGTCGCAGGTAAGTTGTGTGTAACTTACATAGTTTGCTACAATCACATGTCAGTTGCGGTAAGTTACATTGTTTGCTTCAATAGGGTGACCAGACGTCGCAATTTTAAGTTGTGTGTCCCGAGTCGGGACGTGGTTTCCACCAACCAATATTAAATGTCCTCTTTCGTCCCCGATAACATAGCCAACAATTTCAACAATGTGTGAGGGCATACGCAACAGGAATGGTCGCACATTGGAATGCTGATGGAAAACCAGCGGACGAGCGCTGGGCGGAGATGTTCTCGCATTTCACAAGCAGAGAGATTCCGTACAAAAATATGTGTCTAATTTGTCAGTTGAGTCTGCCTGGCACTAATGCTCCCGTTGAGCTAATCTTCCCATAATGAACAATACAAGAGGAACAGCATGACAAGAGGAACAGCATGTCCGTTCCCTCATTAAAGCCGTTGCTTGTTACACAGGCTTTTGATATCTGCGTATATGACCTCACATGCACGCGCACTACGGTCTTGCAGAAAGTGTCCCGGTTTTAGTTTCAGGAAATCTGGTCACCCGACTACAATCATTTCCATTCCATTGTTTGCTACAATCCCATGTCAGATGCATGCAAGGTGCAAGTAAGTTGACTTTAAGTTACATAATATTTATGCAAGTCACATTTAACTTGCATGTTCATGAGTTAGTGTGCATGCAGGTGACTTATGTATAGGTGTCTAAACTGGGCGGCTTTCCTCAAGGAGGCCTACAAGAAGGATATGAACATTGGGTTTCGAACCCGGAACTTATCAGGGTTTTCGCAAGTCCCAACACCGTTAACCACTTCTAGACTATCCAATAATTATTGATCTAGTTTTGGATACATTATGACACAGTTCCCATACAAACACTGTTCTGACCTGATGATGTTGATGTGTAGTCAGAGCGCTGGGCAGCTGAGGGGACATTAACAGTCATAACACACAGACACACATGTTTATATATCTAGCACACGTCATGAACCCACACACATTAAACACGCATTAACAATCAATAAACCTGTTTAGATATCATAACACACACATTACACACACATTAAAAATCAATAAACCTGTATAGATACCGTAACACACACATTGCACACACATTGACAATCAATACAACTCTTTATATATCAAAAGATCATCAGTCATGAACCCAAACACGCACACACACACCGTACACCCCCCCCCCCCCCCCCCCCCCCCACCCACCGTTGATGAGGATGGACTCGATGTCCACGGGCAGGTCCAGCAGGTAGCCCACCGAGGTGCGGTTCTGCAGGCTGGTGAGCACCGAGTCCCGGAGGATGGCCCCCACCCACTCCTCACGCACGGCGGGGCTCTTGAGCTGGGGCACCTCGAACACCATCCAGAAGTGGACCAGCACCCCGCCCAGGTTGTTGTTGCTGGGCAGGAGGGCAGGGCACAGGAGAGGCTTTCACCTGATTGGCTGTGACCACCACAAGCTTTCACCTGATTGGCTGTGACCACCACAGGGTTTCACCTGATTGGCTGTGACCACCACAAGCTTTCACCTGATTGGCTGTGACCACCACAGGGTTTCACCTGATTGGCTGTGACCACCACAAGCTTTCACCTATTTGGCTGTGACCACTACAAGGTTTCACCTGATTGGCTGTGACCACCACAGGGTTTCACCTGTTTGGCTGTGACCACCACTGGATCGACTTAGTGCAAACAAACATAAAAAATGCTAAAGATTTGACCATGGTTTCCAGACACTGTCGATAGGGTTCAAATAATTCATATAAATAGAATGGTAATCAGGGTAAATGATGTTTTAATAAATAGCAATAGGATAGAAAGTCCATCTTTCAGTACTTAGCCGTATTTCAGTGTACCTGAGGTCTGAAATGACAGCTTGCTTGTAAAGTTTCGCCACTGATGACCCTTTGTACACGTTGCTCAGCTGCAATACATCAGCAAAAATAAAAAGATCAATTACACACACACACACACACACACACACACACACACACACACACACACACACACACACACACAAAAACACACACACACAAACACACACACACACACACACACACACACACACACACACACACACACACACACACACACACACATACACAGATGTACTGTACAATATATTAATTAGAGTACGGTATATTTATGAGCATTCAAAACCAACTGGTTGAAGGTTTATTGTCACTGCAGTGCATACCACTAGCTCTATCTTCTTGGCCAAGGACAGGAACTCAGTGGAGTCTGCGTGGCGATACTCAGGGATGAACTCCTCATTGGCCACACGGATCATCCCCGCAAAGTACACTCCGTTGTTGCTCTCCCTGCGGACTGTGGAGGAGTCGGAGAGGGCAAAGGTTAAGAAGTCAACTGAATAATATATCCACCAGCCTGCGTTGTGTTGACCAGTGATGTACGGAGGGACAGACATCAATGGCGGTTCAAAGATAAACTCCTGATGAAGCATCACATATCGTGATCCCATCTCTGAACTAACAATGCTGCATGAGAGATGGGAGAGATTTCCTATTTATTTTTATACGATTATTCATCACGTATTTTATCCAAAGCGATGTTTGTATTTCTTCTCCGTGCATCATTAATCAGGAGCTGTTAAGGGGTTAGGATACCGTGCTCAAGGGTGTCTGGTAGACGGCTGGGATTCAAACGCAGAACCTTTTGGCTAGTAGTCCAACATCGGATCCACCACTAATGATACTAATCAGGAGGCCATGAATAATGACGTGGGGCGGCATGTTGCCAGGGAGGCTCCTCCTAGCTGGTTGTCTAGGTGACATTGAGCAAGACACCTCACCCTACTGCTGCACACCGCCGGCAGTGTGTGGATGTGTGTGTGAATGGGCTAATTAGGCAGTATCGTAAAGCGCTTTGAGTGGCCACTGGTTAGAAAAGCGCTGTACACATGCAGTCCATTTACCAGAACAGAGACTCGTTCTAAATCTAAAAAAGGATTTCAATGATTCCTTGATATTGAATAAGTCTTGGTTCTTGGCTCCACATTGTCCCTGTAGGATGGCCTCACTAACAGAGTGTCTGGATCCTCAGGGGAACACCTACATGTGAAGACCCAGAGCAGCGCCCAGACGGTCACCACAACGGCGAACACCACGGCCGTCACCACCACCACCACCAGGTAGGGGTATGTCCACAGCCCCGACCACAGCTCCTCGAACCTCTTCTTCGGGCTCCTCCTCTTGCGGCAGTGCCGGGTGTGGTGGTACTTCCTGCGTACCTTCTGCAGCGTGTGGTCGACCGTGGCCACCTCCACCGACACGTCCGCGACCTGCAGGGGACGGGGGCGTGTCCTCGCCACGGGACAAACAGACACATTTCAATGTCGTCACCGCCTGACTTCCATCCACCGTGACCTTTGTGAGATGGCCGTTAGATCAGATTGGGACGGGGGTTAATGGTGCTGAAGTGAATGGCTGATTGAATGACCTCCTCTTAAGTACCTAACCCCGACCCCCCAAAACATGCATGCCAATGGTCCTTGCTATGGAATGGAGCACTTAGGAACACACACACACACACACACACACACACACACACACACACACACACACACACACACACACACACACACACACACACACACACACAAACACACACACACACACACACACACACACACACACAGACACACACACACACACACACACACACACAATCACACAAACAGCTTGTGCACTATAGGGTATATTTCTCCAACAGGAGCTCCGCTATTGTCTATTGTACTGTTATCAATTGAGCTCATCTATGCTGGCTGCTGGTGTCCATTTCAGTACAGTAGACAGTATGGAAATTAGCCGAGAGGGTCCTTTGTGTGTGTGTGTGTGTGTGTGGGGGGGGGGGGGGGTCACACGGATAGAGTGAAGTGGATTAAAAAAGGAAAGCGTTGTTCACTCCAGGTCCTGGACCTGCAAGGCGGCTTCAGCTAAAATTCTGCTCGTGTGCATGTGGGTTGTGAAATATTGCTGATTAAAAAGTTGAATACTATATAGGTTTGTGTGTGTGTGTGTGTGAGTGTGTGAGTGTGTGTGTCAGGGGGTTTGTCAATGTGTGTGTGCTTTGTAAATGCGGGCATGTGTGTGTGACCGTGTGTGTGTGTGTGTGTATGTGTAAGCCCGGAACCCATCAGATGTAGGAGCACTAACACTCATTAAGTTACCAGGTACGTATACATTATTGATCAGTGTCATCCCATACCGCGCACTTAATACACCACCTATGAGATAACGGCTATGGATGGGCGGATTATAAAGACAAGCTACTTACTTTTTGCTAAATAGGAACCAAAATGCTTTATAAGGGCTACAATGCTTTATAAGTGCTACATAGTCTACTATTCGTGTTACAAAATATAATACCCTCAATGTCTAGCCTATGGATGTCTTCAGCACATATGGAGCATTAGGCCTATAGGGAGGTAAAGCGGGTGCTGAACTCGAACCCTAGTGGAAAAACATTCTACTTGCTCGCAAATGTGACTTGGCCTACTGAATTCATAAATTTGAATTGATGAATAAATCCCATTTCACTTACACTGGCGTTGTCGAGGTGAGACGGTGGAGGCACGTCTTCATCACCGCCCCCCGTGTCGTTGTCCATGCGCTCTGTGCCCATGACACGGAGACATCCTCGGTTGGCTTTAACAGAGGATAGATCGGTGCTTCAACGGGTAGAGCTTCATTCTGTTCTCCACGGACCCACAACCAAAACAAATCCACCGAGCCGAGTTTAAAGGAAGGCGCGCACGGAGAGCAGCCGTCTGGTGCAGGACGCGCAGCAGTGCCTGTGCGCGCACGGGTGCTTGAAACAAGAGACCTGTGAGTTGTGGCCACCTCGGTGCCGTCCGCATTAGGCAGGCCTACTACAGTTTCCCTCAAAGGATCTGGTTTGGTTGCTTCTTTATTCACGTTTGTGTGAAGTGGTTTGTTAGGCCTATGGTGTTGATCATTTGACAGCTAATCTTACAGTCTGTGGAAACCAACAACAATTGTGAAATACATTGACTATAAATGTAATTAAAAGGATGGGCTAGCTTGATTGTATTTAATTTTACAATGTGTCCCAATCGATTCACAAATAAGGGAGTTAAAGCACACATTCAATATTTGTGAATCCCAAAAATTCCACTGCTGCAGAAAACTGATTTAATATAACGGAAGGCTTAACCTATTATAGGAGTCAGAAAGGAAACAAAATCAGAATTGTTGTGTTAAAGAGGCATTATTCCCTTTTCAAATTAAAGTAAAGAAACGAATGAACCACGGACTAAGTGGTTCATTCGTTTTTTTCCTTGAAGTGGAAATTATCAGTAATATTCAAATCATTAAGAAAATAACCCTGAAACGACACCTTTATCACTAGTGAATACTTTTGTACACAGTTTATTTACAGTGTTAACAGGCTGGGCTGGGCCCGGTTCAGCTCTCAGGCTGCCCGGGCTGTGTCCAGTGCTGACGAACACAACCGAACCAGGACACATACATACTTCTGAAATCAAGGAAAAGTAGTTTGACTTTTAAAAAGCGGACTATACATTGTTTGTCACAATTGACGTTTAAATACACGAGCATTAACGCACAACAGGGCAGAGGAATCTCTTGAACAACGACAATTAGGACCACAGACGACAGACAAACCCAGCAGACAGAGGGAACAGGGAAGGCAATCAGTGATGTTCAGGCACTGGAACAACAGAGTTGTTAAGGCCAGCGAGGCACGAGCTAAATAAAATACTAACACATTCACAGGGAGCTTTTAAAAAGATCATCAACATAAAGTGGTCTTTGTGACTGGTGGACGGTTTAGGGGAGGGGCCTCCCAGACGAGGATGAGGAGGCAGAGATGAGGAAGGGCGGGGGGATCACTTCTTGAAGAGGGTACTCCGTGTGATGGAGTGCCACAGGTGGGCGGGCTTTCGCTTGGGGGGCTCGGCCAATGAGAACACGGGTTGCTGGGGCACGCTGGTCGGTACGGTAACGTGACGCTGGTGGAGCGGGTGGAGGCTCTGCTGGTGGCTTTGGTGGTGGGGCGGGACCGAACCGGAGTAGCCAATTGCTGGAGAGGAAGCGTCGAGAACAAGGAAGTGGGTTAAGATGAGGATGACTGTGAAGTGCAGATGTTATGGGGACACAGTCCAATGGCAAGACGTTTGTCGTCTCTTACCTTTGATCTTCCCTTGTTTGAGTTTCCTGGCGTTGAATATAGCGAGTTGTCTCTGTTCCTCACTGATCTCCATGCCTGCAACGAGAAAAATAGGCTAGATTATTATAATTATTATAAAAATTCACTAAGAGGCCGTCCGTATTTTATTTTATTCATTTGTTTATCTGTCAGGGACAATGCAAATAACAATGTAACAGGTTCCAATACATGAAACAGATGTACTGCAGATAGGATTTCTAGCCAAGCCTAATTTGCGTGCCCTGTCCCTGGATAGGCTTTTCTACTTGAAAATGGTAATTCCATATCATTATTACCAAAAATACATGAATTAAACTGAGCACATATTAAGCAGTGATATTCTTCACATGATTATGCATTAACTACATCACAGGTGTAGTCTTTATCAGTGTATGTATGTATTTTGTCTATGTATCTGTTCCTCTGTCTGTGTATATGTCCATGTGCATGTGTGCATGCACCAGTGACTGACCAGTGATCAATGGGCAGATTTGGTTTAATCTCAGCCAGTGTTTCACCCCCCCCCCCTCCTGGTCCCCTACACACTGAGACCCCCCCCCCTCCTGGTCCCCCAAAACACTGAGACCCCCCCCCCCCTCTTGGTCCCCCCAAACACTGAGACCCCCCCCTCCTGGTCCCCCTAAACCTGTCCTTTATGATGTCACACTGAGACCCCCCCCCCCTCCTGGTCCCCCTAAACCTGTCCTTTAAGATATCACACTGAGACCCCCCCCCCCCCCCCCACCTCCTGGTCCCCCTAAACCCATCCTTTATGATGTCACACTGAGACCCCCCCTCCTGGTCCCCCTAAACACTGTCCTTTATGATGTCACACTGAGACCCCCCCCTCCTGGTCCCCCTAAATACTGTCCTTTATGATGTCACACTGAGAACCCCCCCCCCTCCTGGTCCCCCTAAACACTGTCCTTTATGATGTCACACTGAGACCCACCCATCTCCTGGTCCCCCTAAACACTGTCCTTTATGATGTCACACTGAGACCCCCCTTCCTGGTCCCCCTAAACACTGTCCTTTATGATGTCACACTGAGACCCCCCCTCCTGGTGCCCCTAAACACTGTCCTTTATGATGTCACACTGAGACCCACCCATCTCCTGGTCCTCCTGCACGCGGTGCCTCTCGCGGGCGAAGGCGTCCAGCCAGCGCTGCTTGTCCTGGGGCTTGCGGCAGCACAGGATGCACAGGCCCTCCAGGGTGGAGGCGTTGCGCAGGCGCAGGGCGTTTCTCAGGGTGAGGCCCAGGCCGGGGTCGCGGCCGTCGGCCAGCTCCTGGACCTCCGTCTGGTCCATGTCCAGGCGGCCGCGGTAGTGCAGCAGGTCGCGCCGCAGCACGTCCTTCTTGCAGTACACCAGCTGGTGGTCAAACAGGAAGAAGAAGCGCTGCTGGCTCTTCGCCCCCTGCAGGGCCACGCGGGTCAGCTCCCCCGAGTGGATCAGCTCCGAGCTGCGCTCCAGCACGTCGGCCCCCTGCACACGCATCAGATAAATACGTCTGGTCGGACACTGCCGCTTGGGAGGTCACAAATGGCCTGCATGGTAAGTTGACCCGCATTTATACAGCAATTTTCTAACCAGTGGCCACTCAGAGCGCTTTACAATACTGCGCAACATTCACCCATTCGTGCACACATTCACACACTGGCAGCGGTGTCAGCCACGCAAGGCAACAGCCGGCTCGTCAGCAGCAGTCAGGGGGAGGCGTCTTGCTCAGGGACACCTCGACACTCAGCTAGGAGAAGCCGGGGATAGAACTAGCGACCTTCTGGTCACCAGTCAACCCGCTCTACCTCCTGAGCCCCATGCCGCCCCTGTATGTCTGATGAACACACGGTGGTCCAACAGGGGGCTCTCCATAGCCCTCACCTCCCAATGCAGGATGGAGACCTGCCACTGGGCCATGGTGTCGATGCTCTCCAGCCTCCGCTTCCTCTCGTTGATCAGACTGGCCACGTTCTTCATGGCGCCATACGCACTGCTCACCCCGCCGTAGTCACTGGGAGAGAGAGGAACATTAGAGGGAGGGAGGGAGTGAGTGAGAGTCAGAGTGAGAGAGTGAGGGAGTCAGAGTGAGGGAGAGAGTCAGAGTGAGTGAGTGAGTGAGAGAGTCAGAGTGAGTGAGTGAGAGAGTCAGAGTGAGTGAGAGAGTCAGAGTGAGTGAGAGAGTCAGAGTGAGTGAGAGAGTCAGAGTGTGAGTCAGAGTGAGAGAGTCAGAGTGTGAGTCAGAGTGAGTGAGTGTGTGTGTGTAAAGGGTTCGGGGTTAACCCCTGCCTGCTCCTTCATAGATCTTATACTAGTAGTCTAACTAAAGTGCAGGCTGTCCAAGGCAGCTGCTTTTTAAGCAGTTTAATGTTCCTGTCCTGTCTGGTTGAACATCATCATCTATGAACGTCTGGTTGGATTCTGAACACAGAGACCGGACTATAAGGACCGACCAGCTCCTCCCAGTAGAGTCTGGTGGACAAGGGGAAGGGGACGGGGAGGTTGGGCTGGGGGGGCTCACCTGTGGTCCGCGGGGGTGTATTTCAGCAGCTCGCCCAGCTGCAGCGGGTACTTGCAGATCTTCTGGACGGGCGTGAGCAGGAAGCCAGCGATGGAGATGTTGATCATCTGCTGCAGCAGCCGGCAGGCCTCGAAGAAGTGCTTGTAGCGGCCCAGCTTCATGAGGCGGTGGAGCTCTGCGCTGGCCGTCGGGTGGGTGTTACAGTACTCAGAGTAGATGGAGAAGCCCTCCTCCTAGGGGGCGCACACACACACACACACACACACACACACACACACACACACACACACACACACACACACACACACACACACACACACACACACACACACACACACACAGGAAGAAGAGATTAGCTCACATTTAACACAAAGCCTTGAAACAATCGGTCCTCTTAGCTTTGATCAAAGAGTCAAATGACTAAATGATTTGCACATTTCGGAATGCATCCAAACCCAAACCCCCTCCAACGATGAGGCCACACTGGACTACTGCCATTCACAACAGCTGGTGAGGGGTGGAGGGGACAGAGGTGTGTGTGAGACACTACAGATGTGTTTGCGCGGAGGCCCCCCTGCCATCAGTATGACGCGTCACCCGGTGATGATGGATCGTTCACCTCCTGCAATCCAACCCAGGTTTGGACTCCCGATGATAAGGACAGTGTGGCATGTTAAATAAACCCAGCTGGCAGGACACCGTGATGCACCACAGCCTGGCTGGTGGCGCCGCCTTTATTTAGCTTCTAACATGGACCCAATCTGTACTCCCCTGAACGAGGGATCCCTGCCTCCTCCCTCCTAACCCTCCTCACCCTCCTCCCTCCTAACCCCCCTCCCTCCTAACCCTCCTCCCTCCTAACCCCTAACCCTCCTCCCTCCTAACCCTCCTCCCTCCTAACCCTCCTCACCCTCCTCCCTCCTAACCCCCCTCCCTCCTAACCCTCCTCCCTCCTAACCCCTAACCCTCCTCCCTCCTAACCCTCCTCCCTCCTAACCCTCCTCACCCTCCTCCCTCCTAACCCCCCTCCCTCCTAACCCTCCTCCCTCCTAACCCCTAACCCTCCTCCCTCCTAACCCTCCTCACTCCTAACCCTCCTCCCTCCTAACCCTCCTCCCTCCTAACCCCTAACCCTCCTCCCTCCTAACCCTCCTCACTCCTAACCCTCCTCCCTCCTAACCCTCCTCCCTCCTAACCCCCCTCCCTCCAGCGCTCCCCTGAAGGAGGGATCCTGCCTCTGCGTCCTGTCTCAGCGGTCTGTGGGGGGCCTCGGGTGAGGGGCTGCCCTGGGGCCTGTGGAGCCCTGGAGACTGTGAGTGTAATGAGGTGAAGGAGGTGGACCCGGCGGCTCTGGGGAGGGCACCTGGGACAGGAAGCAGGAGCCAATCTCACTGAGGTGGGGCTGCTCCTTGTTGTACTTGCTCTCCAGCTCGCGCAGGAACTGCCTCTGGAAGCGGTAGATGTCCTCGATGTTGCTGAAGATGGTCAGCAGCTGGGGCTCCGTGAACATGGTGGGGTGCTTACGGCACTGCCGGATGTACCCCTGGAACACAGAGTCTGTTATTCACTGCCTGGTGTACCCCTGGAACACAGAGTCTGTTATTCACTGCCTGGTGTACCCCTGGAACACAAAGTCTGTTATTCACTGCCTGGTGTACCCCTGGAACACAGAGTCTGTTATTCACTACCTGGTGTATCCCTGGAACACAGAGTCTGTTATTCACTGCCTGGTGTACCCCAGGAACACAGAGTCTGTTATTCACTGCCTCGTGTACCCCAGGAACACAGAGTCTGTTATTCACTGCCTGGTGTACCCCTGGAACACAGAGTCCGTTATTCACTGCCTGGTGTACCCCTGGAACACAGAGTCTGTTATTCACTACCTGGTGTACCCCAAGAACAGAGTCTGTTATTCACTGCCTGGTGTACCCCAGGAACACAGAGTCTGTTATTCACTGCCTGGTGTACCCCTGGAACACAGAGTCTGTTATTCACTGCCTGGTGTACCCCTGGAACACAGAGTCTGTTATTTTATTCACTGCCTGGTGTACCCCAGGAACACAGAGTCTGTTATTCACTGCCTGGTGTACCCCTGGAACACAAAGTATGTTATTCACTGCCTGGTGTACCTCTGTGAGTCTGTTGTTCAACAAGGTCCTTCCACCATGTTGTTTAGCCATTAAGTTCCACTTTGATGGTCTAACTCCATATGAAGGTATGGGTGAGGGCCCTCTGCCTACAGGTGGTCTCACTCCATATGAAGGTATGGGTGAGGGCCCTCTGCCTACAGGTGCTCTAACTCCGTATGGGTGAGGGCCCTCTGCCTACAGGTGCTTCTGACATTGGGTTTGAGTCCCTGCCACCTCCATCACCCGCGTCTCCCCAGGCCAGGTGAGCCAGCAGACGCTCTTGGTCTCTTTGGGAGCGGGAGACAACTTGTGTGAACAGAGGGGGAGAAATGAGCCCCCTCACAGGGAGAGAGCCTGCTGCTACAGCTGAGCCACGCCTCAAGATAAACCCTGCGGCCAACAGGGGGCGCCCCAGTGCAGAAAACCTCCATCCACAAAACAGAACGAGAGTGGTGGCAGAGGTGCTTAAGTAGTTTTGCTGGCTCATTGACAAATTCTTGGTTTTGAATTTCAATGGAATACATCAATATGTTTAATTAAATCAAACAATAGAGCAAACAGAGCCGAAAAAGGAAAAAAAAAATTATAAAGCTATAAAAATATGAAAGTAAGGAAAGAGAACAATAAAACGAAACATCTGCCCCGGCCCAGGCCCCGCCCCCTCCCAGACCTCCAGGCCCCGCCCCCTCCCAGGCCTCCAGGTCCCGCCCCCGCCCTTGTACGGGTGGCCCGGTGCAGGCGGCCACTAGCAGCGCCTCCCGTGCGGAGGCGGGTCCTACCTCACAGATGTCCCGGAGGTGCTTGATGTACATGCGCTCCGTGTTCATGATCTCCTGGACCACGTTGGTCCTCATCTGGTCCAGGTGCTGCAGGCTGTGGGGGTCTCGGAGCTGGGCCAGACCCTCCTGGTTCGCTACGCTCTCAGAGCTAAAGTCCTCCTGGTTCACACGCACCTGCGGACCACACACACACACACACACACACACACACACACACACACACACACACACACACACACACACACACACACACACACACACACACACACACACACACACACACACACACGTTGATTATCGATTGATTGAAAAAGTTTGTGGTGTCTGTTGACTCCTCTCCTCGCACTATAGTGGAGATTAAGTGCACATGATTCAATTGAAAAAATATGTTAAAAAGTATCAATTTTCTTTAATTAATTGACCTTTTAATGCTATCCCATTAGGGGAACACAAAACATGGGGTCAAACAGCATTAAGTCGGCATTACTATGGCAACAACAAGTCCATGTGCAGTGGAAGGATCCGTCGTTGGTCGGCAGGGTGTGCTGCTACCAGCAATCACACAGCAGACGCCCATATGCCAATCAACAGGCCTCACCATGGCTACCACAGCATGCCCAATTAACAACCAGCTGTCAATCAACCCAAGCAGCAGCCACCGCTCCAGGGAAACCCCGTCTTGACCAGAGCCGTCGGCCTGGAGAGCCAAGGGTGTCCGGGGGTCTGGACCAGAGGCGGTCCGGACCAGAGGTGTTCCGGACCAGAGGCGGTACGGGGGCTCCAGGGTCGGCCCACACTCACCCTGACGAAGGTGGAGGGGAACCAGGCCTCCTGCTCCGCCCTGCGGCCCCACCACCAGTCCTCATGGGAGGCGTCCAGCACGCGGATCACGTTCCCTGCCTCGAAGGCCAGCTCCTGCTCCCCCATGGTGACGTGGTCCCACAGAGCCTCGGCATAGACCGCATGGCCCGAGCTGATCCACTGCACACACACACACACACACACTATAAGGCCACATGCTAGTGGAGGTCTGCTCTGACATGCAGGATCACAGCAGGACGTCTGGGAGGGGGCGGCCGTTATTATTTATTTCGAAAAAACACAAAGTGCCCACGTAATGGGGGGGAGGGGCTGGGAAGTCACCTGGTTGAGGAGGGAGAGATCCACCCCGGGCTGCAGGTAGGGCGTGACCTCCATCAGCTCGTCAAAGCTGCCCTCCTCCTCACTGATGCTGCCGTCCAGCAACGCAGGGCCCTCGGACACACCGCCTGACACCAGGTAAACCACACACACACACACACACACACACACACACACACACACACACACACACACACACACACACACACACACACACACACACACACACACACACACACACACACACACACACTTCTTTAAGAGATATTGCCTCTAGGACAGATCAGACTACTAAGCACACTGTACTTTAAATCCATGCAGTCACGCAGTGAGCCCAGAATACAGGTTCACAGAGCTATTTAAAAACAGTTTCACACCCTGCCCACAATTCAATTGTCAATGATTGAAGAACCAAATCATTTTTGCCTAAAGGACAGAGTTTTCTGTGTTCTCATCAAGCAGAAGATTGCATAAGGGGATGCTTCTCCCTTGTGACCGGTTTACCCCATGCACAAAGGTTAACATTCGATAACACTGGGAACAGGTAGCGTGGCTAGACAATACAAAAACAAAAACAACATATGGATTTTTCCATCACAACACCCACACTTTAAAGCAACAAACATAAAGACATGCCCTACAGGACAAACAAGCAATACACATTCCCCACATGCAAGACTGAAAAGAGCTTCATGTCTAAGTCAGGACAGGCACATGCCTGGTCCCAGGTCTGAAGCATAGCCATGTTGTCCTTAGACACGCATGTTAGCATTCCTGCATCTCCCACACACGGCTGGGAACCTCTCTGAGCTCCCCGGGCCCTCCCCCCCCCCCCCCAGCCCCGCCAGGTTCTCACCGCTCAGGACCCTGTGCAGCCGGCGCCGGCCCAGGCGGTCCAGGCCGATGGGCGTGCTCTGGGAGAAGGCAGAGGACGGCCGGAGGCGGGCCGACGCAGCCCGGTAGGGGGGCACGTCGTGGGACGGGAGGGGCGGGCGAGGCAGGGGCTACAGGAGGGAAGAGAGAAAGAGAGAGAGGTCAGAAGTACGGCCATCATCACCTAACATTAAATAGCAACCCCATAACAAAATGGACTCTTAGATAAGTAAAAAAAATTATGATTAATTTCTCAAACTTAAAACCCGGGCCTGGATTTATTTTTCTAAATCCCCCCTAGAAGCTTGACGTAGTCTGAAACGTGCCTTTAGACTGGTTAGTGACGTGACGGTTACCTGTATAAGGAACCTGAGGGCAACGCTGAACGCTGACGTCACTGTTAGTGAAACTGAAGTCCATTAGGGCTCAAGGTGAATGGGCAGTGCTCTAAAAGCTAAAGTGTCTGATGAAGCAGTCCACTAATAACAGATCTTCTTACATTTCACACACTAATACGATGACTTTTTTGAACAAATTAAACTCAAATGATAGCTCTTAGATTACGTAGTTAGGCTATAGATCTAGCCTACAGCACGCTAATACAGCCTACATCATGAATTTGGCTTTTATAGGCTATTAACCATGGGTAAGAGGAAATTATAATAATAATCATTATTATAATATGTTGGATTTAATGAGGGATCAATGGCTATAACCAGAAACATTGTTTAGTGAACGCTCTGCAACGGTAAAACCAAGTCTCTAAAAGGAGCTGCTTTGATTCCCGCCGAGTCCTGAAGACATCTAAAGCCCTGCACGACATGACACACGTTAAAGCGGGGCGCTACCCGGACGGCTGGAGGGCTGAGTCAGCTCTACATCTCTACGGCACTGAGTGGGCTTTGAGGACATAAGCATAGACTAAACACACCTCAAGCGGGCAGGGATTACGCAGAGTCGCGCTGGTGGCAAGGATTCTCTCCGTCGGTACTCGTAGTTCGCTTCAGCTGCTAAAGCGAAGGGTTCCGCATTTGTTCTATAGACTGAAACGCCTCATTCACACGTCACGCATTATAATAGATAGATTGCGGGGATCGGTTCAATTCTGCGATCAACGCGTGTTGATCATGTGACTGGGCGCTGCTAGCGGGTTGACAGAGCGGGTGCCGGTTCTTACGGACGGAAGGCCGGCGTCCCCCTGGTCCGGCGAGCACCGCCCCTCCCCCGACCCGATCACCGACACGGGCCTCTGCTTCAGGGGGCCGCCCTCGGCACCGCCCTCGGACCAACAGCCCCCGGCGCCGTCCGTGCTGTGGTGCCGCTGCGGGCGCTTTCGGGACCAGTCGCTGGGAGACAGCTCGGCGCCCTCCTCCGGGACCGGGTAGCGCCGGGACACCAGCTGGCCGTAGTCCGAGATTGGCCGGGGCCGCGGGCGGGCCGCCCTGCGCCGGGGGGGCGCCGGGTCGTCGGCCTGCGACGTGAGCGAGGTCGGCGAGGAGGAGCAGTCGGCCGGGGAGGAGGGCTGGCTGCCGCTGCCGCCGCCGCTGGCCGTCGGCGACGCCTCTTCCTGCCGCAGGAGCAGCTCTCGCACCTGGTCCACCGACGGAGCCTGGAGGTCAGACGAGCGCAGCGGGTCAGGGGCAGCGGGGGACAGCGATACCGTTGATCCCGCTGCCCTCCTCCCCACCGGAAGGCAGTGCAGACCACAAAGAGCGTCTGTCCATCAGCAACCCAGCCCCCATAGTCATTCAGCGGGCCTCTGCTCAAAAAGAGATCTGGTTGCCATTGGTGACCAGGTGAGAATTTTTAAACAGCCAATAATGCAAAGGTATTTCAGAAGCCACCTGGTCACATACATAATGATAATGAGCATGTGAAAGTTCTCCGGTTCACACGGCTTCTCCCACCGGTCAGCATAATCAAGCCCTTAGCCTTATCAAGTTCAAACAAGAACAGGGAGAAACACACTAAATATGTCTCAATTAAACCTTATCGTGTCGCCACGTATTCACGCCTCGTGTGCACGACGACCAAATATGGGGCAACAGGTCCCCCGGGGGCGTTCAGTTGGCCCCGGTCTCACCTCCTGGTTCTCTGGGTCCGAGTCCGGCCTCCGGCAGATACATTGGAAAGGCATGCAGTGGACCAGCACCATAGTGGAACGAAACCACACACACACACACACACACACACACACACACACACACACACACACACACACACACACACACACACACACACACACACACACACACACACACACACACACACACACACACACACACACACACACACACACACACAGTACACGGGAGCAAAGCCAGAGACCCTGCCAGACCCCCCTGTAACGCCCCACTCCCCCGCAGTCTTCCCTCCCTGGTTTTCGTTTCTCCTAATATCCACACCCGTCCATCTTCGAGGGCGGACCCCAGCCCGCCGTGGATCCGGCCGTCAGAACACGAGCATTGAGCTATGCTGGCACTCTGCTGCTGGGCCGGTCTACCTAGCGGTTAGGCTCCAGGGACCACGGGGCCCGTTGGCAGCCTGCTGGACTTTGATCTGGTCGGGCAGCCAAGCGGAGCGAGAGAGGGCCAGCTCCAGGGAAGGTGAGGGAGTCATGCGGGGGAGGGGAAGCGGGAGAGGGGGGGGGGGGGGCTGTGGACGGGGGCGAGCAGTGCTCACTGATAGGCGTGCTAGCCAGCCAGACGCGGCTCTGGAGGGGAGGGCTTTTACGCAACGGCTGCTAATCATAAACAAAGCCTAATGATTAACCCTGCTCCTTCAGCACGGCCCTTCACGCACCGCCGGGCCGCACTGCTGGACGCCATGTGACCAGGCGTTGGAGCACCAGGCGCTGGAGCACCAGCGGGACGGGGAGGCCGGCCCAGTTAGCGGTCAGCCCCCTTCTGCGTCACACGCTGAGCTGGCCAATGGGCTATCCAGGAATAATAAACTGCAATCAATCAATAGCTGCAGTGCATTGACCGACTATATCGAGGGGAACGAGCAGAACCTTGACCCAGAACCTTTCCATCCAGAGAACATAAAGTGGCCCGTGCCTGGCACTGGGAGTGCAGCGACCCCACCACTTGTATCACACCTTGGACCGGAGCCATATTCATAAAGGATCCCATGAGGTCAGAGCGGACGGGCGTGGTGCGTTCCATTCTCAAGGCCTAGGGTCAATGCCATTAGGTACAATGATCCTCACCTGGGACAGGGTGATAGGGGAAGGCCTGTCGTCTTTACTTTATCTTCCAGCCGAGTGTGTTCTACGTAGTTGCACTCAAAACGTCTCTCCTCTGGCCTATGTCCACTGATGAAAGGCCCAGCAGGTTATCTGAGATCAGGCCTGTTGACTCTAGCTCTACTGCCTCATTCTCCACAAACAAGCACGCCACGTTCAACCCGCCCACACACATCATCGTGTGTTGACCTGTGAGGAACCGTTGTGATCTGTTAAGTGACGCATCGTTATGAGAACGATCGCTGGATCTGGAGTCACTTAACGGAGAGCACAGCGGTAGGTGGAGCAGAACCCCGCAGCACACACGTCTCTCATTGGAAGCCCTGGGGGGGAGGGGGGGGGGGGGGGGGGGGGGGGGGGGGGGCACCTCTTTACGGAGGACGTCCTCACAAACACACAACACCATCCTCTTACCTGGGGTGCCTCCCGCTCTCCCGGGCTGTCCAGGGGGTCCCGGTGGGGGGGCTCCCTGTGGGGGGGCTGAGGGGAGTCCCATGGAGGGCCGGGTGTAGGCCGAGGGCCGGAGGCCTCCGAGGGAGACTCAGACTCTGGGGGGACGCAGGGTGAGCCCCAGAGTTCGGGGGGCCCTGCAGGTGACGCCGGCCCCGTGCCGCCCTGGCGGTGGACGGGGCTGGCCGACTCGGAGCGCGGCCGGGGGTGGACCTCCAGGCTGTGCTCCAGGGGGACGGCCGCTGCTACCCTCCCGCCCCGGGGTCCCGCGGACTGGGCCCGGGCCGGCGAGGGTCTGCGCTGCCGCTCTGCCGCCGGGAGACAGGGGGTGCGGCGGGAATAGTCGTCGTGGATACGGCTGCGGGGGGTGGAGGGCGGGGGGGCGGCGGGCGAGGGGCTGGCGCTGGGCCGGCGGCGGGCCGTGAGGTCCGTCACGCTGCCTACCAGCCTCAGCACGTGGTCCTTGGTCCTGAGCGGGCTCAGCCAGCGCTGGGCGCTGCGGCCTCGGACGCCCATCGAGGAGACACTGCCCGTCCTCTGGAGGGCGGGGGTCCCCGAGGGAGGCTCCCCTAGGGGGTCCAGCGGGGCCGGTGCAGAGGCGGGCCCCGGGCCGGGGGCCAGGCCCCTCCGCCGGAAGAGGTTGAGGTTCTCTGCGCTCCTGCTCAGGCGGCTCAGCACCTTGGCGTCGGCGTTCCCCTCCGAGGGCTCCGCACCGAGACGGACGTCCGACTCGGAGCCCTGGGAGGCGGTGTGTGCGTCCCCGTGGGGGCGCCCGGTGCCGTCCCCCCCCGCTCCGCTCTGCCCCGTGTCCAGTATGGAGATGCGACCGGCGCCGTAGGCCCTACGAATGCTCCTGGAGAAGCGCGTGTTCCTCAGAGGGCCGTCGCTGTCGCCCACCTCTTCATCGGCATCCTCCTCCTCCTCCTCCTCGCCGTACTGACCCATCAGAGACAACCGCTGGTCAGCGGGGAACCCGTTGGACTCGCCACTCTTTAACCGACCGTCCGCGTGGCCCGGCCCCCGGCCGCTCACACTAGACCCGTTGGCCTCGGGGCTGCTTGAGGAACACTCTCCGTCCTGATTGGCTGTGCCCCTGCTCTGGATGCCCTGGAGCACAGAGGAACGCAGCTTCTTAAAGGAATGTATGACCCCCAGTCCGGGCAGATGGGTCCAGGCCTGACCCCCAACAGAGACACCTCCGGGGCCCGGAGCAGGGGGGGGGCCGTCCCCGGCCTGACCCGGCCCGGTCCCGGGACACTTCCTGGGGTTGGATAACAGCCTCATGATCCTGGTAGGGTAGGGCTTCCCGTCCGTCTGGCCGATGACGGGAGCGGGCCGGGAGGAGGACGAGGAGTTAATGCCGTTCAAGCGGCTCTCGGAGAGGGGTACCAGGGTCATGGGGTGAACCTGGGCCGGGCCAGACAGCAGGGCCGGGATGGGGGGCTTCTCCGCGGAGGGGGGCGGGGGAGAGGAGACGCAGTCTTCACTTGTGGACAGCTGCTGATCCGCCTGCCGAAAACACAGAAAACACATTTAGTTAGAAACCAGAGTCAGGGGGGACATGTGTTCTGCTCAGTGAGGCAGACTGATCCACCCTGGTAAGAGGCCCCATGAAGGGTTTGATCCAGAGTCTTTACCCCGGGGAGCTGCTTTTAACCAACGGTACACTACACAACATCCACGCATAAAGGAAAAAAATAAACATGGACGAAACTTCAGGTGACCCGAGATGAAACAGGTTCCTATTCACATAAATCAACAAAATATAAAAATCACACACACAGTGTATGAATGTGAGATATATATATATATATATATATATATATATATATATATATATATATATACACACACACATATATATATACACATATACACACACACACACCAGTCATTTTAAACTTTACTTATTCAAAACAATTACATGTAAAAAGCTTTTTAAAAACAGTGAACTTCAATACATTCATCAGGTCAATGTGTATGCATGTGTAATTATTATCGTCAGTGTGTTCAGGTCAAAGTGCCATGCCATGTGTACCGTGTACAAGAGAGCAGGAGAGAGAGAGATAGAGAGACACTGAAGAGAGCGAGTGGGAGCCCAGGGAGGGCACTACCTTCTGCTGGGAGAACACTGTGCGCGTTGCTCCTCTGTGCTGCCTTGTTAACCCAAGGAGGCTTGAGGCCCACGGTGGGGGGGGTGGTGTGAGCGCACCCTTTCCCCCCCTCCCTATGGTTGTGTGTCTGTGTGTGTGAGTCTTTGATGGGGGGGGGGGGGGGGCTTTGTGAGCATGACTAAGCAATGAGGATTGCTAAGCCATTGTGAATGATGCACTAAATAGTCTTGGTTTCCCCCTAGTCTACGTCTAGTGGTGGTGTAGGGCGTTTGTGTGGTCCTCTTACGTGTCCCTGAACTCCAACCTTCCGACGGGGGGGGGGGGGGGGGGGTGGCTGGGAGGCTGGGGGAGGGTGGAGGGGGAGACTCTGGCCTTTCTGTTCTCCTCAGAAGGGTTTCGAACATTGGGACCAAACGCTCATTGTCTCTAACCTCCACTCATTTTCCGGGGCTGCAGCCAGAACACCAAGCTCTTCCTACCTTCACATTCCAGCAGGGGTCCTAGAGAATGGACGCCGGGGTTTGGGTTGATACCACATAGGCTAGCCTAGCGACTTACCTTCACTAATAACAAGGCCAGAACACCGCTAATGTGTCAGTTATTGACAACATTAACAAGGATTACCCTAAGGCATTTACCCGGCTTCTAAAATAAGACTTACGCTCCCTTCAGTTTTGGGAAGACAGTACAACTAAACTCCATTTACAACCGCAGTATGTTTTCTTAAAGGCAATCAGTAAGGTCACGCCTCGACCCATCCAGGTCATACTGATAAAGCCATCCTCCCACACGCTGTCCTAGCCCTCACTTAGGGCTATCAATGTGTGTGGCGGCGGGGCAGGTATGTGGTGGTGGGGGTCCTATTGATAATAGAGAGGAGGGGGTCTTGTCTGTCACAGGGCTTCGTCAGGCGAGCTCCCTGCGGGGAGCTCGGCCATTCTAACAGCGCCCTCCGTCTCGGCTGATGTAAACAGCGAGCCGCTGCTGCCCAGCACGGCCGCCGACTGGCCGCTCCCGCCCTGCACAATGTGCTGCTTTCAGGCACCGAGCTCAATCGGGCTCTTGTCTCGTCTGCTACACCTCGGAACAACAGCAGCTCTTTCACCGTCGAGGAGCAGAGAACACAGAGTGTTGCCACACATCTACGCACACCCGCCAACAACAGAAGGATAAAAAGGTCAAACTTGCATTTTGTTTTTTTGGCTACTTTTTTTTTTTACTGCTCGTTACATATTTGGGGATGATTCCACAAATAATTTGTCCTAAAGGGCATTAGGGCTATGAACTCGGCCACTTGATGCAATCAAAAGCTGTCCTTTCTTAAAAGGTAGGCCTTTGAACTAGCTTCGACCATTACAATCTCCTCTCAACAACTAAGCTAAGTATTTTCCTGGCTGCCATCCATGGCAAATCAATCAGGTGTAAAGAACGTCCTTCTGCCTTCAGTACATTGTTCATCTCCTTCCTGTTGTCAAAGCAAGCGACTGGCGCAGACTGGCTGCATGTTCCTGCTTCCCCTGTAGACTCCCCGGTACGTGGGAGCCGAGTTCTGGCCCCTCCGGGTCCTCACTTAATTAAGAGCTCAGGGAGGAACCAAATCACCAGCACTCCCCCACAGCCCTACCCACACCGCTCCCTGCCTCCCCCTCCCAGGGAGGCCAGCTGGGGCCAGCCACGGATCACACTCCCAGCACTCAGGCTCCACACGCTTGCAAAGACACACAAACAGACAACTTAAGTTAGGTGGACCCTGTGCCATGCACACATCTCACACATGCACTATCAGCAAGGACATTCTTTCCCACAGTACGAGACATACGTGCCCATCCCCTCAGGCAACAACAGGAGGGGGGCCTGGGGGGCCGGTGGTCCAGTGGGACTTGTGTTCGGCTAGTAAGGTTGTGGACTGGTGTCAGTAAGGTCAGGAATGCTGTAAGTAAGGTGACTGGTGTTATTAAGGAGACTGGTGTTATTAAGGCTGGGGACTGGTGTTATTAAGGGGACTGGTGTTATTAAGGCTGGGGACTGGTGTTATTAAGGGGACTGGTGTTATTAAGGGGACTGGTGTTATTAAGGCTGGGGACTGGTGTTATTAAGGGGACTGGTGTTATTAAGGCTGGGGACTGGTGTTATTAAGGGGACTGGTGTTATTAAGGGGACTGGTGTAAGTAAGGGGACTGGTGTTAGTAAGGGGACTGGTGTTATTAAGGGGACTGGTGTTAGTAAGGGGACTGGTGTTAGTAAGGGGACTGGTGTTATTAAGGGGACTGGTGTTATTAAGGGGACTGGTGTTAGTAAGGGGACTGGTGTTATTAAGGGGACTGGTGTAAGTAAGGGGACTGGTGTTATTAAGGGGACTGGTGTTATTAAGGGAACTGGTGTTATTAAGGGAACTGGTGTTATTAAGGGGACTGGTGTTATTAAGGGGACTGGTGTTATTAAGGGGACTGGTGTTATTAAGGGAACTGGTGTTATTAATGGAACTGGTGTTATTAAGGGGACTGGTGTTATTAAGGGGACTGGTGTCATTAAGGGGACTGGTGTCATTAAGGGGACTGGTGTCATTAAGGGGACTGGTGTCATTAAGGGGACTGGTGTCATTAAGGGGACTGGTGTCATTAAGGGGACTGGTGTAAGTAAGGGAACTGGTGTTATTAAGGGGACTGGTGTTATTAAGGGGACTGGTGTTATTAAGGGGACTGGTGTTATTAAGGGGACTGGTGTAAGTAAGGGGACTGGTGTTATTAAGGGGACTGGTGTTATTAAGGGGACTGGTGTTATTAAGGGGACTGGTGTTATTAAGGGGACTGGTGTTATTAAGGGGACTGGTGTAAGTAAGGGGACTGGTGTTAGTAAGGGGACTGGTGTTATTAAGGGGACTGGTGTTATTAAGGGAACTGGTGTTATTAAGGCTGGGGACTGGTGTTATTAAGGGGACTGGTGTTATTAAGGGGACTGGTGTTATTAAGGGGAGTGGTGTTATTAAGGGGAGTGGTGTTATTAAGGGGACTGGTGTTATTAAGGGGACTGGTGTTATTAAGGGGACTGGTGTTAGTAAGGGGACTGGTGTTATTAAGGGAACTGGTGTTATTAAGGCTGGGGACTGGTGTTATTAAGGGGACTGGTGTTATTAAGGGGACTGGTGTTATTAAGGGGACTGGTGTTATTAAGGGGACTGGTGTTATTAAGGGGACTGGTGTTAGTAAGGGGACTGGTGTTATTAAGGGAACTGGTGTTATTAAGGGGACTGGTGTTAGTAAGGGGACTGGTGTTATTAAGGGGACTGGTGTTAGTAAGGGGACTGGTGTTATTAACGGAACTGGTGTTATTAAGGGGACTGGTGTTAGTAAGGGGACTGGTGTTATTAAGGGGACTGGTGTAAGTAAGGGGACTGGTGTTATTAAGGGGACTGGTGTTATTAAGGGAACTGGTGTTATTAAGGGAACTGGTGTTATTGAGGGGACTGGTGTTATTAAGGGGACTGGTGTTATTAAGGGAACTGGTGTTATTAATGGAACTGGTGTTATTAAGGGGACTGGTGTTATTAAGGGGACTGGTGTCATTAAGGGGACTGGTGTCATTAAGGGGACTGGTGTCATTAAGGGGACTGGTGTCATTAAGGGGACTGGTGTCATTAAGGGGACTGGTGTCATTAAGGGGACTGGTGTAAGTAAGGGAACTGGTGTTATTAAGGGGACTGGTGTTATTAAGGGGACTGGTGTTATTAAGGGGACTGGTGTTATTAAGGGGACTGGTGTAAGTAAGGGGACTGGTGTTATTAAGGGGACTGGTGTTATTAAGGGGACTGGTGTTATTAAGGGGACTGGTGTTATTAAGGGGACTGGTGTTATTAAGGGGACTGGTGTTATTAAGGGGACTGGTGTAAGTAAGGGGACTGGTGTTAGTAAGGGGACTGGTGTTATTAAGGGGACTGGTGTTATTAAGGGAACTGGTGTTATTAAGGCTGGGGACTGGTGTTATTAAGGGGACTGGTGTTATTAAGGGGACTGGTGTTATTAAGGGGAGTGGTGTTATTAAGGGGAGTGGTGTTATTAAGGGGACTGGTGTTATTAAGGGGAGTGGTGTTATTAAGGGGACTGGTGTTATTAAGGGAACTGGTGTTATTAAGGCTGGGGACTGGTGTTATTAAGGGGACTGGTGTTATTAAGGGGACTGGTGTTATTAAGGGGACTGGTGTTATTAAGGGGACTGGTGTTATTAAGGGGACTGGTGTTATTAAGGGGACTGGTGTTATTAAGGGGACTGGTGTTATTAAGGGGAGTGGTGTTATTAAGGGGAGTGGTGTTATTAAGGGAACTGGTGTTATTAAGGGAACTGGTGTTATTAAGGCTGGGGACTGGTGTTATTAAGGGGACTGGTGTTATTAAGGGGACTGGTGTTATTAAGGGGACTGGTGTTATTAAGGCTGGGGACTGGTGTTATTAAGGGGACTGGTGTTATTAAGGGGACTGGTGTTATTAAGGGGACTGGTGTTATTAAGGGGACTGGTGTTATTAAGGGGACTGGTGTTATTAAGGGGACTGGTGTTAGTAAGGGGACTGGTGTTATTAAGGGGACTGGTGTTATTAAGGGGACTGGTGTTATTAAGGGAACTGGTGTTATTAAGGCTGGGGACTGGTGTTATTAAGGGGACTGGTGTTATTAAGGGGACTGGTGTTATTAAGGGGACTGGTGTTATTAAGGGGACTGGTGTTAGTAAGGGGACTGGTGTTATTAAGGGGACTGGTGTTATTAAGGGGACTGGTGTTATTAAGGGAACTGGTGTTATTAAGGCTGGGGACTGGTGTTATTAAGGGGACTGGTGTTATTAAGGGGACTGGTGTTATTAAGGGGACTGGTGTTATTAAGGGGACTGGTGTTATTAAGGGGACTGGTGTTATTAAGGGGACTGGTGTAAGTAAGGGGACTGGTGTAAGTAAGGGGACTGGTGTTATTAAGAGGACTGGTGTTATTAAGGGGACTGGTGTTAGTAAGGGGACTGGTGTTAGTAAGGGGACTGGTGTTAGTAAGGGGACTGGTGTTATTAAGGGGACTGGTGTTATTAAGGGGACTGGTGTTATTAAGGGGACTGGTGTTAGTAAGGGGACTGGTGTTAGTAAGGGGACTGGTGTTAGTAAGGGGACTGGTGTTATTAAGGGGACTGGTGTTATTAAGGGGACTGGTGTTATTAAGGGGACTGGTGTTATTGAGGGGACTGGTGTTAGTGAGGGGACTGGTGTTAGTGAGGGGACTGGTGTTATTAAGGGGAATGGTGTTATTAAGGGGACTGGTGTTAGTAAGGGGACTGGTGTTATTAAGGGGACTAGTGTTAGTAAGGGGACTGGTGTTATTAAGGGGACTGGTGTTATTAAGGGGACTGGTGTTATTAAGGGGACTGGTGTTAGTAAGGGGACTGGTGTTAGTGAGGGGACTGGTGTTATTAAGGGGAATGGTGTTATTAAGGGGACTGGTGTTAGTAAGGGGACTGGTGTTATTAAGGGGACTGGTGTTATTAAGGGGACTGGTGTTAGTAAGGCCGGGTCTGGTGTAAAAAAGTCATGAGTGCTGCATCCGAGGTTCCCATCCCCACTGTTGCCACAGAGGTAGGTCCAGAGACTCCAGACCCATAGGCTAGGCTTGAGATAATGAGGGCCAAGACCAAAGAATAAAACCACCAAGAAGACCAGACGGACACCGTATCAACGTAAGGTAAGCTTCAGTCATTCTCTGGCCTAGAGAAAACCCTGAACTCATCCTCTCATAACATTACTGTTAGGAACTATTGTTTTTCCAAATGATCACAGCATGACAAATCTATTCATGGAGTGGTTAAAATGGTCACCACAAAGATAAAGATGCCTCAGATATCAAGAATAGGCCAGATGGTACAACAATTTATAGAATTCATTTTCTATAACTGAAACACATTGAAGTTATAAAAGTTGTACCTTAACAAATTCTGAGCACAATTACTGTAACCCATGTTTGGGTCCAGAGTGAGGAGAGTGTGTGTGTGTGTGCGCGTGCGTGCGCGCGTGCGTGCGTGCGTGCGTGCGTGCGTGTGTGTGTGTGTGTCCTCCCAGTGCTAATCTGATTAGGAGAGCTTAACCCGTCTGTGTTCATGGCTGGTTACATCTGTAGGTTATTGCCTGGCCAGCCAGTCAGCCAATCAGCCAGCCAGCCAGCCAGCCAGCCAGCCAGCCAGCCAGCCAGCCAGCCAGCCAGCCCTTACTTTGACTATGTGCTTCACGATGCTCGGAGTCTGTCTCAAGACCACGGCAATGCATTAATTCAAAATGAATGTTCATGGTCTGACTGGTATTGCATAGTCATGAAATATGAAATAGATATCAGGTAATCTTCATACCCAGTTTTATAGTCAAATGAAATAATCATGATCGGAAGATATTAACAAATTGAGTTCTGAATCATCAGGGACAACTCACCATACTCTGATATGAGTCTCACTTAGTCTGTTTAGAATTAATATCCTGATCATCTATGTTATGAAAAACACCTCATGATAATAACTTGTTCCTATCGCCCGGGCCTACTCCAGACGTTGAAATCTGACAAGCAATACTCGATGGCTACTTACAGTTTAGACAATACAAGGTGTGTCTACAGAGAAATTCCATCAAGTGAACATATAAACAAGGCATTGTTTACAGGCGCTATCTGACGCAGTGATGCCATTCACTCTTTCGGAGCCAGCATGTGGCACAGCCGCGGCCGCCGTGTGCCTGGTAGTGTTCACAGCGGCCAGGGTTCAAATGTACATTATGCCTTCTCCTCGTGATCGCACCGGCTTGACGCTGGATGCACCTCCAAAACAGAACGCTAAGTAATCATTTGAATAGAAGGAAAGAAGACAGTGGTTATCATTACCTGTGCGTCTGTGATTGTGCTTAACACCGAAAATGCATCGCAGCTGCTCACAAAACACGTAACATCCTTACGTGCAGACTCCCCCATGCTATGGCTGACCATCTCCCTGAACCCAGGGAGTGGGAACTCCATGTGGCATTAAAAAAGAAACACTAGTTCAAGCAATGGTTTATTTAGTGGTGCAGTGTAAAAGAGACACCATTCAGCTTCCCAAAAGTCAGCCTTGCCTCTCCCACTTCCTCTTTACATCTAAAAGATCCAACGAAAGACAAAATGGAGAAGGACCTTGACCCCATTTTCCACCCTGCCACTCCTCCTTCTCCTCCTCACATATATCGTGGGAAGTCTGGACACGGGCTAAGCCAGGGAATTTCGGCAGGGCTATGCAGTAAGCCACATGCTCACCTGATCTCCTGTGGATTGTCATAGAGACAGTTAAGCAGAAATTCAACACTACACAGTGTGCATAGCATTAGCTGGGCTAGGCACACAACAGCACCGACTGGGTGTCAGCAGTCAACAATCTAACCTGACAACCAAAGAGCAGGAACCATTTACAGGAAAGAACTTCGAAGCAGTAATACAAATACCAAAAACAGTCCGTTTCGAATGGTTGAAGAGTATTACTCAAGAGGAAAAATACAACCATTTTCTCATTTGGAAAATAAGTTTTGAAGTGCGCACAAAGTGAAACATTGTGGATTTGATTGAGGATTCAATTTAAGAAGTGTATGCTTGCTGGCCTGTGAATGTGGCTTAATTTCAGGGTTTGGTATAGCTAGGAGGATCATGGTGTGCCGCTTTCGATTAGCTAGCCAGGACCATGTGGGAAACCAAACGGCACACTTATTTCTGCATTAATTAACTAGCCACCGCCATTAAACACAGAGTCTTGTCACCCCTGCTCTGCCAGCTCCCTTGTGCAGGGCTGGCATCTCTCACATCACTATAGCAACCAGCACTATAAGGCACCACAACAGGCATCGCTATAGCAAGCAGCACTTTAAGGCACTATAACAGGCCTCTCTCACATCACTATAACAACCGACACTGTAAGGTACTACAACAGCCATCTTTCACATCACTATAACAACCAGCGCTGTTAAGCACTACAACAGCCATCTCTCACATCACCATAACAACCAGCACTGTATGGCACTGCAAAAGGCATCTCTCACATCACCATAGCAACCAGCACTGTAAGGCACTACAAAAGGACAACCCTCTCAGCCCGCTTCAAAAAACCCAAGGCAGGAACCACTGCGGTGCTTCTCGTAAAACACTTGACTCACCAACAATAAAGAACTAACAACTATCTCATCGCGATCAATTGTTATTGATTCATCCAATAAATGCATTGGTTATTACTAGGGAATTAACTAAACGCTTCCTTACCATCCTCATACTGTGAGCTCCTTCACATCCAGGGGACAGCTGTTAGGGGAACTCTTCGGGGAACTCTTCTCCTCCTGAGGTCCATCTCCACTTGGGTCAGGATGTCTCGGTCCTTACGGGTACAACTTGAACAACTTGAACATCTCGGAATTCAACCGGTCGTTGTTAGCTGCCAGAACGCCGACTCAACTCCGCATCATCTTCCAGCAGACAAACGGCTGGCTCAACTTTAACCACCGAGTTAGCCTCTTCAGCTAGCCACCATCAGATCAATGGGAAGATGTTCGGCCCAGTTCAACCCACCGATTGCATCGTCGCTGTTCGTCGCTTCTTCGACGAACTTTATCTCCCCTTATGTAATGAACCCTAAAGATAAACTGAGTAAAAAAGGTCTCCCGAAGCCGTTCAAAAACAGAAAGAGCGCTGATGTTGAGACACAAACAGCCCTTCTTGGCAGACGAGAGGAGCATCGATGCACTTGTTGAGATGATTGGATGGGCGGGGCTATGGAGTGGCCAGGGCGGGGCAATGGAGTGGACGGGGTGGGGCTACGGAGTGGCATCGAGAGCACTGGCTGACCAGAGCATGACCATTCTAAGAATATCCAATGACAGGCCCCCCTGCCCGCAAAACACGCCCACGGTAGATGTGAATTCCATTGAAGAAATGTTTCACACAGAACTGCTTGATAGGACTTTCCTTCATGGTGCATGTTTGAAGCTTATCTGGTATGCGTGGTTCTCGGCAGAACAATCGAAAACAAACAAGACTCGATCATCCAGTTATGACACTGTTTAAGGCTATGCTCTCTCTGTCAGTCTATTTGTGTTCACATGCCTGCTATTTTACCAATGTGACGAACCCTAAATACCCGGGTAAATAGTTCTGGGACAGGTTTAGTAAATAGAGTGCAGACAACATTAAGAGACAGCCGACTTTTTGTTTGAAGAGTGTATTAGCAATAGTTTTTACACATCTATTTATTTCACCTTTACATTATGTCAGATTCCAAAAGCAAAAGTAACTAGGCCCAGCAGGTAGGCCTATCTCATAATACACATTGAAAGTCATTGACATCCAGACAATTAGGTTCGATTTAATTTAATCAGAACATCACTAACCTCTATAACAGTCCATTTAGTACATTATATTTAGGGGCCACATTTAAGCCCCGAAGATCAAGAAACCGGAGAAAGTTGTGTCATCATCTTCATCAGCGAAGAGGCCATTGTACAACTCCCCTCCCACCACTTGGAGCCACACTTTGTCGCCCACCGCCAGGTTGAGAACAGCGCCCCCTGCTGCTTGGTCCTCGCCGCTCTGGTAGACGTCATGGGTGTAGATGAATTTCACCCCATTTTTCACCAGAGCCACCTTGACGTTTCGGGCAAACACGGTAATGTGATAGCTAAAGTAGTATGCCCCAGCCACAGCGCATGTGAACCGGCCAGTCTCTGGGTCGTAGTGATTCTGTAGGTTGTATATTATCTTGTTGAACCGGATGGGCGCGTCAGGCGGCGGCTGCTTGGTTTGCTCTGTGAGACCCACAGAGAAGGCGCTCTTGGGGATAATGACTGTGTCCCCCTTTTGGCCCTTCTCCCCCACATCCCCCCGCCCACCTCTCTCCCCCCGGTAGCCAATGTTGCCTTTGTGACCTGGAACACCCAGGTCTCCTTTGGGACCTGGTCTCCCTGGTGGTCCTAGGGCCCCCTGGATACCCCTGTCTCCTCGAGGGCCCACTTCCCCCTGAGACCCCTCTGGCCCCAGGGGCCCTATATCCCCTTTGGGTCCTCTAGGTCCTGGTGGGCCAAATTCTCCTTGGATCCCCTTCAGGCCTAGGGGCCCTAGGACGCCTTGGGGCCCCATCTTCCCAGGGGCCCCCCTTTCTCCATGTTCGCCCTTCTTTCCTTTCAGACCCAATGGTCCTGCTCCACCTGTGGATGATACATACAAGATATGTGCTTTATCCTTCTGTTCCTCTCATGATTCCGACTTTTTACAAGGTCAGGCAATAGATGTTAATTGATACACTAGCTCATTAAGCAGAACAGATGAAGAAAGTATTGTCTATAAGGACGTTTTGATGCAATACAGACCACTCTCTCCTTTCTCTCCATTGTTGCCATCTCTACCACCTTGTCCAGTGACACCAATCTCACCTTGAAATAAACAAAAACTTGGTTCAGGCTTCTCAAACAGCGATTATATTAAATGTATTACAATCAGGGAAAAAAGGTAAGCTACACAGGGTAATTTGAGAATAATGTCCCGTGTTTCTCTTTGGAGCGAGGTGTTTCTCCAGACGTACCTCTGTCGCCCTTGTCACCTCTGAGTCCGTCTCGACCGTCCCTGCCCGGCATTCCGTTGTGGCCGGGGTCCCCCGGTATCCCTGGGTACCCACATCCTTTAGTGAGGGGGTTTTCCTGCGCAACGCACCGGGCTGCCAGCAGGAGGAGAAAAAGGGTGACACACAGCCTGCCCGGCAAAACTCTTCGGGATGCACTCATCACACTCATTTCCAAAGCCCTGCAAGACTAAAAGAAGGGAAACAGTGAAACACTACACAGCCTATGGGGTCCCGGCCTCACCAGACATGGACACCAGTGGTCAGGACAGGCGCACTGTTGTGGTGAACACAAAAGCCCACCAACTCAATGACTCAATCAAACGCTAACCGGACGAGAACTTTGGACAAGCTGCAGTCCTTCAGCGTAAGCTCTAATTCCATTGGTCTACCTTGTGTCTTTTTTGGTTACTGATTATGCCTTCCCCTCTTCGAATGGTCCATTTAACCCGGAAGGTTCTATAATCCGGGGAGGTAATAATCACCCATGGCTCAAACCATCAAAAGGGGTAGCAAAGATGCTCTTGTGATGTTTCCATACCACGCTCTTAAGCCTGGATAAGATGTTTAGTTTTATGCACATTAACGTACATTGTCTGTCAGTTTGATTCTACATGGCTGGATAGATTTTTATAATAGAGCAATAAAAATAGTGTAAAGGTGATGGATGTGTATGCTTTGGAATGGCGCTGGCTGTGTGGTCTAATGCTTTACTTGTGCTTTTATGAATTTGAAGCACTACTCATTCAGCGGCATCTGATTGGTTAATTAAAACTAGGAACAATGGGTCATCGGCCAACCTTTCCCATGGGATTTATAAAAGAACATCAACAGACCTTAAAACTTGACCCCATGAAGTGCATAGTGGCTGTAAAGTTTGACCTTTTTAGTTGGAGTTGTAAACCTTCCTCCAAGCCGTTGCTTCTTGGGGGCAGATTACAGAAACAGTGGGTAAAACGGAGAAAGGCTCTTTCAGACTTGGAGCCATTGAAAATCTAAATCATGACTATTGAATTGAGGAGGAATTATGGGAGGTTCTTTGAAATAGATCTGAGATAGAGTTAACAAACAATGATCAGAGCTGATGGGTATTATTGCTCTCTTTCTTATTGAGGAGTCGATTTCGGCGAGCAAGAAGAACATTTATTATTGCAAGCATAATGGAGGGTTCTTAACAAGGGAAAATCCTTAGTTCCTTTGGGCAAAGCCTATGGTGTACTTCACAAAGAGACACACGTTTACACGTTTCTCATCATTTATTTCAGTAATTTGTCATATTGTCATACGCAAGCATCCAATTATCAAGACATTTCAAAATCACCACTTTACATGACAAAACCTTGCATCCAGACAGGCTTTATATAAACGTATATATAAACATCAGTGTCCTACAGTTAGCTGCTACAGCACACACACCTGTACCTGCCGGCGCCCAACGTGGACAGAGATGTCATCTAAATAAACTAAAATACATTTACATCATACATTTACAACTGAGTCCAACCCTGGTTTCTCCTAGGGTCTCTTGACAGTGAGGGGGAAACATCAGACAGTCTGCGTGTTCCGCCATCCAGGCACAGCGTGATGTGAGTGGCCCGCTGAAGACCTTGCCATAAGTCCTCAGACGAGAGAGCAGAGCCTTGGCAGCTCATGGGGACTTATATTACAGCTAGATCGACTCAACATTTAAACGGACCATGGTGAACAAAAGATGATGCACATAAATATATATTTCTAAATATTTGTACACGTGAATACCAAAAATAAGCCAAGACAAGCTATGATACTAGCTTTACAGTGGGTACATAACTGCTTTAATAAGTAAAAAAAATAATAAGCAATAAGCTTATTTGGGCTGAGGGAATCTAATCATGGCCTCTTTCGGCAGGACTATAAATTAAAACTGAATGACTTCCTTGCCCACATTCAAACAATTATTCAATTATTCAGGAGTTCTGACAGAGGACAGCGGTAAGGCGAACAAGCCCCGACCATGATGACCTTAGGGACCAGCTTCAGGACTCAGCACCAAGGCTATAGTTTAGGGAACAATGAGGACTCAAGGGACCAGCTTCAGGACTCGTCACTATGGCTATAGGTTAGGGGACACAGCTTCAGGACTCGTCACTATGGCTATAGGTTAGGGGACACAGCTTCGGGACTCATCACTATGGCTATAGGTTAGGGGACACAGCTTCAGGACTCATCACTATGGCTATAGGTTAGGGGACACTGTTGACTACAGCTGCAGCATTAGCAAGACGGAGGGACTTTGTGAAGTGGCTAAGCGAGGTACAGTGGATATATGCAGAGGTATCTGACTCCGTCTTCCTTTGAGGGTTTCCAGAGGAGGTGTGTGTGTGTGTGTGTGTGTGTGTGTGTGTGTGTGTGTGTGTGTGTGTGTATGTGTGTGTGTGTGTGTGTGTGCGCGCGTGCGTGTGTGTGTGAGGCGCTACATGATCTGGCGGTGCATGCCGTAGCCCGTCATTCCGGACTGGGACGCCCCGCGGTTGCTGCCCATCTGCAGTCCGATCAGACTCTGACCCTGTCGGAGCTGCTCCTCGGTGAACTCCCGCCGGTAACCCTGGGCCTTCCTGGGCACACCAGAGTGAGGGTCAGAGGGGTCAGGGGTCATGAGGACGACAGAGCTCTGATCAACTCTGTCTGATTCAAACACCAGTTTGCTTTATGCACCTTCTGGCATTGATTGAGACATGCATCTAAACAACTTCCTTCCCATTGTTTAAAAGGCTGGCTGAATCAGCACAGCAGTTATTATACAATCATGGAGACACTGTTTAACTCTCTTTCTTCTTGACGTGACGTGGTTCTCTGTACCTGTGGAACCAGTCGCGGTCCCCTCTGTAGTGACCATCGTCCTTAGTGACCGCCACACTGCCCAGTGCCATGAGGGTCCTCTGCACCGCCGCCAGGTCCTTACCTATACACACACACACACACACACACACACACACACACACACACACACACACACACACACACACACACACACACACACACACACACACACACACACAAAGGCCCAGGCACACACACACACACACACACACACACACACACACACACACACACACACACACACACACACACACACAAAGGCCCAGGCACACACACACACACACACACACACACACACACACACACACACACACACACACACACACACACACACACACACACACACACACACACACACACACACACACACACACACACACACACAGACACAGACTGTTGATCAAAGTTGCGCACTCCAACCTTTTTTCTGAAAACTGAGGATATTATACAATATAGCATTTAATAAACAAGGTCTGCATCTTCAATACTAGAAGGAATTCTACTAAAAACCCTTGCGTTACCTTCCCAGAGATCCACAGTCTGAAAGATGTCGGTAGTGATGACCCCATAGGCCTCCGTGGCTTGAAGAAAATTTGAAATCTTCTCCATCTGTTTAAAGGCCATCTGTGTTTCTAGAATCTTCTTAATGGGCTCTTTTCCCCTGGGGTAGAGGCTGTTTATCAGCCTGCAGAGGATCTGTCACCGGACGGAGATAAGGACGTGTCTGTTAGCAGAATGAAGACAGCTGACGCTTAAGGTATCCAAACCATCATCGATTGTTTCAGGGCAGAGTTCTGCACACAACACCAAAATGAATAGGGTGAGGACCAGAAGGGCGCTGTGCGTTGAGCACTTCACCAACGGCCAAACGCAATCTATTTAGGGTTCAAAATTAATTATGAATATACCTAGATAACTACAATGTGCCATTCTTTCTAACAAAAAAACCCTGTATTTGACTATCTAAAAGACGGTTCGGACTGTGACAGAGATCCAAACGACACATGGTGGGTTGAAATCCTTGCTTTTGGAAACACGATGACGTTATGCCCCGACGATTGGCCTGCAGTAATAATTTAGCAGTCTATTTTCAGAAGCAGGCACTCACTGTTCCGTCCATCAGCCAGGCCTGGAAGTTGTGTTTCCCCGCCTGCGGCCTCTCCAGGTTGCCCCCACACTGGCCCACTATCCAGTCGACCAGGCGCTGCTCCAGGTCGGGGTCGTACTTCTGGTCAATCTTCTCCTGGACCTCCCTGCTCAGTCCATAGGTGGGTCCTCTGTTCGCCATGGCAACTGCTCTCTCTCACTCCTTATCCGTAATCTAGGGTTCTTGAGACACCTGGCAGGAGAAAAACAGAGGTAATATTGTAACAAACATAGAAATAATAATTATTTACTTTTTAATCCAATTTAAATTATCATGGAGAGGATTTTGAGCTGATTCATAATACATATATCTGCATATGATTGCTTCAATTTAAAATGTAGCGTTGAAGGAAATAAAATTATGATAAAATTTACTTTTTTGCGTGAATAAAGTGATATATTGTCTCAGTCTCGCCTCTCAGCATCTGTCCCTTTAAGCTATGGTACAGACACGTCCCGGAGGATTGTGTTCTGGCCGAGATGGGTGTGGTTCTCGGCCGCTGTCCCGCAGAGGACAATCACTTTAATTACTATAGCAACGCTCGAGTCGGCTAGGCTTCCTGCGTACGCGTAGGATTGCATACAACATTCAAGGTACATTTGGTAGAAACCTAATCTTCGATAACTAAAAGCACAACTCTATATGGTTTGATCGCATTTTCATACATAAACTAAGCATTTTAAGAAATTCTGCGTGGATTTTTGCTAGCATGAATGGCTTAAAACTGAAATGACGAATGAAAAAGTAAAAGCAATGGGTGAATCGGGCGCCGGTCATGTCATTGGTCGTACGCATGTACTTACTGGGCTAATTAGATGCAGCGTCCTCCCGTCCTGTGGTCCTGTGGTAATCCCGCTGACTTGCACAGGGTAGAGGATGCTGAGCTGATGAAGCATCCATGCAGTGCAGGGGAGGGGGGGTGCGTGCGTGTGTCGGGCAAAGCAAGCTCTCCTCGCAGTGCGCGTCCGGGAGTGGCGCGCCACCCGTTTTTATACGGAATATATAGAGGGGGCTGAGGGATATATAGAGGGAGCTGGGGAGATAAATAGAGGGGGCTGGAGGGGAGCTAGGCATCGGCCGGGCCAAGTCGTACGCGCAGAATGCAAAAATGTAAACACACACGGCCAGACAGCAACATTTACGCGTGCGCACACACACACACACACACACACACACACACACACACACACACACACACACACACACACACACACACACACACACACACACACACACACACAGTAGAGTGTGCACCCTACACCGTATGATTGCCCCCCCCCCCCCCCTTGTGACGCAAATTTGATTTAGTCGTCCCTTCTTTTACTTGTTTAGCGGATAAAACATCCACAAAAATAACATCAAATCCACAAACACGTGTCATTTGTTATTAATTATCGACACGAGGAATGCGAGGGGTTGGATGTACTGTACAGAGAGGCCTATTGTGTTTCACTGACTTTCAATCCTAATGAAACCCATAGCTCTTTCTCTTTGGCTGAATTAGTGGTTTTGGCAGGCTGAATGTCCCAGGACCTATTCTGTAACGTGGACAGCATGTAGGCCTCCATGAGCCCCAAACACTCGGTGGGGAGAGCGCTCTACAGGCCTACTCAGTTGGCTTCTCTGAACAAACACAAACAGTGACCCTTTACCGCTCATGATGAGCCAATTCCCTTCGGACAAAGAGCAATACAAAAAAATCCCCATGTATACACTATTGTCACTCAGCCTATATCTTGATATTTCATACTCTATTGATTCTGCACGATCCTTTTCACCATTTTATACTCGATTGATGTAGCCTACACGTTAATGGACCTTTTGTTCCTCAGTTTTCGATCCAGGGGTTGATTGCCCGTACTTTGATACACCAGCCAAAGGCCACAGCTGCAGTAACCACGCATGACTGAGTTTAAAGCCTCGTTGCGCTTCATTGATCTCAGACCCCCCCCTCAGTAAGTGGGACGTCACATGTTAATCAACAGCCTGAATCGGGCTCGGACCAGGGGCCTAAGGACATGAGCGGTGGTCTTCAACAGAAAGATCTGTAGAGACCATCGATGAGAGACGCTGTCTTAGATCTTTCACTAATACATATTATGCTATAACTGTTTTCCCTGTCACTAATGTCATTAGCATAGAAGTGGACCAACCTGCAAGCTAAAGTTGTCTTTGCTTACATATGCATCTGCCCCCCATCCGTTCAGACATATTTCCAGCTGACATGGCCCGGGTCTGTCCAATTGGAACTGTTCCTCATTCGCGAGGGTTTGATACCATGACTGCACAGAGGGGGGCGCCCGATGGAAGCAACAAAGATGGCTGACGGATTGTTTTCAGTTGATCCACGTTCTTCCAGAGGTTGGTCAGCGACTCTGCGCCTGCTGAAAACGTCCTTCGGGTATCAATAATTAATTGAGAGGTTCCAGACTGATACACATTGCAATTGGCCTGGCTATGTAACACACTGATGGGAAAACTGGTTGAAGAGGCACCATTCTCCAAGTGAAGCTCTCATGTTAGGCCTCTATGTAGTTTCACCAGTTGCAATGGAGACTATGGTTTGAAGAAGAGAAGCTGAATGTTGTGGATAGTCTTTATTGGCCACAACGTGTCAGGATATTAAAAAGGCACAGGACAAACTAAGGCTGTCTAATGGAGAAAGACAAACAAGAGGAAGAAAACAGAAAAATCAGTGGCAAGCCGAGAAGAACATCACAGCGGCCCTCCACTAGAAACTGAGAGGAGGCCCTGAACGGGAACAAGTGCTATGCAAACATGACCTGGAGAGAATGAGCCGGATGGGTCACCCGTCTACACTGTAGTGTATGCACTGTCCGAATGGCATGTTTTGGGGTTGACCCCCCCCTCCCCCCAACCCCAAAAAGGGAAGACATGGGTAGAAGAACAGAACACGTGGACAGGTGAATGATGCGGGAACAAGGGTCCACACTTTGGCTCGAAGGGAAACGGGGTCGTGGCCGATATTTTGGGGTTTCCTGTATGACTACCATGCTCTCATATTCTTCCTGTCCCCTCAGCCCTCAGACCATTGTGGTCAGCTTGTCTATGAGGTCGTCGATGGTGTACACGATCAGCTTGATGTCGTCCTTCTCGGCCATGCGGTGCTGCGCGTGGCGCCGCAGGATCACGTCCACGTCGCCGCTGAGCACACGCTCCGCCACCTGCATGGAGACGTGCCAGGGCACGTCCTCGTCCTTCAGGCCGTGCAGCAGGCGGATGGGGCAGGTGACCGGGATGGGGCTCTGCAGCACGCGGTGGTTCTCCGCCTCGCGCAGGAACTCCATGTTGAAGCGGTACTCGCCGTCCTCCGAGTGCCGGGTGGGCACTGTCCACACGCCTTTCTCCTCAAACTCCTTGCGCGTCTGGCAGGGAGGGGGGGGGGCGGGGGACAAAACCACATCATCACTTCACAGCGCATCTAATCTATTACCCAATGTTTTTCCTCCTCAATATTTACTATACTCACTGAGGTAAGAAACATGGTGAGTATTGTTTTTAATCTATCATCATCCTCCTCATTCTGTGCTAAGCCTTGTATCTAACACTAGAGATGGGTTATGCAAACTTTTGACTTTGGGTGTACCACTAATTTGTCATCAAGCCCTTTCATATGCAAACTTTTAAAAGATAAGTACACATGCAGTGGCTGAGAAAAGAGTTCCAACGCCCCCTTTGTAAACGATAAGGAAGCCATGGCCAGTGGGAAACCGCTCAAATCAATAGTCAGCTACTCCCGTTAAGGCTCCAAGCATGTCCTTTCTAGCCATCACGAATCAGCACTAAAAATAAGTGGATAACAACACAATAGAGAAGACAATAGAGACATGAGTGCACAGCGGCACTAATTAAAATAACCCATAATGCTAAATTTACTGAAAAAATGATAATATCAATTCTTATCTCTATATATTATTTTTTCTAATCATTTGATTTTTCCCTAATCACAAATCTATTCCTACGTACGGCCTGCAGTGCCTTGGTCCTGCTGGTTTTTATAACACTGCTGTAGATGATAAACAACCATAAAACAGAGACCAATATCAATAATTGAGAGAGTGATAAATGGATAGACAGCTAATCATTGTTAATGCATTAAATAGTTTGTATTGACTGCTGAGATGACAGCTTCCCACCTCAAGCGGAAGAGTGTTGAAGGCTGTGACCAGGTGGTCCGCCGCAGTAGAGATGCCCACGAGAGCTGCGGTCTTCTCTGGCCGGGCGATGGCTGCCAGCAACATCAGCCAGCCGCCTATACTGGAACCCACCATGATCTACGCCGCACAAAGAACAACCGTATATACAACTCGGAGAAAATAGACCAACACTCCCAAACGCATGCTAAAACTCAAGCCAAATGATTGATGAGTCAAAATGAGTGCTGAAATTAATCAATAAATAAATACATAACACGTATGGGGTGGAAAGTTAAAGTTCTCAATATCGAAAGGAACGTAAGACTAAATGATGGCCTTGTCATGTTAACAACCTTTGTCTGTGATGATTTGGGTTAGGTCATATCAATTATAAATAGCTGCACTTCATTGACAGGGAGTCTAACCGGCAGAAAAGGCTAGCTTCAAATAGCAAGGTCTATACATAGAGGCAGAAAAGTATGTAGTAAGTATGTAATGGCAAAGGTAGCGCTTTGGAAAAACTCCTGAAGCAGGTGTGTTGGGAAGAACACCACTGCCATCTACAGACAGTCCTGTGTACCCGCAGCCCCGTTAGAATAGGCCCTCCATCACTACTGACACTGCTTTTTTCCTAAATAGTAGCATACACCTTTTGCTCACTATTGTCAGACAGACATTTGCAAGACGGACATGTTTACCTGCGGTCCCTCCACCAGCTCGTCCAGGACGTACAGGACGTCTTTCTTCCAGGTGCCGATGGTCCCCTCGGTGAACACCCCCTCTGAGGCACCGTGGCCCGTGTAGTCGAACCTGGAGCAGGAGGAGGACGCAGATCAACACTGTTCAGACTGAAGACGCCTACCGTGGGGTGTGGTCATGGTCGAGAATAAGACATCCAGCCGAACCACGGGAACGGCAATCTCTCTCCATCCGAGGGGCTGATGTATCAATGACTGAACGTTACACAGCAGTGGAGCGGGTCATTTAGTGACGAGGGCGTAGAGATACAGCTCACTGTCTGCTGCATACCTGTCTGCAACGTTTGAATTGCTTTGTATAGTTGTTGTGGACATAGTGTGCACAATCCAGACGTTACGCAAGCTCTCTAGGGAGAATCCAACGTTTCTAAATAGCTCCCTGTTGTGATAATGAGATAAGGTCCACCACTGTGTTGACAAAGACTAGTACAGTGATGGGTTTATTTGGACTTCACTTAAGTGGCTCTGTTCTGAGTATTTGATTGATCATTATATATCCACGTCGCTGAAATAAGTCATCAGTAAATAAACAAAATAATTGAAACAACATTGCTTGTTGTTCTTAGTGAGGCCAAGAAATGGCTTTGTGGAGGTCCTACGCTCTGACTTCCTGTCCCCTCTCAGAAGCTGATGGAGGATTACAAACCCTTTATGGAGCAACGGAATTCTATCTGTGGATCACAGGAATAAACTAATTTATTCATGTATTATTCATGCATTATTACTTTTTAAACTTGCAGTGGATATCTGAAATTAGGTAGGTCAGTTTTATATATAGAACGACATACAATCACTGAATTGGTTTCTGTAACGTATCAGCCAGCATTGTGCTGTTGTTGCTAAATTAACTGTAATGTTACAGACCCTGGCTCGTCATAACTTGTCTTCAATGTCAAGGTTTTGATTGAATCTTAAGACATAAAGTGTGCTAATTCATCAGGTATTCTATTATATATATATTATTATTATTATTATTTATATTATATCTATATAGATATCAGATGATATCAGGTCAAAGTGTTATGTTGGCATTACCTGAGATAGGCATGTCCCAAAGACCTGCAGAACTCCTCCAGGGCCTCAGCCTTCTGTCCGTTCATGTTTGACCCATACCCGGGCAGGAACACCACCCCTGGGCTCTTCCCCTTCACCCGTCTGTAGGCCAGCTTGGGAAGGTCGGGCCGGGTGGCGAACTGAACCGTAGACTTGTGTCTTACACCCGAGGTACATTGTACATGCCTTGGTCCTCCTAGATCGAGATTGGATATAAAAGCATACGAAGTTACATGAATATCGTGGTTTGCTTGCTAAAGACACAAAGGAATACTATTATAACAGCATGTCGATGGTCCAAATAACTTCCAGAATGTAGCCGAGATCATCTCGAAGAAATGTATATCATATTGGGCAGTCCCTCTCCTCCTAACTAGACTAATTAAAGCAGGAACTAACAACATTCCGCATTTACATGCTGCTCCAGATAGGTTATGAGACCAGGCCTGTGTGTCTGTGAGCGTGTGCCACACCCCCCCTGTGTGCGTTTTAAAGCCATAAACACATACAACTTCGCCGAAACAAACACGGCGTACATAGTGGTGGTCCACTAACCTTCAAAACGCGTGGACAATACAGAAGAGACCCCGACATTGCTGATGATTTGCGAAAGTCCTCTGCGGCAGGACCTCAGCGCCACGGCTGCCATACTGCTTTCCCTCACGCGAACATGGAAACATCGCGAGAACTTAAATGATTCTGGTGACTCAGGTCTGAGAGTGCATGCATGTTATGTATCGCTAAACGTACCACTGCAGAGAGAGGCCAGTCTATGTTGTGCTTTCATCATAATCCAGTCTTATGTTTTGCCCTGATCATAGTCCAGTCTATGTTGTGCACTCATCATATTCCAGTCTATGTTGTGCAGAGTCCAGTCTCTGTTGTGCTCTCTTCATAGTCCAGTCTATGTTGTGCAGAGTCCTGTCTATGTTTGCACAACATAGACTGGACTATCGGGTGCACAACATAGACTCGACTATGAAGAGAGCATAGACTGGACTCTGCACAACATAGACTGGACTATCAGGTGCACGAGTCCAGTCTATGTTCTGCTCTCTTCATAGTCCATTCTATGTTGTCCAGAGTCCAGTCTATGTTGTGCAGAGTGCAGTCTATGTTGTGCTCTCACCATAGTATATGTGGTGCAGAGTCCAGTCTACGTTGTGCACTCGTCAACAATCTGACATGTGTTTAAATCCTTCAACATTGAAAAATAAGCTTAGCTAACCACATGATTTATAACAGTTACATTACATCGAGTGCATTGTATATTGACGACATGAATACTTTTAGTAGGAAAATACTATACAATAAAGTAGAATTATAATTTCTGCGCTGGTTGAATTTTTATTGTGTATGGAGATGAACAGACATCACGAGAATCTCCGGTTTCCAAACTCTTCATCACATGATGATATATTTCATCATAACTGCAGGACGATCCGGGCCGTGAGGCGAGCAGGCATTTCAGAACAACAACGAAGCATAAACTCTAGTAAAAAATACTTGGTAATAAATACCCTAGAATTTAATGCAATTATGCACCTACCAACTATAACACCATGTCGATTGTCCAAATAACTTCCAAAATGTTAGGAATGCATTTTGCATTCAATTATATGCATTAAATATTCTATGCAATACATCTTATGCATTAAATATGCTTAATCGTGCGGCGGTGAGCGCGATGCTCTGTGTGTAACATGACTCAGAGCGTCACCGGCGGAAGGTCACGGAGCAGAGAGCCCGACGGAAGCGGGACTCAAAGCCTCTCCGCCATTGTGGAACATGGTACAGGAGATCTCAGTAAAGCATTACTCGGTTTTACGTTAGCGATAGACCACGTATCTTCTCCCGACGCGTTTGGACCCGCTGAGAACACACGGTCTGCCATCGGAGTACGGTAAAGCCCCTCGCTGCTGCCAGCTCCGACGACGGGCGGAGAACCGGAGAACGAGCCGCCACCGAGCCGCAAGAGAGCCGAGCCGCGCTAGGGAAGCACCGGAGCGCCCAGCAGGATACACCGGGGACAGGCGGAGCAGCGATCGGGTTTGGTTCCTGGAGGATGTCCGCTACAACAGTCGACCCGGTTTGTGTCTTTTCCATTTGAATGCTGTTCCGAATGTGATGTGTGACAAACGCAACTTTGTCAACACTTTGATGGGCTAACCTGGTTGAGCCTGCTTCCACCAGGCATGCCGGATCACAGGTCTTTGATATGTGATAGCTGTTAGCTGAGTGTAGGCCGACCTGCAGACCGCCGACCAGCCCCGGCTGTAGTCGGTCCCCGGGTCCTCCACTGCGGAACATGGACTGGATGTCAGGTCGACGTCTCGTCCTAATGTAGAGCCAGGTGTAGATGTGATGTTTAGAACACGGTGGAGCACTAACACCCCGGGAGGTGGGCCACAACGTTAAGGATAGCATCGTGGGTTATAATTCATATTTTTGTATTCTAACATCCCTTTTAATCTTCTGGACATTTTCAGAGACCGAAGGGACAAGGAAATAAAGGTATTGTGCTTTAGAAATGTCTTTTTATTTTTTATTTTTTTAAAGAATTATCGTTACTCTCTAGTTTTTCCAAGTATACAACTCAAATTTTCCATTAGTCATTAAGTCCAGATAATGTTTAGCCACACTTGTATAACCAATGTAAGATTTACAATAGCACTGTTGTTTACTAATGCCTTTAAGTTAACTGTGACCAGATGCATGGGGGTGATCTTGATAATACTGTCCTATATTGTAGTAATGGCTATCTGATGTAAATGCCTGTGTTTACTTCTAGTGCAAAACGGATCAATGCATCAAAAGGATGGTGTGAACGATGATGACTTTGAGCCATACCTAAGTGGTCAGACAAATCAGGTAATAAATACCAGGAAAGACCCCTAGGGTTTTACAGAGGGATGCAAGCCTTTAACTTGTTGCCTGTGTGGTGTTCGGCGCTCTGCTAATGACTATTTTTACCCTCGTTTTTTTCTATTCTCGTCATGTGGGTGGCTGACAACCATGGAATTGTTCCCACAGAAAATCAAAGTGTTCCAAGCCAAGAATTATGTGCCTATGTTCCGTTTCCAAGTAGCTTGAGATAAACTTGTATTGTTCTCATAAACATGGCTAGATCAACCAGCCTTTGACGGGGATTCAGCCATGTATAGTGGCAACTGGTTAAATACATTGGAGATTTAATCTGTAACCAAAGTCCCCATCGAGACGATTAACTCAACAGGTTTCTTTCCCCCACAGAGCAACAATTACCCTCCAATGTCCGACCCTTACATGCCCGGCTACTATGCTCCCTCCATCGGCTTCCCCTACTCCCTGGGAGAGGCCGCTTGGTCCACCGCCGGGGACGCGCCCATGCCCTACCTCACCACCTACGGCCAGATGAGCAACGGTGAACCCCACTACATCCCCGACGGCGTGTTCGGCCAGCCGGGCGCCCTGGGCAACACCCCCCCCTTCCTGGGCCAGCACGGCTTCAATTTCTTCCCGGGTAGCGCAGACTTCTCCACCTGGGGCACCAGCGTGTCGCAGGGCCAGTCCACGCAGCAGAGCTCGGTGTACAGCAACAGCTACGGCTACGCCCCCAGCTCCCTGGGCCGGGCCATCGCCGACGGCCAGGCGGGCTTCAGCAGCGACACGCAGCTGAGCAAGGTCCCCGTGCTGAACAGCATGGAGCAGGGCATGGCGGGGCTGAAGCTGGGCGCCGACATGGGGGCGGCCGTCACCAAGACCGTGGGCTCCCCGCTCGCCGCCGCCGCCGGCATGAGCAGCATGGCTGCCAACGCCGTCCCCCAGTCCGTCAGCTCCTCCGCGCCCAAGCCCGCCTCCTGGGCTGCCATCGCCAGGAAGCCGGCCAAGCCCCAGCCCAAGGTCAAACCCAAAGCCAACATGGGGATGGGCTGTGGTGCGGCCATCCCCCCTCCCCCCATCAAGCACAACATGAACATTGGCACCTGGGACGATAAGGGCCCCCTGGGTAAGGCCCCGATGGCCCAGGCCATGATGCCCCCCCAGACCATGGTGCAGCAGCCCCTCATGGCCCAGCACCAGCCGCTGCTGCAGAGCCCTCTGCCTCCACAGCACCCTCATCAGCACCAACATCCGCACCAGCACCAACACCAACACCAGGCTTACCACCTCCAGTCTCTACAGTCCCCCCAGCACCCCCAGGCTCTGCCCCCCGGTCCCCCCCACTCCCACCCCCATCCCCACGCCCATCCCCACTCCCACCCCCACGCCCACCTCTCCTCCCAGGCCGGCCCGCCCCAGGCCCTCCATCAGCACCACCCACAGCAGCACCACCCTCAACAGCACCACCCACAGCAACACCACCCACAGCAGCAACACCACCACCAACAACAGCAGCAGCAGCACCACCAACAGCAGCAGCAGCAGCACCACCAACAGCAGCAGCATCATCATCAGCAGCAGCAGCAGCAGCAGCAGCAGCAGGGCCCTCCCCCGAACCGCTGGGTGGCCCCCAGAAACCGGGGCGCCACGTTCAACCAGGGCCCCGGGGCGGAGGGCTTTGCCGGCATGGGCGGCGTGGCTATGAGCGCCCCCCCATGCTCCAGCGGAGAAGTGCACCCGGTGCTGGAGAAGCTGCGCACGCTCAACAACTACAACCCCAAAGACTTTGACTGGAGCCTGAAGAACGGCCGCGTGTTCATCATCAAGAGCTACTCGGAGGACGACATCCACCGCTCCATCAAGTACTCCATCTGGTGCAGCACGGAGCACGGCAACAAGCGCCTGGACGGGGCCTACCGCTCGCTGGGCGGCAAGGGGCCCCTCTACCTGTTGTTCAGCGTAAACGGCAGCGGCCACTTCTGTGGAGTGGCGGAGATGCGCTCAGCCGTGGACTACAACGCCTACGCCGGCGTCTGGTCGCAGGACAAGTGGAAGGGCAAGTTCGAGGTGCGGTGGGCGTTCGTCAAGGACGTTCCCAACAACCAGCTGCGACACATACGCCTGGAGAACAATGACAACAAGCCGGTGACCAACTCCAGGGACACACAGGAAGTGCCTCTGGAGAAGGCCAAGCAGGTGCTTAAAATTATCGCCACCTTCAAGCATACCACCTCAATCTTTGATGACTTTGCACACTACGAGAGTCGCCAGGAGGAAGAGGAGGCTCTGAGGAGGGTGAGGAACACGTACGCACAAACACACTTGCACAAACACACACACACACACCTAACAAGTCCTCCCCACACTGTGAAGGTGGTATGCATGTTGAGGATGGCACCGTGACAATGAAAAGCCTCACCCCAGGCCATTATGACTGACCCTAGACAAACTATGCCTGTAATCGGCGGATCTTGTTACACCTGTTCCTAAAGCGGTAACAAGTGCAGCCGGTGGTGCTTGCTGCATGAATGGTGTAGTAGTACAACTGGGAGTAGCTGCTAGCCCGTCAGCATATTTGCCACCACATCACTCCTCACTGAAAAAGCACGTCTATAATGTCTTGACGTCGGCCATCTTGTGCTACGGAGGGTTAGACACGGGGATTGACACAGGTTTTTTTTCTGATATAAGCCACATTCCTGACATTCCTGCTCTCAGACAAAAGGCAGAGGTGGGCTCTGCCGGTCTCTCTTGGAGCTGGGCGGACTCGCTCTTCCTCTGGCCGTCTCTCCCTCCCCCCCTGCGGTACTCAGGTCCAGCTCCGACTGCTTTATTAGTCCATTTCAGCGTACAGCCTCTCCTTCCACCCGGAGAACGGCCACACTGAGGCCTTTCATTGGCTGACAGATCAGCTAGGGGTCCTTCCTAATGAGCAGACGGGCCCATCCTGCCGCCCTGCTTAATAATGCCTCGGCCCACACGGGATCACCTAGCCCCGCCGGTAGATATTAAGCATTCATAGAGCCGGCGCAGAGAGCCAGGGAATCATGATGCAATTTAGTGACAATAACACCGTGGGTGCTTTCATTTACCCTGGCGGTTATAAATGTGCAGGACGCTGGGATGCAACACGAGTAGCTACTAAGGCTAACTCCTCAATGCTTTTCAATTTTAAGTGTAGGGGAAGAAATCCCCCAATCTGTCGTTCTTTTCTTCCTCCGCTCTCTCCCCCCTAGCCTGCAGATATGTCTCCAGCGGGCATGTATTGACTACTCGCTGCTGACCTTGTTAATATGCGCGAGGTTACTTTCTCATAAATATTTCAAGTCAATGTTTTCAGTGCTCTGGAAACAAAGCTGTCAGTGGACAGGCTGTTTTCGTTGCGGCTGGTTTCATACCTGCTCTTGTAGCCTTGACCTCCTACATGCCAGCAGCAGGGCCCTGCCCATCTCAGACCCCCGCCCAGCCCCATCCCACCTGGACTGACAAGGTTAATTGTCCCTGGCTTGTAATGCCTGTCCTTCTGGCACAGGGAGTGCAGTCGTAGCAAGACTGGCTGCCTAAGATGTAGCATCTCCGAGTGATGTGTGCAACCAAGACATAGTGCCCTCTGACCCTCGCTCTGGAGGTTTTTTTTCTGATGTATGCATTCAAACCACCGTAAGAATCTCTCCTTTTATATAAAACATGTTTCACCCTTGTAGTTGGCAAATTAGCAGTTCTGCTCCTAGCCAGTAAGTTAGCATGTCTGCTCATGGTCGGTAAGGTTGCAAAGATCCACTGGTGGCTATCAAGTTAGCATAGGTCCCCCTCCGGGTTGGCATTGATCCACTGGCGGTTAGAATAGTTCACCCAGTAGTTAGCATATATCCACTAGTGGTGAGAACCACTATCGTAGTAAGCATGTTACCATGTCTGATCGTAGTAAGCAAGTTTGCATGTCTGCTCGGGGTTGGCAAGGTGGCATAGATCCACTGGTGGCTATTAAGTTAGCATATGTCCCCTTTCATATATGCGCTAGTGGTGAACATTGGCGTTATTCACCTAGCAGCCATCTTTGTTCTAAACACAAGATGGTTCGTGTTTGGAACCTAGATAGCTGCTAGGTGACCAAGCAAATAATGGAAGGAGAAGATGTTGGTGCCCTACTGGCTATCGCCTCTACAGGTGATGGCTGTCCTCATACTTCAGGCTGATCATTATCAAGAGAGGATCAGATTCTGGACAAAATGGATGGAAGGAATGTAGGAAGTGAATGCAGATTCAAAAATGGAGGAACTTGAACACAAAAATGATTAGTCATTATCATAACCACAATGACATGAACCACAGTGGTTCTCAAAGAGAGCCCTGTTCCACCTCACAAACGAAGTAGTATACTTAAGAGTGGCTGCTGGTGTCAGTGATCTCAACCCATCAGGATGGTTTCCTTCTCTATTTTCCAAACCTTTGTGGACAGAGAATGACACTGTAGTGGTGAGCAGATGTAGCTGCAGCCTATGTTAATCTAGGGCTGAGGAGATGAGGCAAAGGACAAGAAGTCTCTGTGTTCTCCTATAGACGGAGCTGTTGGCCTGTTGGCACACAAGTGTCTGCACACTTTCTCCTGTTTTTCTTTTTCTCCATTTCTTTGAGAGCCTTTGAGCAGTATATTTCTAAAATGAGTCTAGTGTAATGAGGGAGTTCTCCTCCAATTTAAGGAGTGGCTACAGCATCTGAGGAAGAGCTCAACAAAGTTAAGACGAAGGTTTCACAAATGGATAACCTTAAAAAACAATAAATGCAGCTAATAACCTTAGGTAAACATCCCGCCTATAAAAACCTATCTCCTGTGATTAGGGCTGTGCGATATGGGAAAAAAATGAATATCCTGATACATTTTCTCTATTTCAGACTATACCATTCTTGGTTAACTTCCAAGGTGGTTTCCAACGATCTTCAAAATTACAAAAAAGGGCAATATAAAACTGAGCAGCTCAGGAGAGAGAGAGAGAGAGAGAGAGAGAGAGAGAGAGAGAGAGAGAGAGAGAGAGAGAGAGAGAGAGAGAGAGAGAGAGAGAGAGAGAGAGAGAGAGAGAGAGAGAGAGAGAGAGAGAGAGAGAGAGAGAGAGAGAGAGAGAGAGAGAGAGAGAGAGAGACTTATAAACATTAAGGCTGAATCTTCTAAAACTATTTTACACAAATAACTAATTTAGCTAATCACTAATTTTCTTTATATGTAGGCCATTGCAAGGGATTAAACTAAAATAGTAAAAACTCATTTTATTTACACATTACAATGTGTTCGATATTTTTGAGCCCATTGAATTAATTTATTTAGGAATTGTACTGTGCTGACCTCTACCCCCAGCGCCTTGTCGGGGTCGACGGATGACTCCTCTCCCCAACAAACCACGCAGACACGTCCCAGTTAACTCTTTATGGTTGCTTGAAGTTGGTTAAAACAACGATGTTTTCCGAGGCTAACTTATAGCTAGAGAAGTAGCATAAGACGAGGGAGCACCTTTTATTCCGACTGTGTGTGTAACTGTTACGGAGCGTGCAGGTGGTAACCATGACGGCATCCGATCAGACAAGACGTTACAAGCATTGGCGTGTTTTGCTCCACCTCCTCCTCTCGATATCCAAAAAACTGCCAGATCACTGATCCCTTTATTAGTTATTTTTGGAACCAGCAGTTCGTCCGCTTCCATGTTTCATTTGTCAATTGAATTGGCTTAGGATACACTTTATGCTACACTAAGCCGGCAAGTGAGGCAAGCCGTAAAAAAACTTGAAAATTAGGTCCCTCCCTTCCGCACCTAGATGTCACTTGGGATTGTTTGGTGAGTGTGTGACGCGAGCGTTTTTTTTACCTCTCACTCACGTTACTGCGTGAGGGAGAGGGAGAAAGCCACCGGAGAATGTTTTAAACACGAAATCCAAGGCAAGTCTCGGCTGCCACTTGAAAAACCCAGATGGCTGAAAAATATTCGATACTTACGATTTTATAATTTTATGTATCTCACACAGCTATTTCGGAGATATATAGAGTATATTCTATATATTGCACAGCCTTACCTGTGATTATATTTGCTGTAACAGTTGAGGGTCCAACAAAATGATAGTTGGTGATTGTTAGCATGGCTAATGCACACGGAGAGGAGTGTAGAAGAACGTGTCGCATGACCAAAAGATGAGGTCAAAGCAGAGGATACAATCCCTGGACATCAACCTTTTTCAACTGCTATTTCATGTTTTATTTGACTGTCACTGGAATGCCATCCACTCATCTGTTCGCCTCTCTCTCTTTCTCCTCCTAGGAGCGGAGCCGGAATAAACAGTAACCTTCAAGCTGGACGCTCTCTACTAGAACTGCAACTCATATGGACGTAGGACCTTATATAATTCGCCCAACCGGAACGGAGGGCGGGCTTTCTCTCTTTCTCTCTCTCTCTCACACTCTGTCTCTCTGTCTCTCTCTCTGTCTCTATATGTGCTTTTTGTTGACCATGTGTCTGAACACCACCGTGAATGGACTCGTATGTTAGAGTTGAGCGGTGCATCGAATAGGTCCGTGTCTCCTCTTCTCCCTCCCCACCCCCACTGTCCCACTAAGAAGAAAACTTCGTAACCCCCCCCCCCCACACACACACGTTAGGTTGTTTGTCTCTAAAGCACTTTTTTTTTGTTTTCAGTTGGGTCATCATTAATAACCTCTCAAATTACCCCCATAATTTCTCTAACTTTGTCTTCTTATCTTCTTTACTTATATTTGTGATTAACTGACTAACCAAGCGTAGTCAGAACATTTCGCTAGTTATTTGTATTATTATTTTTTTCTTCTTCGTTTTATTAATGCCTCAAAAAAATTAAGTCTGGGATGCTATTGGTGAAGTGAATCTTCTATGGAAGGGATTTAAGATGACCTGTCTAAATAAAGCCTACTTGAATCTGTATTCAGCTGTCTGCTTCTTCCTGCTTCAGAGGCTGCGGTTGATTGACAGGTGGATCGGCCAATCTGTAATACACCCCTCCCCTCAATAACGCTTGACATCCAATGTCCTCTCCCTCTCTGTGTGATCTGTTTCTGTACCTGTGAACTAACGGTTACGCTATGAGCTTGTTAGCACTAGCCGATAAATATCTCTTTGTTACATTTTGTTTTTCTTTTTCCCGCTCTTGTTATCCTGTCACTAAAGTTAATCCCAGGTCTCGTGGTCTGCTGTTCAACGTACTGTAACTCGGCAAATCAGACACCGCTGTCACTGAACCACACTAGCACTTTTTGGAGATCAACCCCCCCCCCCCCCCCCCACACACACACGCACACACAAAATCATCATCTGTTATGGTGTTTAATCGTGAAGTTATTCACTATAGCTAGAGAACCATCAGCCATGTTTAAAAGAAACCAACTACCAACATGTATTCTGTTTCTTGGAGGAGGGCGTAGGAGGCTGTTAGTCTGGTATCCAACTCAAAAATTACTTATCTTCTGATGTATGCATTCAAACCACCGTAAGAATATAAATTGTTGTGAATACTTAACGTGAAAGTTTTGAAATCAACTTGAGCGGTCTGTAGACAGTCCCCCGTCTATGCCTCGGGCTAGCGTGACACTAGAGGATCCAGCCAACTAGCTGTAGCCACAAACCGCTACATGTGGTATTTACTCTTCCTTTAATTACATTAATTGCCCCCTGAAAACAATTAGGCCTCAATATCAAAGACATGTGTGCGCCATAGAGCCTGACGAAGGGCCGTGGCATTTCCTGTTTTCACACAGGTCTGAACAGGACCGGGTGGGTGACTGGAGACAGAATATGGCTTTTGACTGCCAGCTGCTCTAGTTATTTTGTGACATTAATAAATGGATAATGATATACATTAAAATATGAATGACTACTAATCTAATTAGTAAATTATTTGAGTGTTTTGAGTGTTTAATTAGTACTAGAGTTTCCGCACGCGTGTTGCACACGCTCAACCTGTAGTTGTAATTATTCCAAAAGCAATAATGTGGGATCTCCAGTCGATAATGTAACAAATTTTTGAGCGCATAATATGATAAAAAAATTCTAATAATGTTACAACGTATAACATTTTGGTTAACTTATTATGTAATGAAGCAAGCATAATAATTTCCTCCTTACGTTATAAAGCAAGCATTATAATTTTCTTCCTATAAACCGTTTTCACACATTTTTGCCACATTTGTATACCAGGAGATTCTACCCTGAGGGTGTTTCATACTTAATGCTTTATATGCGGACATCGATGTCATTTAGTACACATGCAAAATAAATAGATAGGCTACGACTTCAAATTGACTGTGACTTTAGTGTACGCATTCAAATTCTGCATTTAGGTGCTAAAGACTTTTACTACAATAATACCTTCATACTGCGCTGCAATAATTGTAGCAAAAGGATTTGTGCACCTGTAACACAGATTTGCGTACTCGTAGACCCTATTTTGTGTTTACGATGGTATAAAAAAGACATGAAGACAGGGCTAACTCCCGCGGCTATGGTTCCATTGCAATATGGACTCACTGGCGTTTTTCTTTCTTTTTTTTTCTCGGGTTGGGTCGGGTTTGGGTCATTATCGGCGCATAATTTTGCGGGCTGGGCGGGGCGGTTCAGATCTCCTAACGGGTTGGGTTGGGGCGGGTGTTAAAAAAACCGGACCCGCGCATCACTACTAACTAGCTAATCCACATTTGGACCTAGCACTAGAAGACAACCCCTAAACTCCAACCTAGCTAGCCTGGCTCACTCTCGCGCATCTGTGTTCGCGCTCGTGCATGATTGCGCGTCCATGTACTTGGAATGGGTGGAGTGAGAGTCAGCGTTTAAGGAGAGGGGGTCGGACCCTTTGAGTTGTGTGTTTTCAAAATCTGCTGGCGTTTCGCAAATCCCATATACCCAACCTTTAAATGTTGCTAAAATGATGCGTCATATATTGTAGGGGTGGGAAAAATAATCGATTCTTCGATGCATCGCGATTCTCTCTAAAACGATTCCGTCTCGATGCAGATCAATTAATAATCGGAATTCTAATAAAAAATAAAATAAAAAATCTTTTTTCTTTTAAATTTGTTTGCCTGCTGCAACAATCTGTTCACCAGAGAGAGATGATTTTAGTAATTTTAAAATTATTTTATTTATCTTCAGTGTGTATTGGCCAATGGGATTTGTCTTGACACGATTGCGATTGCAAACTCACAGCCAGACAAAAGAACTCCTTCTAATTCAAGAGCAGCTTTTTCTTTAATGACATAGAAAAGAAAGATTAGAAAGAAAAGAAAACTGAACCCTATTTTTTACATACTTCCATATCAACCTGGTCTCACAGGAATCTGTGAAATGACTACGGACGAATAACTCGAAATCCGTGGACACATCACGGAAACACGCCGATTTCCGTGATGTGGCCACGGAATTCGCTCCAATGCAAGTTAATGACGCTGATGTTCCGTGGCTCACACACGGATCCCCGTTTCAACGAGCGAGTCGACCACGGGGGCTTAACTCAAAACCCGGGGTGGTCTCACTGAAACACTTAAATTATCCGTGATGTGGCCACGGAATTTGCTCCAATGCAAGTAAATGACACTGTTATTCCGTGGATTCCCGTTTCAATCTGTGTGTGTGCTCCCGTTTCAATCTGTGTGTGTGCCACATTTGACCACAGCGGGGGCTTAACCCAAAATCTGTGGTGGTCTGACGGAATCACTTCAATTGTCCGTGATTTGGCCACGGAATTTGCTCCAATGCAAGTAAATGACACTGTTATTCCGTGGCTCACGGATATCGGCGTGTTTCCGTGATGTGCCCACGGTTTTCGAGTCAAGCGTCTGAAGGTAGTCATTTCACGGATTACTGTGAGACCATGTTGTTCCATATTGTTTTGTAATGCAAGCTGCATTCATTATTGCATTTTTCATAGAAAGTCATATTTGTGACAAAAGCTTTTTCTCTAATAAAATATTAGAAAAGTTAATTCATCTTTTGATGTCTTTAATGATCATCACAAAAGTAGGAAGTGATTAGCAAACTCTGAGTAGCAAACTCAGATGTATATATATTTTTTTGAAAATCACGCATGGAAATGTACATAAAAAAATTTGTTCAATAATCGTTTGAGATTCGAATCGTTTACCTCATATTCGGAATCGAAACGTGAGGTGCCAAGAGATTCCCACCCCTAATATATTCTGTTGCATCCACAAAATCTGAAGCATCGATCGATGAAAGATTGGTGCATGAGTTAGAGACAAATAGAAGAAACGACAAAGAAGAAAGGTGTCGCGAACGACTGCGTTACCAGAGAAAGAGCGTATATTTTTGCTTAATTTCACATATAACTAACACTTGGACAAATGTAGTTAATTTCTGTGTTTAACTGAGAAAAAAAGGGAGTGGAAGGACGGGACCCTATAATGTTCAGCTGACTGTTGTTAGTAATAATAATAAAAAAAAACATTTTCTATGCACGTGCAACTGTGAACTAATTTATTGCAATTTATTGTATGATGTGTGCTATTAGGGGTTATGATAAGACCTATCTTTAAGCGTTCAACAAAAATGACTCTTAAAAGCAGTGCCAACATTTAATTATGTTTGAACCCAGTGGTTCTCAACCTTTTTTGAGCAAACGCCCACGGCACTCCCACGGCACTCCCACGTCTCCCGCCGTGCCCCGTGAATTAATGAATGGCCCTGGAACTGCGGGCACTGTGACGTCGGCCCGGGCAACGCGGGAGACGCGGCCCGGGAACCGCGGGCACCGCGAAAACAGATTGCGCGCAGAGTCAGGCCTATATATTTTGTAGGCCTATTTGAAATGCAACAGTGTTTTCGTGGAGACCACGCTCAGAGAAGCTGGAACTGAACAACTGCAAGAGGAAGGATGAAAACGGGCTATAAAAACAAAATTCGTTTTTTTTTTATTTGTTTGATTGTGTTGTGTTGGTTATTGAACTGTGCAGGACCAAACCGCGCTGTATGACCACTGTTACACTGAGCCTATTTATTTCAGGTAGCCTATTTTTGCAAGCAAAAAGATTTGAAAACCAAGAAAGTTTGAAATCCCCCCCCCCCCCGAAAAAAGAAAAATAAATCACATTCCCAGCGCCCCCATAGGTTGTGCGAACGCCCCCGTTGAGAAACCATGTTTTAACCATTCAGCGAACAAAAGGCAATAGGCTGATTATCATTTAGGGGGCCACTCAATGACCTGCAGAATCATCATCAACACGCCCATTGAAGTTGTGTGAGAAATACAGACTTTCTACTCCTCATAAGATAATTTACATTTCCTACGGAGAAAATACTACTTCAGGGGTAGTATTATTCAGGAAATGTTCAGGTTACAAATGTCAGGATATGTTGTTCACACATACGGCCCATCAGGAGAATATCAGGACTTTAACAGCAGCAGTAGCCTACAGTCACGCATATCATAGGCCTACACACAAGACACAAGAAAAATAAAACAACTAAAACAAGCAGCAGGGGAGAGGGGGGATATCAATATCGCAAAACATTTCGGGAGGCTCAAGGAGAAGAGTAATATTACATTTGAGCAACAAAGTGTAGTCTTGTGGTTGACCCATAATTCACCATACTGTGTTATTGACATGGTTTTGTTCTGTGTTATAGGGACGCTGTCTATTTAAAGGCCGCGTTACAGGGTTTATTTTCCAACAAATTTGTGCAATTTGCTTGTTGGTAATAAAGATTTAAACTTTTATTTATTGTATTTAATGTTGTTAGGTATCACAAAACGGAATGTAATACGAAAAAGTAGGTACTATTTTAGCGGTTTGCTATTGATTCTCATTTCCCCCAGAATGCATTGCATGACGTTACGTTGGGGACAGAGCTGGTTGGGGAGACACGGACCAAAGCCTCATTGAGACCCTTGAGAGACTAGCAAGAGAGTGTTAAGCAGATTATACAGATGCATAGATAAATACATAGATATTATCTATAGTTAGTATGCTAAACGTGAACCTCCTAAGATGGCGCAATTTGATTGGTTCGCTATCGCGGGATATTGGGCAATATCCCATGATTGACATCTCAAACTCGATGTAGTTTTCATCGCAAAATGTCCGCTAATCACAAATAAACCTTCGGTCTCTGGGGCTATTCCCCACTATTCACTTCGCCCTCGGCGAATAATTGTTGACTAATAGCCTAGATAGATAGATAGCCTAGTCCAGTCTTTATTAATACCAACTACACAAATCGTCGGGAATCAGCTCACACACACACAGTATAGCTTGCAAGACCACACAGAACAAGGGAGACCTCAAGTCTGACTGGACATACACAAAATACATCACATTAAAACTAGAAACATGCGTTGATAGATAGATAGACAGATAGAAAGATAATTCAATATGTTGTATTATTTGCCTTGCGGAGCCCGCCAATACTGTGCGCGTGTATGCAAATTAGCCATGTGCGCCTAACACAAGAAAGACGTAATGTTGAGATTGGAGTCATACTAAAAACGGATAGCAAGCGAAAGCCAAACCAGACTGTATCAATCACATACTTTGGATCCATTCTAACTCATGGTAAGAGGCTAGTCTTTAAACTTTGCAGTGACTGAATGTTGATGATAAAACGGATTGTTTTGCATACGATGAATGTGTGCGACTGTGCGTGTGTCCTTTTCGGCTTCGGCAAACTGCATGGTTATGAAGGCCTTGTGGTTAGTTGTGGTAGCAGCCTAGCCTTGGAGTTAGATAAGTTGGAGTGATTGTGTACGGGCGTGCCGCGTGCGAGAGAGAGAGAGAGAGAGCACACCCGCCGTGGTGATGTTTGGCTTGTTGTGGGCTGTCTGTCAGCATCCGCCGGGTTGGACGGTGTGCTTTGTGTATGTGTTCAATGTACATCTGTCTGGTCATATTTGCGCTTGCAGGCACTCATTTGCAAGTGCACTGATTGGTCCGATAGGCTAAGTTAGCCCATAGCTAGCATTATGCCTTCTATTTCTAGATCGTCTGACTAAGTTTACCGGTACTTCGCTGTCACTAGATATAAAGAAAACGGTGCTATTCACTGAAAGTAAATATAAATTAAAGTGTCGTTATTGTATTCACTGCTGTTCATTGACTAGCTCCAGCTGCTAAATGATAGCAACTCTCCACTCATTCTCCTCTGACCATGCATTTAATAGGCTTTGACCGCCATCAGTTCTCGGCAATTCCTCATTCGCCCTCTCACAGAGGTTCGAAATTATACTACTGTAGGCCATCATACATGTTATTTGTGGTTCTTGCCACTTCTTGGACGCCATAGTTCTATTAGTACTAGGCTGTGAGGCTACCTTCCACCCCAACGTGACGTCAACGCCGAATGGTGTTAGAAAACACCCGTTAATGCCAGAAACGACCAAAACTGAACGTGAACACTATTTTGGAGACATTTTATAAATGATGCACATATTGAGTGCTTTATGTACCCATTATTCAAAACTTCCGGTTAACCTGCACGTAGGCCTTTAAGATCACGTGACTTGTATGTTCATATGCCGGTCGGCGCAATGTTTGAATTTACATTTACATGTCTACAGTATATAGACAGAACGTCTTACTTTTTGTCGACGGCACGCCGTTAAAACAGACAGAAGGGGCCCTGGCACTATCCACTCGCCATAGGATCTTGCCGTTGTCTTTCAGCGCCCGCGTGTGTGCGTGCGTGCGTGTGTGCATCTGTGTGTGTATGCGGTGTCCTGCGCTGCCTTTGTCTTGAAACTGTGTGTGTGTGAGTGTGTGTGTGTGTGTGTGTGTGTGTGTGTGTGTGTGTGTGTGTGTGTGTGTGTGTGTGTGTGTGTGTGTGTGTGTGTGTGTGTGTGTGTGTGCATGCGTGCGCTGTTGCGTTTACGTGTGCGGTCGCGCGTGCTGTGTGTGTGTGTGTGTGTGTGTGTGTGTGTGTGTGTGTGTGTGTGTGTGTGTGTGTGTGTGTGTGTGTGTGTGTGTGTAACGTATGTGTCTGTTGATGTTTTTTTTGTGTTTGTGACCAGCTACACCTACCTATAGATAACCCCCCCCACACATACACACACATTCAGAGAGCTGCAAGCAGCTTGGCGTGCATGTGTGTGCGTGTGACGCCCCGCTCTGTTCCTTGAGCGTAAGGCCTATTCCTCCCTCGGCCTGTAGGGTATTGTATGTTGTTTGTGTATTGTACTGCTCTCTTTGGCCTGCAGGAGGAGCTTGAGTGTTCCTGGCATAATGAGGGAATTGCGGGCAGCTGTGTTCGGACTGCCGGGGATATAGGCAGTGTCCTGCGCCCATTCGTTCTCTCTCTCTAGACGCGGGTTGACGGCTGGATGCGGCGGTTCGCATCGTCTTCTCTGCGCCTGTGTTGTATTATGGAATCGTGCCCGTCAATAAATATAGTATATTGTAACGAACGTTACCCGACGGTGTCTGTCTCCCTATGTCAACGCCTTTGAGCCAAGGCGTTCGTGACAGTGCGTGCGTGTGTACAATGTGTGTGTGTATGCGGTGTGCTGCACTGACTTTGTTTTGAAACATCTGCGTCAGCGCACACGTGCGTTTGTGCGCATGTGTCTTTATGCGGTGTGTGTGTGTGTGTGTGTGTGTGTGTGTGTGTGTGTGTGTGTGTGTGTGTGTGTGTGTGTGTGTGTGTGTGTGTGTGTGTGTGTGTGTGTGTACACGTGCGACAGGCCTGCTATTATTGAGTAGTAAGAAGTAAGATATACTGCATAAAATGCTTTCAATATACAAACTCAAAATATTTCACAACGGTTGCTTATGAAGAAAAAAGGAGAAGCATATCAAGCATTTCCCAAAATGATGACGGACCTCATCACAAAACTATTTTACAGCTCTCAATGACACCAATAGCCTTTTCCCAAATATGTCATAAGTACCGTAGGCTCAACAGCATCATTGTCAGTCAGGCCTGCATATAACGCACTTCACTCTGTGTCCACCAGAGAGCGCCATTGCATCACGTTAAAACAGTCGTCGGCTATAATGTATTTTATTCAGGTGGGTTTTTGCCATAAACGGGAGCAGGTTGTTGTGTTTAACTACTCCAGACACAATTGGTTACAACAGAGAGCCACTTGTTGTGTCACCACGTCTCTGTCAGAGTAATTAAACGCCAACCTACCCCGCTTTCCATTGGAGGGCGAAACAAGAGCAGAGGCTCTCTTTATGTTTTGTCAAGGAGAACTACAAAGCTATAATTATAACCATCGGAAGCTGTGGAGCTGCAACGTCTCCCTCGCCGGTGTTCGCTTTTCACGAAAGCTTTAAAATGGACCGGCCTCCATGCTTCTATTCATCCGTGAACATCAGAAGTAAGCAGATAACTCTATTTATACCATAAACAATGCCCATGGCAATTACCGGCTGTGTGTTACTGTGCCAAGAAGCACAAAGGAACAAATATGCAAACATTGTTATAATCAGAGATCTCTGGTGTGCTGTTGAATCTCTTCCTTGATCGCTAAAATGATGATTCAGCGGATTGTGCCTCCGGAGAGCCATCACACTCCCCAATCCTCCCCTCCTCTTTCCCTTTTAAACACAGAGATTTAAGCATGTTTATAATGCACGGGCCTAGTGCGCCAAGGCCCTGTTGTGGGGGTTTACACATGCAAACAAACAGCAACTAAAGAAATAAGTTGGGTGAACAAACACAGACCCGGCGCTAAGCCTAGCGGGGGGGAGCTTCAGCGAGCTTCAGTGATGGTTTCAATAACAATTCAATAGCTGTTGTCCCCCCGTTCCCCCCATTCTCCGTTCCATTTCGAAAAGTGTTTGGACAGCATGTTTTATTTCGCTTGTTTCATTAAAATTAATTAAGGCCGCCACCAGGGGGCGCCCCCAACGCTTTTGTCGCCCCCAACGCATTTGCCGCCCTAGCGACCGCATAGTTCGCTTATGCCTAGCGCCGGCCCTGGGTGAACACATACAAACCGACAGCCATCTCAGATACGAGCCTAGTCCTTGCAGGGCTTTCCACACTTCTTGTGATTGGCTGGTTGCATTGCGTGGCTGACTTTGTTTGTTCGAATGGACGGTAAGAAAACATTTCTGAAATCAACTTCTGAATTACTAATTTCACTTATCATCCTCATCTTCAAACTGCTTATCCGGGGTCGGGTTGCGGGGGCAGCAGCTCTAGCAGGGGGCCCCAGACTTCCCTTTCCCGGACCACATTGACCAGCTCTGACAGGGGGATCCCGAGGTGTTCCCAGGCCAGTGTTGCGATATTATCTCTCCACCTAGTCCTGGGTCTTCCCCGAGGTCCCCACCCCATTGGACGTGCCTGGAACACCTCCATAGGGAGGCGCCCAGTGGGCATCCTTATCAGATGAACCACCTCAACTGACTCCTTTCCAGGCAGAGAAGCAGCGGCTCTAATCCGAGTTCCTCGCGGACGGCTGAGCTTCTCACCCTATACCTAACATTTGTACGTCCACACCAGGAGCGACCAAAGCGTCAAAGACGCTTTGGTCGCTCACAAAGTTTCGCTGCGAATTTTTCTGTTCGCTTTGGTCGCTCAAGTCGCTCATGACGTACAATTCAATTATGCAGACGCATTTAAAGGAGCCGTATGCGTTTAGTAGGCCCTACAGACAGCCATATCAAATAGTGAACTCTCCCATACACCTTGGCCATATTGCCGAGACGGTTTTGCTTGTTCGATAAAGTGCTTCGACAACAAGTAGGACAGTGATTCCCCCCAATACAAAAAAAATCCTAAAATGTAGGCTAATTACAACCGAGAACAAAAAACCCTGCGTGCTGTAGTAGTTAAAATATGTTTCACTGATCTGGATCTGCAAATCATGATCTGCACTCATTCGCCGCATTCAAAACAAATAGACATTCGCGCACATGGCTAATTTGCATACGCGCACAGGACTGGTTGGCTCCGCAAGGCAAATAATGGAACATATCGATCTATCTAGGCTTTTCTGTCTATCTATCTATCAACGCGTGTCTAGTTTTAATGTGATGTATTGTGTGTATGTCCAGTCAGACTTGTTCTGTGTGGTCTTGTAGGCTACTGTCCTGTGTGGGCCGAACCACCTAAATGGATTCCCGACGATTTGTGTCGTTTGGTATTAATAAAGACTTGACTAGGCTTTCTATCTATCTAGACTAGATATATCCCTTGTCATTTATCCCTCGTCTTGTCGATTAGTTTGTTTATGGGACGATTTCAAAAACTTTTTTGGTTTTGTTTAAAGCATGCTACACGCGATTGGTTGGTTAGATTGGTGGCATGGAGAGCAAATTATAATGATTCCCGCTTAAATACGAACGTTCTAGATGTAGCCTATAAATACTCCCGCTTATCATCACTTGATATCCAAACCACTATGGCGTTTCGATCTCTGAACTGAAAAAGGGTTGGGTCGTACAACACCGGGTGCCCAGTTACAGCCGCGATTAATACTTCAGCCGACATTTTGTTCAGTGAGTGAATAAAGGTAGGTAGGAACCAAAGTGCCTGCCGATGTTCCCTGGGATCCACGCAAGCGAAGAGCGTCTACATTCCGATTGGCTGTCAGTGTTTGGTCGCTGAAGCGAATAATAGTCATTTGCATAAAGTTAAAAAGTTTTCAACTTCTTTTTGACGCTCTGGTCGCTCAACTTTGGCCGCTGGTAGCGTTGGTCGCTTTGGTCGCTTTGGTCGCTCTTGCCCATAGAAAGTGAATGACTTCCGGCGATTTGGTCGCTCAATTCGCTTCTGGTGTGGACGGACAGTTATGTCCGTCCACATTCGCTTCAGCGGCCAAACACTGACAGCCAATCGGAATGTAGACGCTCTTCGCTTGCGTGGATCCCAGGGAACATCGGCAGGCACTTTGGTTCCTACCTACCTTTATTCACTCACTGAACAAAATGTCGGCTGAAGTATTAATCGCGGCTGTAACTGGGCACCCGGTGTTGTACGAACCCACCCCTTTTCAGTTCAGAGATCGAAACGCCGTAGTGGTTTGGATATCAAACCACTACGATGATAAGCGGGAGTATTTATAGGCTACATCTAGAACGTTCGTATTTAAGCGGGAATCATTTTAATTTGCTCTCCATGCCACCAATCTAACCAACCAATCGCGTGTAGCATGCTTTAAACAAAACCAAAAAAGTTTTTGAAATCGTCACATAAACAAACTAATCGACAAGACGAGGGATAAATGACAAGGGATATATCTAGTCTAGATAGATAGAAAGCCTAGTCAAGTCTTTATTAATACCAAACGACACAAATCGTCGGGAATCCATTTAGGTGGTTCGGCCCACACAGGACAGTAGCCTACAAAGACCACACAGAACAAGTCTGACTGGACATACACACAATACATCACATTAAAACTAGACACGCGTTGATAGATAGATAGACAGAAAAGCCTAGATAGATCGATATGTTCCATTATTTGCCTTGCGGAGCCAACCAGTCCTGTGCACGTATGCAAATTAGCCATGTGCGCGAATGTCTATTTGTTTTGAATGCGACGAATGAGTGCAGATCATGATTTGCAGATCCAGATCAGTGAAACATATTTTAACTACTACAGCACGCAGGGTTTTTTGTTCTCGGTTGTAATTAGCCTACATTTTAGGTTTTTTTTTGTATTGGGGGGAATCACTGTCCTACTTGTTGTCGAAGCACTTTATCGAACAAGCAAAACCGTCTCGGCAATATGGCCAAGGTGTATGGCAGAGTTCACTATTTGATATGGCTGTCTGTAGGGCCTACTAAACGCATACGGCTCCCTTAAATGCGTCTGCATAATTGAATTGTACGTCATGAGCGACCAAAGCGAACAGAAAAATTCGCAGCGAAACTTTGTGAGCGACCAAAGCGTCTTTGACGCTTTGGTCGCTCCTGGTGTGGACGTACAGTAACTGTCCGTCCACACCAGAAGCGAATTGAGCGACCAAATCGCCGGAAGTCATTCACTTTCTATGGGCAAGAGCGACCAAAGCGACCAAAGCGACCAACGCTACCAGCGGCCAAAGTTGAGCGACCAGAGCGTCAAAAAGAAGTTGAAAACTTTTTAACTTTATGCAAATGACTATTATTCGCTTCAGCGGCCAAACACTGACAGCCAATCGGAATGTAGACGCTCTTCGCTTGCGTGGATCCCAGGGAACATCGGCAGGCACTTTGGTTCCTACCTACCTTTATTCACTCACTGAACAAATGTCGGCTGAAGTATTAATCGCGGCTGTAACTGGGCACCCGGTGTTGTACGAACCCACCCCTTTTCAGTTCAGAGATCGAAACGCCGTAGTGGTTTGGATATCAAGTGATGATAAGCGGGAGTATTTATAGGCTACATCTAGAACGTTCGTATTTAAGCGGGAATCATTTTAATTTGCTCTCCATGCCACCAATCTAACCAACCAATCGCGTGTAGCATGCTTTAAACAAAACCAAAAAAGTTTTTGAAATCGTCACATAAACAAACTAATCGACAAGACGAGGGATAAATGACAAGGGATATATCTAGTCTAGATAGATAGAAAGCCTAGTCAAGTCTTTATTAATACCAAACGACACAAATCGTCGGGAATCCATTTAGGTGGTTCGGCCCACACAGGACAGTAGCCTACAACACCACACAGAACAAGTCTGACTGGACATACACACAATACATCACATTAAAACTAGACACGCGTTGATAGATAGATAGACAGAAAAGCCTAGATAGATCGATATGTTCCATTATTTGCCTTGCGGAGCCAACCAGTCCTGTGCGCGTATGCAAATTAGCCATGTGCGTGAATGTCTATTTGTTTTGAATGCGACGAATGAGTGCAGATCATGATTTGCAGATCCAGATCAGTGAAACATATTTTAACTACTACAGCACGCAGGGTTTTTTGTTCTCGGTTGTAATTAGCCTACATTTTAGGATTTTTTTTGTATTGGGGGGAATCACTGTCCTACTTGTTGTCGAAGCACTTTATCGAACAAGCAAAACCGTCTCGGCAATATGGCCAAGGTGTATGGGAGAGTTCACTATTTGATATGGCTGTCTGTAGGGCCTACTAAACGCATACGGCTCCTTTAAATGCGTCTGCATAATTGAATTGTACGTCATGAGCGACTTGAGCGACCAAAGCGAACAGAAAAATTCGCAGCGAAACTTCGTGAGCGACCAAAGCGTCTTTGACGCTTTGGTCGCTCCTGGTGTGGACGTACAGTAAGGGTGACGCCAGCCACCCTACTGAGAAAACCCATTTCGGGCTGCTTGTACCCGCGATCATTTCACTCAATAACTATTAAATCATTCATATGTTTATATGAATGATATTACATTATTATAATTACAGTAGGCTTAATGCTACTTTCATGAATAACTAGTGAGTAACAAGGGTTTTACTCTGTAAAATTTATATCAAGAAAAGGACACATGTGATATGCTGTTTGCAAAAGTATTCAACCCCTTAATTTAGCCAAACTTAAATTCAATTAGATACATAATGTTGCCTTCAGACGCAACCTAATTAGTTTGTTCTTCTATTGTAGTTTATCTCACAGATCCCTGTTTAAGAGAGGACCCCCAATTATCAAAACCAGAGTCAAAGAATCAAATGACCAGAAGTTAAATATTAAGTTAAAGCAAAGCAGATATGAAGAGGAAAGCAGATAGGAAGTCTCTGAATCAATTGAGAGGTGGATCATCATGTCATCAGGCAGTGAAAGAGGCATCATTCAATCCAGATACCAGGCGGGCCTATATGTCTGCACCCGGGGAGAAGAGAACAGGAGAACAACCTGCGACCCAAGAGGTTCAGCGGCTGCGATAAAATAAGAGCATGAGTCTCATGTTCTGATGCTTTACACGTATGGCCTTTATGGCAGGATGGCAAGACAGAAGCCCTTCTGCCTAACACACAACATGGGGGTAGAATTCAACTAATATCCCAGAGGCAAATGTCCAAAGGCACCGTGGTCAAAAAAAATAAATGAAAGCTTTTAACTTCAAACCATGCGGACTGAACAAAGGGCTATGGCCCATGAACCCCAGATGTTCCACCATCAAATTCAGCCATGTTCATAACGTTATGAAGACAGGCGGTCCACAAGGTATGTGCCACTTGATGGAGCTCAAACAGATGGTCAGTATGCGCACACAGCTGTTCACAGAGTGTTCTGTTATAAAGAGCTGTCGATGTGTCTAGCTTCTCTGCTGACCACACATCAGCTATGTTATGATGTCATTAGAAAGACTCCAACCAATCAGAGTAACGTTAATGTTGAGCCACACTTGTTTACAATGTAATGGTCATGTGCAAAATTATGAATCAATTCAAAACTAAGAAGGTCCCTTCTTTATGGAATACCAGCATCAACACATTGTGTTGGCGAAAAACATCTTTTATTATTTTTCGGAATCCCTAAATCCAAGTTTCCTAGCCATTTTTTGCCGCGCGGAGAAAGCAGGTGATGCAGTTTCAGTTCGCAGTTTGTGTCCAAAAGAATCCAAGGAGAGAGAGTTTGACTGTCCAATGTGGCCTTTATTTATTGTAAATAAGATATAACAAAATAAGGATGCAAGTATGGTTCAAAGTCCAAAGCAAAGTGTCCACAAATCACAGACAGAATGGTCATGTCGGTACCGGCTGGTCTGCCTTCTCCACTGAGGTACCATGCCACTGCTTAAGCCTAATCCAGTTTGAAAAGTATGAAATAAGATGGTCTGTGGTTGTTCCAGTGTTCACTACTGCTTCCAATACAGTAGCGTTTTTCATGACCTCTGGATCGTCCTATGACACTGAGCCCAATGCCTCCTCCAACGGCCAACTGTCCTTATAGTGTTCAATTAGAATTCAGGGGCATGTATCCATCACCTTTGCTCAATGAATTTTCCGGCATTCAATCCTCTTGATGAATCATCAACAGGATTGTCCTTGAGAAATGCAACATTACCTCTTTACATTGCTCATCCTTGTTCATTTTCCTTTTTAGGCTCTGGTGGTGCTGTTTCTACAATTTTGCGATTGTTTGGCATGCAGACATCACCTTTTTTGAAAGGCAATTTCAAATTGTAATGTCCTCAATTGAAATTTCAGTTTTCTCCTCAGATGCAACTTTATTATAATCTGGATTGTACTTTTAGATCAGAAGCTCTTCCAGCCCTGAAATGCTATTCACAGTAAAGAAGCAGAGTGTTTTTCTGCTTCTTTAGCTGTGCTTTCTTTAATCTGTATATGCAAAGCGCTGGGTGAGCTTTTTTGCAAACTCTATATATATATATATATATATATATATATATATATATATATATATATATATATATATATATATATATACACAGTGTATGTGTATATATATATATATATATATATACATATATATATATATATATATATATACACATATATATATATATATATATATACACATATATATATATATATATATATATATATATATATATATATATATATATATATATATATATATATTAAAAACAAGGCTTTAATAGGGGCTCAAAACCACCCAAAACAAAACTCATCGTAGTTTAAGGTACAATGTCACACAACATACATATTAGAATATACAATTTAAAATAACGGACAAAGCATCTCTGCAGATCATTCCTTGTACTTTGGAGTCAAGCTGTGTCCCCCACACCATCAAACCAGAACATCTTAAGTAAGTAAGTGAGTAAGTAAAATGTATTTATAAAAGCACATTTATAACAGTTTACACTGACCAAAGTGCTGTACATAGTGCATTCAGTAGGCAAAGATGAAGGCAAAATAACATTAGAATAAAATACAAATAAAAGACATGAAACCGGACATCCACGCACAACAAAGGCAGTAGTGCAGAGGTCAGGTAGTTAATGGGGAGGGAAGGCAAGGTTGTACAGATGGGTTTTGACTTTTGAGCCTTGATTTAAAGGCATAAATGGAGGGGGCATCACGTATGTCGGGTGGCAGTTGGTTCCACAAGCGCGGAGCAGCTACAGCGAAGGCCCGGTCACCTTTTTGTTTCAGTCTGGAGCGGGGGATGTGTAGAAGACCCTTAAGCCTGCCACACACATAAAGATTTTATAAATCTCAACCGATTTTTTATCTGTGAGAGACCCCACACATTAACATTACATTAACAGTTTTGATCGTATTGTGTGTGGTGTCCTGCGATATTCCAAACACAGCACACCACACACATAAAGATTTGTCTTCAGACGCACTAGAATCTTGTCCCTCAAGCAAGAAATCTCGCGTGAACAAACGTGATCTGACGTAGTACTCTGACTGACCTGTGGGGGCAGTCACACCAAAAATAGTCATTGAACTAACTACAAGAAGAAGTGAAGAAGAGCGAGTGTAAACCGGTGTAAACTCATGGAGGACCAGCTGGATACCGACTGCATGATGGTGGTTTTGGGATTAATCCTAACTGAAAAATCCCTTAACTTTAACTGTCTTCGCCATATTGGTGGTATTCAGGGATATCGTAGCCATGGAGATAGCTCGTTATAATTCCGTGTTCAGTCAGCTCGCTCTTTATTGGTTAAATTCAATATTACGTCACGTTGGAGACTCCCGATTGTCGGCTTCCCCCCCACACAAGACGATTTGACACCACAACGTTCTCCGCCGATAATCGTAAATATTGAACATGTTAAATACTTACGATTATCGGCGCCGACTGATTTCGGAGCCGATTGTCGGCCGAATTTCACTCTTAACACACCACACACTACAAGAGAATCTTATAAAATAATCTTAAGAGCTTAAGATAATCGGGCGATGTCTGTCCGTGATTCGAAGGGGGAAAATCGGGGCAAAATCAGCCCGATTATCTTTATGTGTGTGGCAGGCTTATTAGAGGATCTAAGGGACCTAGTGGCTGAGTGGGGGTGTAAAAGGTCTGGGGCCGTATTCACAAAGCATTTCATCTTACCGCTAGGAGTGCTCCTAACTCGCGCTAAAACATTTTACGTAGGAGTTTTTTCTTTAAAGTTATTCACAAAGCCGCTGAGACCTACTCTTACTAAGGATAAATCACAAAGAGTGAACTAAGAGTGACGCGCCGTACCGTGGTGAAGTTGGTTTGAAGTTGGATATTCGACAGATATTCGGCCATTCATTTCCTATGGGAAATTGCTTTTTGCTCAATAGCTTCCGAGTTATAGGACCCAGAGGCCCCAGACCAATGTTTACCTGTTCTACTATGTGGTACTAACAACACACACCTCACTAAAAATTAATATTTTGCTCCTCCTATTTTATTTAAATATTTTAAGAATCCCATTAGTTTCCTATGGGAAATTGCTTTTTGCTCAATAGCTTCCGAGTTATAGGAGCCAGTGGCCCCAGACCAATGTTGACCTGTCCTACTATGTGGTACTAACAACACACACCTCACTAAAAAATAATATTTTGCTCCTCCTATTTTATTTAAATATTTTAAGAATCCCATTCATTTCCTATGGGAAATTGCTTTTTGCTCAATAGCTTCCGAGTTATAGGACCCAGAGGCCCCAGACCAATGTTTACCTGTTCTACTATGTGGTACTAACAACACACACCTCACTAAAAATTAATATTTTGCTCCTCCTATTTTATTTAAATATTTTAAGAATCCCATTAGTTTCCTATGGGAAATTGCTTTTTGCTCAATAGCTTCCGAGTTATAGGAGCCAGTGGCCCCAGACCAATGTTGACCTGTCCTACTATGTGGTACTAACAACACACACCTCACTAAAAAATAATATTTTGCTCCTCCTATTTTATTTAAATATTTTAAGAATCCCATTCATTTCCTATGGGAAATTGCTTTTTGCTCAATAGCTTCCGAGTTATAGGACCCAGAGGCCCCAGACCAATGTTTACCTGTTCTACTATGTGGTACTAACAACACACACCTCACTAAAAATTAATATTTTGCTCCTCCTATTTTATTTAAATATTTTAAGAATCCCATTAGTTTCCTATGGGAAATTGCTTTTTGCTCAATAGCTTCCGAGTTATAGGAGCCAGTGGCCCCAGACCAATGTTGACCTGTCCTACTATGTGGTACTAACAACACACACCTCACTAAAAATTAATATTTTGCTCCTCCTATTTTATTTAAATATTTTAAGAATCCCATTAGTTTCCTATGGGAAATTGCTTTTTGCTCAATAGCTTCCGAGTTATAGGACCCAGAGGCCCCAGACCAATGTTTACCTGTTCTACTATGTGGTACTAACAACACACACCTCACTAAAAATAAATATTTTGCTCCTCCTATTTTATTTAAATATTTTAAGAATCCCATTCATTTCCTATGGGAAATTGCTTTTTGCTCAATAGCTTCCGAGTTATAGGACCCAGAGGCCCCAGACCAATGTTGACCTGTCCTACTATGTGGTACTAACAACACACACCTCACTAAAAATTAATATTTTGCTCCTCCTATTTTATTTAAATATTTTAAGAATCCCATTCGTTTCCTATGGAAAACGGCTTTTTGCTCAATAGCTTCCGAGTTATAGGACCCAGAGGCCCCAGACCAATGTTGACCTGTCCTACTATGTGGTACTAACAACACACACCTCACTAAAAATTAATATTTTGCTCCCCCTATTTTATTTAAATATTTTAAGAATCCCATTCATTTCCTATGGAAAACGGCTTTTTGCTCAATAGCTTCCGAGTTATAGGACCCAGAGGCCCCAGACCAATGTTTACCTGTTCTACTATGTGGTACTAACAACACACACCTCACTAAAAATAAATATTTTGCTCCTCCTATTTTATTTAAATATTTTAAGAATCCCATTAGTTTCCTATGGGAAATTGCTTTTTGCTCAATAGCTTCCGAGTTATAGGAGCCAGTGGCCCCAGACCAATGTTGACCTGTCCTACTATGTGGTACTAACAACACACACCTCACTAAAAAATAATATTTTGCTCCTCCTATTTTATTTAAATATTTTAAGAATCCCATTCATTTCCTATGGGAAATTGCTTTTTGCTCAATAGCTTCCGAGTTATAGGACCCAGAGGCCCCAGACCAATGTTTACCTGTTCTACTATGTGGTACTAACAACACACACCTCACTAAAAATTAATATTTTGCTCCTCCTATTTTATTTAAATATTTTAAGAATCCCATTAGTTTCCTATGGGAAATTGCTTTTTGCTCAATAGCTTCCGATTTATAGGAGCCAGTGGCCCCAGACCAATGTTGACCTGTCCTACTATGTGGTACTAACAACACACACCTCACTAAAAAATAATATTTTGCTCCTCCTATTTTATTTAAATATTTTAAGAATCCCATTCATTTCCTATGGGAAATTGCTTTTTGCTCAATAGCTTCCGAGTTATAGGACCCAGAGGCCCCAGACCAATGTTTACCTGTTCTACTATGTGGTACTAACAACACACACCTCACTAAAAATTAATATTTTGCTCCTCCTATTTTATTTAAATATTTTAAGAATCCCATTAGTTTCCTATGGGAAATTGCTTTTTGCTCAATAGCTTCCGAGTTATAGGAGCCAGTGGCCCCAGACCAATGTTGACCTGTCCTACTATGTGGTACTAACAACACACACCTCACTAAAAATTAATATTTTGCTCCTCCTATTTTATTTAAATATTTTAAGAATCCCATTAGTTTCCTATGGGAAATTGCTTTTTGCTCAATAGCTTCCGAGTTATAGGACCCAGAGGCCCCAGACCAATGTTTACCTGTTCTACTATGTGGTACTAACAACACACACCTCACTAAAAATAAATATTTTGCTCCTCCTATTTTATTTAAATATTTTAAGAATCCCATTCATTTCCTATGGGAAATTGCTTTTTGCTCAATAGCTTCCGAGTTATAGGACCCAGAGGCCCCAGACCAATGTTGACCTGTCCTACTATGTGGTACTAACAACACACACCTCACTAAAAATTAATATTTTGCTCCTCCTATTTTATTTAAATATTTTAAGAATCCCATTCGTTTCCTATGGAAAACGGCTTTTTGCTCAATAGCTTCCGAGTTATAGGACCCAGAGGCCCCAGACCAATGTTGACCTGTCCTACTATGTGGTACTAACAACACACACCTCACTAAAAATTAATATTTTGCTCCCCCTATTTTATTTAAATATTTTAAGAATCCCATTCATTTCCTATGGAAAACGGCTTTTTGCTCAATAGCTTCCGAGTTATAGGACCCAGAGGCCCCAGACCAATGTTTACCTGTTCTACTATGTGGTACTAACAACACACACCTCACTAAAAATAAATATTTTGCTCCTCCTATTTTATTTAAATATTTTAAGAATCCCATTAGTTTCCTATGGGAAATTGCTTTTTGCTCAATAGCTTCCGAGTTATAGGAGCCAGTGGCCCCAGACCAATGTTGACCTGTCCTACTATGTGGTACTAACAACACACACCTCACTAAAAAATAATATTTTGCTCCTCCTATTTTATTTAAATATTTTAAGAATCCCATTCATTTCCTATGGGAAATTGCTTTTTGCTCAATAGCTTCCGAGTTATGGGACCCAGAGGCCCCAGACCAATTTAGACCTGTTCTACTATGTGGTAATAACAACACACACCTCACTAAAAATTTATATTTTGCTCCTCCTATTTTGTTTAAATATTTTAAGAATCCCATTCATTTCCTATGGGAAATTGCTTTTTGCTCAATAGCTTCCGAGTTATAGGACTCAGAGGCCCCAGACCAATGTTGACCTGTCCTACTATGTGGTACTTACAACACACACCTCACTAAAAATTAATATTTTGCACCTCCAATTTTATTTGAATTTTTTAAAAATCCCATTCATTTCCTATGGAAAACGGCTTTTTGCTCAATAGCTTCCGAGTTATAGGAGCCAGTGGCCCCAGACCAATGTTGACCTGTCCTACTATGTGGTACTAACAACACACACCTCACTAAAAATTAATATTTTGCTCCTCCTATTTTATTTAAATATTTTAAGAATCCCATTCATTTCCTATGGAAAACGGCTTTTTGCTCAATAGCTTCCGAGTTATGGGACCCAGAGGCCCCAGACCAATGTGGACCTGTCCTACAATATGGTAATAACAACACACACCTCACTAAAAATTAATATTTTGCACCTCCAATTTTATTTGAATATTTTAAGAATCCCATTAGTTTCCTATGGGAAATTGCTTTTTGCTCAATAGCTTCCGAGTTATGGGACCCAGAGGCCCCAGACCAATGTGGACCTGTCCTACAATATGGTAATAACAACACACACCTCCTTAAAAATTAATATTTTGCACCTCCAATTTTCTTTAAATATTTTAAGAATTCCATTCATGATATACTAATCAAACACACCTTCATTTGTTTTCCCACTTCATTATGTGAACTTGCAAATTATATTTTAACTTCAGACCTTTCTGTAATATTTCCTTCTTGCAATCCATGGCAATGAATCAGACTATGCACAGTATTGGTGTAAAGCGTTTCTCAATCAACGCAGCTGTTGTGTTTTATACACTGACTCAACAGAATCTTTTGGTAATCAGGCATTGATCTTCAGTCCTTACGGTATAGCCTAGGGTTAAAGTAAGTGGAAGGGATCCAATATCAAAGTGTATATGGCTGTAACCAGAGAGAATAGATGAAATGGAAATGTGTGTGTGTGTGTGTGTGTGTGTGTGTGTGTGTGTGTGTGTGTGTGTGTGTGTGTGTGTGTGTGTGTGTCTCCCCTCCCCATTCATGCTTTCCACATCTTCTGATGTTAACACGCCTTTTACGTTTTTTTTAATCACATTTCTAAACAAAACCTGGCACTTGGACGAGGCACAATTTTCCTCAACCTTGTCATCGGCATAAAACACACAGCCATTGCCTTTTCTTGAGTTCCTTTAACTTATTTTGGTCCATGTTCAAGCAAAGGTTATGGAACCACCGGTCACAATTATCACACTGGATCTGTTGAATTGAAAAAACAATTAATGATTCATTCATGTACATGACTTTGTCACTTGGTAGGACACTTAGGCTTAAGTGGTATGTCACCAGCATTGGGGAAGTTACTTCATTACGTTACTTGTGTGGAGTAATGCCTTATGTCACTTGTTACTTTTGCGTTACCTGACCCTCCAGGTGAATTTAATTGAGCTGAAATGTCCTTACGGGGCAATTTGGTTTCAAAACAGGTAAATAATAATAATAGTGATAATAATAATTTCCATTTATATAGCTCCCTTCTCAAACCCAAGGTCACTTCACATAGTGGAAATGAAAATACAACCACAAACAAACAACAATACAAAAAAAGAGAAAAACTAAACTAAACAAAGGGAGCCTCTAGTCTAGAGGATAGAGCTATGTGTTTGGAGTGGGAGAGAAGTTAAACAGAAAGGTCTTGAGATGAGCTTTGAAGAAAGGAAGAGAAGGACAGTTATGCCGCGATCCAGTTGTATGGAACTGGCCGTACGAGTCGTAAGGTGTAGGCCTAGGCTACATCTCCCAGCTGTCTTGCGGCATTTCACGGAGGCACGCCCCCTTTTGGTCATAATATCAACATTGCCTCTCGTTGTTCTGAGGATAGACCGAGTAGAACAAACCCTGTTTTTGTTTGTTAGACTCAGGTCACCAAACCAGCAGATTATAGCAAAGGTTAAGTTTGAATCAAAGAAAGTTTTCTGTGAACATTGAACCCCTTCAACTTTCTTGGCCTTTTTACATATTGCTATCAAAATTGAATTATCTTTGTTAATTAACTTTGTTACTAGTTACTACCAACACTGTATGTCACATTACGTTACAAAATGTATGTGCTGCTCACAACAACTCACCCAGTCTGTAACGGGAGGTGCTTGTCCAGGGGGCTTGTCAGCTCCACACATCGAACAAGTCTCCTCATCAAAGACTGAAATAAAGTGTATTTGCATGACATATTTAGGGCCCAATTTTGGGGATTTTATCGGCAAATGGTATGTGCCTTTTTTTAAACCCGCAAGAGGTAATCGGTGGAGACTCTGATATGGGCAAGGCCTGTGGCTAAGGGAAATTGCATTCGCCAATCACATTCACCAATTCTGTTACCATATCATTCTCAAAATTGGGCCCTTAATCAGAATATATTTGGAATGCCTTTAAGTTATTCAAAAAAAGATGTATACTGCATTGTATACCTGATGATTCAAGGACTTGGAGAGCCATATCTCTCCTCGCCTCTTCCATGGCTCTCCTTTTTGTTGAGAAGTTCATTTTGGGGAACTCAGGGAAGGCTTCCATCACTGCTCTGGCCATCTGAATTAACAACATTAAAGTGATTGTCTTTCTCTTTTAATAGAAAACTAAACCATTTGTCAACACATGCTTGGTGGGGAGGTTTTAGAATCACTGCTGCCAGCTTCTAAATGGTTGCCTATGGGCATTCATGGTTCGTAAATGCCCATAGGCAGCCATTCTGAAGCAGGCAGGGGCGATTCTAAATGAGCCAAATACCCAGAGACAGGACCAAACGTCAACATTTCAGTGTCAACCATTCTATTTCATCCTAGCCAACCGAGAAAGGGGGCTCAAAGTACACAATAGTGAACTTATCCTTTGAAATCATCTTGTATATCTGTGGAAACACCCAAATGTAAGCTTATCTCCATCATCACAAAAATTAAAGAAACATCATGTTTCCTCTATGCTACATATATCAACTTACTTCAACAACAATGACACCACAGCTGCAACCATCCATTTGCACTGGGTGGGGCATCACTCCTCCTTTCCACTTCACATCCACCCAGTCAGTTTTCCCCTGATGTTTTCTAATCTTCAAGTATTCCCTGAAGAAATGTGATACTTTTCTTTAAGTGCTACCAAAACATTTTCCATCCACAGATACAATTTAGCAAAGTTTGTATTCAATTATAAGGTATATGGAAATATCTTCAAAACACCACAGCTGCCATTGTAGAATAAAAGTAAACATGATTGACATTTTAATGTTTAGAATCCTAGCTTGAATATTTACTGTAGTCTCTGAGCCGCATGGGTAGAGTCCTCAAGCTCAGAGGATGCTGGTGAGGGATCCATTTGGTACACAGTACCAGACTTTGCATGAATGTACTGAGAAAAAAGAGAGGGTATTCTTTAACTAGAGATGCAATTCCCAGAAATAGCAGGGAGAGTGCATGCAAAGCAAGAAAAAAGGTGATGGGTCAAAGTAAACTTAGAATCAAAGTTTCCCTATGCCAATTTCACAGTCGCCAAATGAGTTGAGTGGATGAAATAATAAGCCAAGTACAGTTTCGGAAAAATACTGTATTGAGAAGTTGATGAGTATCCATCGCTGCATGTGGCGATCGATACACATGCAAACCAAATTTACCCAAGGGTATGAATAAAGCAACCTTGACCATGACCTTGATACTCGCCGCAATACTTTATTTCACTATGTGAAAACCCACATTTGAATGAATGAATATTAATGAATCAACATACCAGCATGTTCCAGTGATTTTTGTTCACGTGGACAAATGACAGGATTCCGTCAAAGTTATCGAAGTTTACCTACAGCATGAAAAAAACAATGTTTCAGGATGATTTTATGAACATGTTAGTTAGCTGTCCACCTATGATAAGTATAGTTAAGCAATAGATCACGACAGGCTGTGGCAGGCTGTGGCTGCGCGTCGGTCCGAACAACGCCCCTTAACAGTGGTATAATGAGCACATACTACTGACTGAAGTGATCTATAAAAAAACAAACAAGAAAGTCAAAGTAGCTGTTTTATTAAAGAATACAAAAAAGTAGTCCCTCCTGGCTGCCTTCAAAATGCACGACGGTCGCTATGCAACACACTTTAGCGTCCCTCCGAGAGAAGGCTCCGCTAGAGCGGTACGCCGGCAATTTATCCTATGGAGCAGTTCACTCGCCATGTGCCTAAGCTTTCGTTAGTCTCTCCATCGCCTTGCTCACTCCCGGAGTAACAACATTTACACCCTCTCCATCATTCAACATATTTTTTACTTTGTAACTGTTTCTACTTCCAGGCGCGGAGTGATATGCAAACTTTCACAAAATGATTGGGCGTCATAGCAGTTATGTATACGCTTATTATACAACAGTTAGGAACCAATCAGATCGCTGGATTCAAGCCACCCGTTGTATAATATAGTATATATAACAGCACAATATGTGTTGCAGAAAGGAAATGAGTGTGCAATAACACTTAAAGCGCACTTATCCTTTACGACATCTAAATGACACATCAAAATGGTACCACTTTACTTGAGGTCTAAAAAATGTATTCATTATACTGTAATAGTGGTTTCATGAAAGCCAGTTCTGTGACATATCCTGTCACACAATTATCTAACCAAGTGCTAGAGTTTGTCTGTAACCTTGCTCATCTAATTGTAATAATGATTATGTCATCATGTCAAAAAGAGGTGGATTTTCTGTGTATGTTAAGTTTTCATGACGAAGTTCATGACAAGAGTCATGTCACTCTTATGTAGATACCTTCAAATAAAGTGTTACCTTCTCATCACAGTTATTTCATGCACTGTAGTAATTACCCATCACGCAACATACCGTAAAATGCACAAACATACACTGAACATATTACCTTAGGTAAAGTGTGGCGACGTGTAGTAGCTCTGTCACCAAATAAAAGTACACCTGCGGTGTAATAATCCATTAGGTAAATGGTGTCCACCACGTTGTACGTGAAGGCACTGAGATGCAGCAATCCCTGAATTATCTGATAAACACAAAATAATGTTTGATTAGCATCAGCACACAGCATCACCATATGAACACAAACTAGTTTCTTTGGCCATTGAAATTAATAACGAAGTTATGGCCTACTGTTGGCTTATCATGAGATCACCACTCACTCAGAGGGGGGTGGCTTCATCTCAGTGGTTTTCCATGTACAACAGAAAGAAAGACAGGTAATAACAAAGAGGGATAGTATGTCTGTCTATCTGCCTGCCTGTCTGTGTGTGTGTGTGTGCGTGTTGTGATATCCTTAAGTGCCAAGGTATCACCACAGTTTTAATGTACTTCAACTGATGTCTTTATTCCAACTGTGGACAAACGCAGACAACAAGCTCGTGGCTAAACTTCTTGCTCTGCCTATTGTTCTGTACTAGCTTGTTCCTTAGCTCCAGAACGTTAGCCCCCTTTATAGGATATATTAATGCTTGCATGTTAATGCTTTTTCACATTGACATTATTACGTGTGTGTGTGTGTGTGTGTGTGTGTGTGTGTGTGTGTGTGTGTGTGTGTGTGTGTGTGTGTGTGTGTGTGTGTGTGTGTGTGTGTGTGTGTGTGAGTTAATGGAGGTCTTCAGTCCTCCAAATACATCAGTTTGAAGGACTACAAATTGAAAGACAGATAGACTAGCAGTGAGAGGAAGAGCTTTTAATACGCCTACCTCTCCTGTCAACCACAGGTGGGGTCGTAGACACCGTAGATCAGTGTGGTGGATGAAGAGGCTCCGACCCTTCACTTGGGATGGCAGGGTTGCAACAATTATCTCTGTTCCCCTCTTTTTCCACAGCAAGTTTAACTGAAAGTCAGAATTAACATTGAAATCCATGTAGCAATTAAGGTCTATGATCTATGGTTTAAGTGTACGATGTGAAATGTGAGGTTCTATTAATAATTATATTGCATCCTCATTGTCTCTACCTAGGGCAATGAGGAGGAAAAAAAACATTTTCATTTCATGTCCTTTATCTCACACCTGTCATTTAAAAAAACGTCACATTACTTACTTGTGCATCTTCAACCCGTTGATTCTGCTCCACTTTTATGATCTTCTTGCTTTTGGTCTTGGTCTTGGGGTTTGGAATGTTTTTTGGAGGATTGAAATATTTTGACTTGCGCTTTGAACTGCCAGAAGAGGTGTCCCTCTTACACCATTGCTCTTCTGGGTCATCTTCCAGCTTAACAGAGCTTTGAAGGTTTCTCTGAAGTACATCAATTGGCAGGCTTTGTTGAATCACATGTTCAACATACCTCCCCTGCACTGAGGCAAACATTTTAGAGACAAACTCTGCAGGTCTGAGGTATTTTCTTTTGCACAGAATGCTGTGTTTCACCAACCTAAACCATAGTTCGACATGGCAGTTGGTTTCCCGTGTTTTGCACCCTGTTCCTCTTGTGATAGATCCTTTAGAGTGCCTCGATAGATCAGCGAGTAGTACACCACTCCACAAGGGAAAGATGCCCATGTATGTCTTAAGCAAGACATTTATTATACCTGGGCAGTGGTAGTTGTTGTTTTTGTCTGCTTCCTCATCAGACAGGACGTCACATGTGGCTTGCTCCCTTCTTAGGTCAAAAGCCTGCATGAAGGGGGACCTTGCGAGAATGCCATTGGAAGGGTCACTGGAATCACAGATCCTGCTCCCCTCTTGTGTTTCCTCAATATCCATGTGTTGACTCTGCAAAATGCAGCCATTCAGGTACCTTTCACTGGTATTGATTGAGTCTGTGTGCTGTTCTGCATCAAACAGCACACACATGTGGTAGAAAACCTCAAGTGCTTCTGGCAAGCTTGTACAGTTCAGCAGGTATGCAAAACTGTATGTTGCATACTCCTTTATGCCTCTGTCACTGGTTGTTCTCCCAAAGGCCTGGGAGACTGCCTTAAGTATATGTGCAGAGCACAAATGGAGCACAGTGAATTTTGGAATGACTTTGAGTTGTCCCGACACAATTTCGAATGCTCTGCAAAGGTATGCAGAGACATCCTCGTGGTTAAAAGAGATGAGCACACTGTTCATCAACGCCCAGCTGTAATCTGTCTCTATTTGTGCAATTTTTCTCCCGGTAATGTGGGACAGCCTCCTATTGAACTCCATAAGCCAGTGCGATATTGATGGAACACTATGGCTGTTAGTCACGAACTCCGCGACTGGCAAAGGCGGCTTGTCCTTGCCCATTCCAGGCAGAACCAGGGCATAATAGAGAACTCTTTTTGACTGATGGGGTACTTTCTGAACTACCCCACCTGTTGCATCGAGGTATAGGGTAGTGGGCATGGGTCCTCTCAAATGTTCAGCCAAAATTTGCAGGCCCGCATCAGTGTATAAGTGGGTTGCAAAAGGGTCAATCTGGAGGAGCTGCAGATAGCCGTTCGATGATGCATGCCGAGTTTGCCGACCACTCTCTCTGATAATCCTCTGAGTGAGCATTAGCTCCAACAATTGGTCATTGTGAAGCCTTGCAACGCTTCTGATCTCGTAAGATATGATTTTTAACACGTCTTTTGTGAGGCTTCTGGTTATGTTACCAGCCATGATCTCCTCCACAGGTGTGTTTTTCAGCAATTCGTAATAGCAGTTGCTCACACCACTTTTTACTGCTTTTGCTATTTTTCCTCTCCTGAGGTATCTTGCAGGCCTACATTTTCTCTGAGACTTAAGGTGTTTGACTTCCCCAAACCGTGTCACCATGACAGTAATCTTTTTTGCGTTGTATTTTGGTGGGCCTTTCCTGGTGAAAGTGTAAACCGCCTCACAACCTTCAAACGTGCACTTGGCTGTGGCGCGGAGGTATGGTGATTTTTTTTTCCGGCTGTCACGTGTTCTAATATTTTGGTACTTAAAGGCCAATGTGCACGATGGGTTGCTTTTTCTAAATTCATTGTAGAATATATCGGTCCATGGGGGTCTCAGTTGTCTTTTTCCCTTTTCCGGCTTTATTTTTATCCAATTTTTTCTTGCGACCTTAAATTTGAATTCTTTTGGACCGACTACGCACGTCCTGTACGTGTCCTCTTTATCATTTTTTTTTGTGTGCTCTTCTCCCTTTGTCTCCGAAATTTGTTCTTCTTCATTGTCACTTTCTGTGAGTTCTTGAACTGTTGGTGATGGTTGATTTGTAATTTTGAAATCTCCTTCATTTGTGTCATCACTTTCTTCTCCAGAGTAAACAGCTGTTTTTACTTTTCTCCTTCTTGTCATTGTCGCTGAAAGTTGTTCTTCACTGTCACTTTCGGTGAGTTCTTCAACTGTTGGTGATGGTTGAATCGTAATTTTGAAATCTCCTTCATTTGTGTCATCACTTTCTTCTCCAGAGTCAACAGCTGTTTTTACTTTTCTCCTTCTTGTCATTGTCGCTGAAAGTTGTTCTTCACTGTCACTTTCGGTGAGTTCTTCAACTGTTGGTGATGGTTGAATTGTAATTTTGAAATCTCCTTCATTTGTGTCATCACTTTCTTCTCCACAGTCAACAGCTGTTTTTACTTTTCTCCTTCTTGTCATTGTCGCTGAAAGTTGTTCTTCACTGTCACTTTCGGTGAGTTCTTCAACTGTTGGTGATGGTTGAATTGTAATTTTGAAATCTCCTTCATTTGTGTCATCACTTTCATCTCCAGAGTAAACAGCTGTTTTTACTTTTCTCCTTCTTGTCATTGTCGCTGAAAGTTGTTCTTCACTGTCACTTTCGGTGAGTTCTTCAACTGTTGGTGGTGTTTGCGTTGTCATTTTGTCGTCCCCTTCATGTGTGTCATCATTTTCTTCACCAGACTCAACAACTGTTTTTGCCTTTCTCTGCTTTGTCTCCCTTGCCTCCGAACTTTCTTCATTTTCACTCTCATTTTCCTTGTTTCCGTCAACTGTCTCCCTCTCATTTTCCTCTCTCCCTTAATATAATAATATAATAGTAACGTTATTGATAAATATTAAAAGTTTCAATGTCAATAATCTACAAAAATACAAAAACAATATACAACAATATGTTAGTTTTCACCTACTACTGTAGGTGAAAACTAAATCCTGTTAGATACAGTAGCATCACGGTAAGCATCCCTTAACTATGAGGGGCCACCTGGGACAGAATTCATACTTGGTCTTACACACACTATTATAATCTTGCATATACACCACTATACTCATACACACACACTATTATACTCCTTTTACATGCATGTATGAGTGTATAGTCGTGTATGTGAGAGAGTATAGTAGTGTATTTGAGAGAGTATAGTAGTGTATGTGAGAGAGTATATTTGGGTATGTGAGAGAGAATAGTAATGTATGTGAGAGAGAATAGTAGTGTATGTTGTGTGTTTGAATGTGTATGTTTGAATGAAACGGACAGAGGTGGGACAAAGTCACTGTTTTGCAAGACCCAAGTAAGTCCCAAGTCTTAGTAGTCAAGTCCGAGTCGAGTCCCAAGTCAAGACAGGGAAAGGCAAGTCCAGTCCAAGTCAAAGTCACACCAAAGCAAGTCCAAGTCTAAGTCCCAAACTTTTCAAGTCTTGAACAAGTCTTGAAAAAACAACCATGTATTTTTCTTAATAATGTCATTATTAGACTATTGATCATAATTTCAACATATCACTTTGATGTACAGTGTCACAATGCTCTCGATTTTGTCGGCGGGGGGCGTATATTAACATGTGACTGCATACAAATGTGTCCATAGACATGGTGACTACTGTATGATAATAAGCATTATTGGCCCTTAACTCTAATATTCAGAAACAACACTTCCTCAAAAGGCTATTGGCTCAAGCAAGACCAGTAGAGGCATATACTTTTAAACGTTGCAAAAGTTGAAACATGCAAAAACATAATTATATATTCACGTGGCATTCAGTCCAATTTCTAAAATATATCTGTGGCATTCACTGACCAAGTGTTTCTTTCTGTTGTGTTCAATAGATTGAATTTTATCAATCCCCTGTAGGAGAATCTGAAGGGTCTACTTAACCACTCCCCCTACTCACTTCAACCAAAGCAAAGCGGACAGCACTGAGTATGGGAGGTGTAGCCTAACTGCTTTGTGAACAACCCAGAGAAACGCAATGCAAATTCAATGTGAACATGTATGAGGATTTAATAAAATCCCGGACGATTTTGATATTCCGCCACACATAAAGCGTCTCAAAGAGGGCATGTCCGGGCAAAAGAGGACGGCTGGTTACCCTATGTACGTGAAACCCATTTGATACCTACCTGTCCCAGTGTTAGGTAGCGGCGCAAATTGGTGGGCGCTATCCTGGTAATTTCTCTGCGTGAGAAATACGACGCCATGGGTTGAATTGCGTGTATCTCACGCCGAATGCGTGAGACTTGAGAGCCCATTTCTTATCAATAGTTATAATATGTTCATTGTTTCTGTCTTCAAATGGGATCCTTCTCTGTGCATTCATTATTAATGAGACTGTTCTGACCCCTTAGTTATGCTGCGTTCGCACCAAAAAATTATTTGTTCGTTTCCTCGCGTGGTCGAGTTTGAGAGAGGCTTCCTCTTGTGACCGCCAATTCATTCTAAACCCGTCTCTACGTGTTGTGGAAGTACCAGAGACGTCAGAAAAACCGAAGCAGTCGTTTAGGATTCATAATATCATCCGTTCTATAAAATATTCGAATCTAGAACACTCCGAGAGCTCTGGCAGGGGGGGGGGGGTTACCGGCGTTGTCGTGGTTACAAGACTTTGGGGAGAAAAAAGATCGTCCTGGCGGCCTTAAACTGACTCAACACCGCCGCCTGCTGTTGTGTAGTGTGAATCACAGGACATTTATTTGTCACGTGACTTTTGGCACTCATTTTCCGCCTTGCTGATCGCAAATGCAATCCGATTGTACTTTGTGTAAAACATACTGTATTTGTTTATGAAGCAAAATGCATTAGTTTGTGAATGATGTTTTGTATTTGCAAACCACACACTGGAAAAAGCCTTCTGTTGAACCAAGTAAAAAAAACATGGGTAATGGTTCACATCTATATTACATAACTTGAGCCAATGACAAATATATAGCTTGCCTCAAACAATATTTCCTATGTTCATAAAAACAAAACAATACAACTTGGCACCAAGTATAATTCTATTCTTTGAATGAAGTTAATACATTTAAATCGTATGTTAAATCCTAAACAAAAAAATATTGATTCACTCCAACAATTGGTTCTCATTTAAGAAATATCTATCAGAAATAATTTGGTTTATCCAATCAAAAAGATTACAATTTTATCAAACAATTGTTTCTCATTATTGTATACATCATCATCATCATTTATTCCCGCTCGGCTCTCGCCGCTTCATGGCCTTGAGGCGGTTCTGTCTGGATTCGACATCACATCGCGACATCAGTCAGGGTTAGGTGCTTTGCCAAAGACACCTCGATACACTGCTTGGTGAAGCCGGGGATTGAACCAACAACCTTCAGATTACCAGCCAACCCGCTCTACCACCTGAGCTACTGCCGCCAATGAGTCATCGTCACTCTGGTCAAGGGTAGTGGTTTCACCTCAAAAAGTCGCCAAAAGTCACCAATAGCAGCTGAAAAAGAAGCTAGATTTGTCGCTTGTCGCTGTTTTGAAAAAAAGTCGCCAAAGGGGTCTGAAAAGTAGCTAAATATAGCGACAAAATCGCTAAGTTGGCAACACTGCGGTTTGGTCCAGTAGTCGTAAGCGTCTTTGTATTTAATGCGCATGCGCAGGCTTGTACGTAACCTTGACATTTTACATTTGTCAAAATAGATATTTCTTAATTGAACTCCTAACTAAAAATATCTATATTTCACAGTATTTTGAAATAAAAAAAAGTTATTTTAAAAATAAAACAAAAAATGTTTATTTGAATTGAATTACAAAATAATAATCAGATGAAGTGCGGCATAAAACCCTTTTTCCAGTGCACTGAGCGTGTGTGTGATTCATTTTGTGTGAGTAAAACACGTTTTGTGTGCGTGTGAATCGTTATGCGTGAGCAAAACACGTTTTGCGTGTGTGCGGGGTTTTGGCATGAATCTAACTCCATACTATGCGACTTTCCTTGATAGGCGCCATGCCTATAGATCAGGTTGAATCTGGAATAATGTTCTCGTTCTTTTACTAGTTTGCGCGCGAGAGGCTGTTTTGCGCGCGCAGAGGTAATTTGCGCGCGCGCAGAGATCATTTGCGCGCTCGCAGTTAATATCTACGCGTATGGAATAATATAATACGCCCGAATGCATCTGTTATCACATTAGTGAATTATGACACTAATGTGTCGCCATACAAAACCCCCTGAAACAACTTCAGTCTCACATTCTTATGCCACCATACAACAGTGCAAGCAGGCCAATGGCAACCAAGCGCGCGGTCCTTCCTCCCTCACTGCAAAAACGACCAGCCTCAACTGGTATAGCCTACACGTGTGTGTGTGCGTGCGTGCGTGTGTGTGTGTGTGTGTGTGTGTGTGTGTGTGTGTGTGTGTGTGTGTGTGTGTGTGTGTGTGTGTGTGTGTGTGTGTGTGTGTGTGTGTGTGTGTGTGTGTGTGTGTGTGTGTATACTGGTGTTTATGCGAAATTATAGTCCTTTTTCCATCAAAAAGATAATGCGCTTTAAAATGATGCTCATCAAAAGTTAGTGCGACATATGTGATGGAAAAAGGGTTATATCGCTCTAACGCCGATTTTGTCGCACTAAGTTAATTCGCTCTGCAGAGGTGGTTTTGGGAAAGTTCTAGCGACATAAAAGTAATGGAAAACGGCTGAAGCGATATATAAAATGTCGCGCATACGCATTGACAACGGAAAATCATCTAGCGGGTCAGAAAAATGCGCTTCAACACGAGGCATTGTGACACCATTTTAATTCGCTATAATCATTCTGTCGATGGAAAACCGTTTAGCCGCTTCTTATGTCGCTACAAATTAATTCGCTTTAAGAGTTAATTCGCTTGAAAATCTGATGGAAAAAGGACTTGTGTGTGTAAGACCAAGTATGTGTGTATAACGACAGTGTGTAAGACCAAGTATGAATTCTGTCCCAGGCGGCCCCTCATGCTTAACAGCCTTTCTTATGGTCTTGGACAGTTAAAATTCTACCTACAACATAAACTGTATTAGGGAGCGTACCTTTTTGCAGCACTTCAGTGCGGACTCCTTGTCTGTCCTGCTGCCAAATAACCTTCAACCACTTCTGGAGGTTTTCCTTGTCTTTTTTAAATAAAGCAAGTGTGACAGAGGACCACTGATCTGTATTGACATTAACTTTGTGAGAAATTAAAGATTTTACAATATTTTCTCTTCCTCCTGCTTCTTTCCAGAGGTCTTTATTTTTGCTAGTCTTTCCACTCTTGAAGCGCCCCATCATTGATATCGTCTTCCATGTCCTCTTCAATGTGCTCTAACGATTTCTTCGTGTAGCCTGAATTTGGTCCCGAGCTCAAGGATGCCACCTACTGGATCTAAGGATTTCAGTCAACCAAATCTGGCTCCTCCCGCGCAATAAACATCCCGCTTTGAACGGTGAACTATTTAAGCCTAGCAGCTATAAAAAGCTATAAAAAAAATAAAAACTACAAAATGACTCTATTAATGCAGGCTATGTGGAAAATGCGCCGACTTTGGCTCAGCCTGGCTCCGCCTCTTCCGCTACGTAGCGAAGATTGCTGCCGTTGAGTACGGGGAGTGTACTTCGATCCACACTTCACGATTAGCCCGTTTTGAGTACGGCATCCGGGTCCTTGAAGTATACTTATTTTCGCCGGATCAGAATTGGAACGTAGGCCTACTCAAATTTTGGCTAGTAAGTACGGACAGTACGGGTATTGAAACACGTTTTTTTCTTTGGATTTTTGGCTTATTCCCAGAGAGTCACAATTTTCACAGAGTAACCCCAAGATGAACCCTGGTTTAAAGTCTAAAAGACAAGTTTGTATCACTTGTCAACTGATTTAGACACATTTCTAGCAACGGCTTGTTGCCAATGCGTTTCAATGGTGCATTTGATGATGCTGTGTAAGCCTTTCCTGTTATAATAATAATAATGATACATTTTATTTAGAGGCACCTTTCAAGACACCCAAGGTCACCGGTTACAGAGCATATAGTCATCATAAATCGTTTAAAAAAACAAGACATTGTGGAAAAAATAAATTAAAACAAAAACAAGACAAAACAAAACAAACAAAGAATCAAAACAGTGATCAGTTAGACGTTGTGTGCGAGTTTGAACAGGTGAGTTTTGAGTTGTGAGTTGAAGGTTGTAATGGTGTCTGACCGTTTTATGTGTGGGGGGAGGGAGTTCCAGAGCCTGGGTGCTGAACAGCTGAATGACCGGGCACCCATTGTAGTGAGTTGTGATGTGGGGATACATAGTAGTCCAGCAGAGGTTGAGCAGAGGGAGAGTGAGGGAGTGTATTCTTGGAGGAGGTCGCAGAGGTAACTGGGGGCTAGGTTGTGGAGAGCTTTGTAGGTGAGGAGTAGGGTTTTGTATTGGATGCGGTAGTGTACTGGGAGCCAGTGAAGTTGGATGAGGACAGGGGTGATGTGGTCAGATGATTTGGTGCTGGTGATGATCAGGGCGGCTGAGTTCTGAATGGTCTGCAGTCTGTTGATGAGTTTGGTGGGGAGTCCGGTGAGGAGGGCGTTGCAGTAGTCTATGCGTGATGTGACAAATGAGTGAATTAGGATTTCAGTGCTGGATTGGGTCAGTGATGGGCGGAGTCTCGCGATGTTGCGGAGGTGGAAGAATGCAGTCCGGGTGATGTTGTGAATATGGGGTGCGAATGAGAGGGTGTTGTCCAGGATGACGCCGAGGCTCTTGACTTTGGAGGAGAAGGGTACTGGGAATCCATCGATGATCATGAGTGGAGCTGGGGTGTGTTGTGATTTAGTGAGGGTGGATTTGGATCCGATGAGCAGGGCCTCGGTCTTGTTTCCATTGAGTTTCAGGAAGTTTCTGCTCAACCAGCTCCGGATCTCTTCCAGGCACGTGATGAGGGAGGTGGGCTTGCGTGTCCTATAGCTTACTTGTTAATGTCCTCGACTCAGTCACCTATTGCATCACTTCCTTTAGGGCTTAGGCCTCCTAATTGATCATTGTAGTATATTTGAATGCCCTCTTTCATATATATGACACCACCACCACTGGGACGTGGCAACAATTCCCCATATCCATATGGGGAGGGGGGTGGGTGCTTGTGGACAGTATGGGTGTACACTAGACCTAAATAGGAAGCACACTCAAGAGGAAGAATGGCCTCTCACACATATTCAATTAATTGTTTCAAATAACCCTGCCTCGATATATAAATGTTTTGCTTTAAAAAATAGGTTACAGGCTGTCACTATAAAATGTATCCATGCGTGTCTCTGAGTGACGTAACAAGCCACCAGACAGCGATTAAAAATACCCGAGTTAAGTTCATTAAAAAAAGTCACTTATTAATTATGTCTAAACTGCGGAGAATAGATACATATTCCAAGGTGCCTTTCGAAGGAAACCTTGGAATATCTGTCTATTTCCTAACCAGCGGACCCTATGACAAAAACAACATAATTGACGGCAGCTCCGTTGCCGCCCACGTGGTAGACCATAGCTTTTATTCAATTGTCGTTATAACAAGATCTGTATCCGACCATTGACCATCGACTCGTAAATTCTATGAATTTAATTCATATTGACGTATGGCGATGGACCGTATGGCACTGTATCCCTTAAATCCCATTTTGAATTTAATAGACCATTCTCGTTGCTTCGAGGAAGTCTGGTGGTCTCCGTATATAATAAATAAATATATAAACATATTTATTTATTTATTCCAGCTCTTCTCAATGCTGCGGAACGCTCACTAAAATGTTTACGTAAACAATTTTAATGGTGTAACGATACATAAATATCTTACCCACCCAGAATAAAAAGTATTTCCGCCATTTTCACAGAAAAATATCCAAAAAAACATCCAATAGGAAAGATGCTCACAGCGTCTATTGGAGACGTAGTCGGGTTAATACAGGAGTGAATCGGCTGCTGGAGCACCCCATTTCCGTCTGCAGACTACGCCGAAGGGTACCTTTCCCGTCAGCCACCGACGTTCAAGTGCCTTGGCCAACAGTCGGTATTTGATGTTCTCGGAGTCAGACTGTGTTGGTCTGCATTGGTCTGGGGTTTCTGGGTCCCATAACTCGGAAGCTATTGAGCAAAAAGCCGTTTTCCTTAGGAAATGAATGGGATTCTTAAAATATTTAAATAAAATAGGAGGAGCAAAATATTAATTTTTAGTGAGGTGTGTGTTGTTAGTACCACATAGTAGAACATGTCTAAATTGGTCTGGGGCCTCTGGGTCCCATAACTCGGAAGCTATTGAGCAAAAAGCAATTTCCCATTGGAAATGAATGGGATTCTTAAAATATTTAAATAAAATAGGAGGAGCAAAATATTAATTTTTAGTGAGGTGTGTGTTGTTAGTACCACTTAGTAGGACAGGTCAACATTGGTCTGGGGCCTCTGGGTCCTATAACTCGGAAGCTATTGAGCAAAAAGCAATTTCCCATAGGAAATTAATGGGATTCTTAAAATATTTAAATAAAATAGGAGGAGCAAAATATTATTTTTTAGTGAGGTGTGTGTTGTTAGTACCACATAGTAGGACAGGTCAACATTGGTCTGGGGCCTCTGGGTCCTATAACTCGGAAGCTATTGAGCAAAAAGCCGTTTTCCATAGGAAATGAATGGGATTCTTAAAATATTCAAATAAAATTGGAGGTGCAAAATATTAATTTTTAGTGAGGTGTGTGTTGTTAGTACCACTTAGTAGGACAGGTCAACATTGGTCTGGGGCCTCTGGGTCCTATAACTCGGAAGCTATTGAGCAAAAAGCCGTTTTCCATAGGAAATGAATGGGATTTTTAAAAAATTCAAATAAAATTGGAGGTGCAAAATATTAATTTTTAGTGAGGTGTGTGTTGTAAGTACCACATAGTAGGACAGGTCAACATTGGTCTGGGGCCTCTGAGTCCTATAACTCGGAAGCTATTGAGCAAAAAGCAATTTCCCATAGGAAATGAATGGGATTCTTAAAATATTTAAATAAAATAGGAGGAGCAAAATATTAATTTTTAGTGAGGTGTGTGTTGTTATTACCACATAGTAGAACAGGTCTAAATTGGTCTGGGGCCTCTGGGTCCCATAACTCGGAAGCTATTGAGCAAAAAGCAATTTCCCATTGGAAATGAATGGGATTCTTAAAATATTTAAATAAAATAGGAGGAGCAAAATATTATTTTTTAGTGAGGTGTGTGTTGTTAGTACCACATAGTAGAACATGCCTAAATTGGTCTGGGGCCTCTGGGTCCCCTAACTCAGAAGCTATTGAGCAAAAAGCCGTTTTCCATAGGAAATGAATGGGATTTTTAAAAAATTCAAATAAAATTGGAGGTGCAAAATATTAATTTTTAGTGAGGTGTGTGTTGTTATTACCATATTGTAGGACAGGTCCACATTGGTCTGGGGCCTCTGGGTCCTATAACTCGGAAGCTATTGAGCAAAAAGCAATTTCCCATAGGAAATGAATGGGATTCTTAAAAAATTTAAATAAAATAGGAGGAGCAAAATATTATTTTTTAGTGAGGTGTGTGTTGTTAGTACCACTTAGTATGACTGGTCAACATTGGTCTGGGGCCTCTGGGTCCTATAACTCGGAAGCTATTGAGCAAAAAGTAATTTCCCATAGGAAATGAATGGGATTCTTAAAAAATTTAAATAAAATAGGAGGAGCAAAATATTAATTTTTAGTGAGGTGTGTGTTGTTAGTACCACATAGTAGAACAGGTCTAAATTGGTCTGGGCCTCTGGGTCCCATAACTCGGAAGCTATTGAGCAAAAAGCAATTTCCCATTGGAAATGAATGGGATTCTTAAAATATTTAAATAAAATAGGAGGAGCAAAATATTAATTTTTAGTGAGGTGTGTGTTGTTAGTACCACTTAGTAGGACAGGTCAACATTGGTCTGGGGCCTCTGGGTCCTATAACTCGGAAGCTATTGAGCAAAAAGCAATTTCCCATAGGAAATGAATGGGATTCTTAAAAAATTTAAATAAAATAGGAGGAGCAAAATATTAATTTTTAGTGAGGTGTGTGTTGTTATTACCACTTAGTAGGACAGGTCAACATTGGTCTGGGGCCTCTGGGTCCTATAACTCGGAAGCTATTGAGCAAAAAGCCGTTTTCCATAGGAAATTAATGGGATTCTTAAAATATTTAAATAAAATAGGAGGAGCAAAATATTAATTTTTAGTGAGGTGTGTGTTGTTAGTACCACATAGTAGGACAGGTCTAAATTGGTCTGGGGCCTCTGGGTCCCATAACTCGGAAGCTATTGAGCAAAAAGCAATTTCCCATTGGAAATGAATGGGATTCTTAAAATATTTAAATAAAATAGGAGGAGCAAAATATTATTTTTTAGTGAGGTGTGTGTTGTTAGTACCACTTAGTAGGACAGGTCAACATTGGTCTGGGGCCTCTGGGTCCTATAACTCGGAAGCTATTGAGCAAAAAGCAATTTCCCATAGGAAATGAATGGGATTCTTAAAAAATTTAAATAAAATAGGAGGAGCAAAATATTATTTTTTAGTGAGGTGTGTGTTGTTAGTACCACTTAGTAGGACTGGTCAACATTGGTCTGGGGCCTCTGGGTCCTATAACTCGGAAGCTATTGAGCAAAAAGTAATTTCCCATAGGAAATGAATGGGATTCTTAAAAAATTTAAATAAAATAGGAGGAGCAAAATATTATTTTTTAGTGAGGTGTGTGTTGTTAGTACCACTTAGTAGGACTAGTCAACATTGGTCTGGGGCCTCTGGGTCCTATAACTCGGAAGCTATTGAGCAAAAAGTAATTTTCCATAGGAAATGAATGGCCGAATATCCGTCGAATATCCAACTTCAAACTAACTTCACCACGGTACGCGCCGTTGCTATGGATTACATCAATTCTCGTGCACGAGTTTAGAAGCTGTCAGTTCGATGATTGGTTGTTCAGACGAGCCCACTGAATCACCGAAAAACAAGGAAATAGCCTAGGCTAGAAATGAATTCCTATTAAGTAGTTATAGTGCAGTTAGCAGAATACACGCATGATGGCAATTTTGTGCAGACCACGATAATGACGTTGTAGCCTGCACGTTCAAGAGAGAGAGAAAGCAAACAATAAAAATACGTAAAATCTAAAAGAAAATAAATGTTACGAACTACCCAAGTGTTGACTGATTTGTGCCAAGGTGTTTACCTAAAATGTGTTTTCAAAGTGATCCCTAAATGCCTGTCCACTCGGTTCCACACGGCCAAATTCCTTGTAATGTTGATCGCCATCATCATCATCATCATCATCATCATCATCATCGTCTGGCTGTGTAATGTTCCTCCGCTTGCAGAGGTTGTGTAGAATGGCACATACAGTGATTACTGTGCTTGCCCTCTCTGGGGTGAGGCGTATTTCGCCGTGGAGGACATGAAACCGACGTTTCATCTGCCCAATTCCTCTCTCCACAACATTTCGTGTATGTTTGTGTGCTCGCAAAGAGCCAATACGATGTGTTTTACGCATAGGACTAAGCGTAATCTGCGTAATCACTTACATGTTACACTTTAACTGTGCTCCCGGTTGTGGATTGAGGTAGGGTGTCTAGAGCCACGTCTTGCATGGATAGTCACTGTCACCCAGCAAGTGACACCCAACTGGCCCATCTCAAAAAGCTGCCTCAGACCGCTCACCATTAAAATGCGCGAATCATGGGTAGCTGAAGATCCAGGCCACTTTGCAACAACATCCAATAGGCTATGTTAAAATTTGCATCAAAAACAACCTGCGTGTTGATGGAATGCCCTTTCTTCCTATTGACGAACACGTCCTCGTCTTTTGATAGCGCAATTATTTTTTATTTTTTATAAGTTATATATATTTTTTTATAATTTATAATTTTTATAACATTTTATTTCGGGACTAATCGGATTATTCCTGTTAGTCGGGGATGTTATTGCATCGCGCATTAACTCCACAATAAGTTGAATACCCTAACATTTCGTCTCGCAGGCATTTTAAGATTCTTTGTGAATAGGTCTTACTGAGTTAGGAGTCCTCTTGAGGACTTTTAAGCTCTCCTAGACTTAGGTGCTACTTTTAGTCCTAAAATACTTTGTGAATTGCTCTTAGTGAAAAAAGTTAGGAGTCCTAAATTTAAGAGTGACACGCCCATTATTTTTAGGAGTTACTCCTAAATTCGCCAGTTAGGACCTACTTTTAGCCCTAAGATCCTTTGTGAATACGGCCCCTGATATATAAGATGGGGCCTGACCATTGATGGCTTTGAACACCATAAGAACAGTCTTAAAAATGATCCTTTGTTGTACGGGCAGCCAGTGAGGGGAAGCAAGAATGGGAGTGATATGCTCCCACTTTTTTGACCCAGTCAACAGTCTTGCTGCGGCATTTTGAACTATTTGGAGGCGTGATATGAGGGACTGAGGGAGACCAAGGTAGAGGGAGTTACAGTAATCCAGCCGTGATGTTATGAAAGCATGGATGACTATTTCCAGATTGGGGGATGATAGGGAGTGCTTTGTTTTAGAGATGGTTCTGAGCTGGTAGAAGCTGTTCTTCACGACCGAGGAGATTTGCTTATTAAAGCATAGCTCAGAATCAAAAATGACGCCGAGGTTTCTAACAGATGGTTTTAAGGATGAGGTTAGACTACCTAGGTCAGTGGAGATGGGCTTTTTGAATTTGGAGGGGTTAACAATGATAACTTCTGTTTTGCTATTGTTTAGTTGGAGGAAATTATCCCCCATCCAGTCATTTATCTCCTTGTGACAGTCTAGGAACGTCTGAAGGCAGTCCGTGGATCTCAGAGGGAGATATAATTGTGAGTCGTCGGCGAAAAAAGTGGAACGATGTTATGTTCCCCAGTGGGAGCATATATAAACAGAACAGGATTGGACCCAGGATGGACCCCTGGGGGACCCCAAAAGACAGAGGGGCAGAGGAGGAGGAGTGCTGACCTATGGACACTGAAAACGACCTATGTGAGAGGTAGGAGGAGAACCACTGCAGAGCTGAGCCCCTAATACCAACCCACTGATGGAGACGGGCTAGAAGAGTGGGGTGGTCTATCTAAGACTTAGATGGCATTCTCACCCGTGTCTAGCGTGAGGAGTAGGTCATTAGACACTTTCAACAAAGCCGTTTCAGTGCGTGCCTTAAAGCCGGACTGAAAGGGCTCTAAGACATTGGCAGAGTTGAGAAATGGCAGTACTTGAGAGAGGACTGCTTTTTTCCATTTTTTTTTAAATGGATGGTAGTTCAGATATGGGACGGTAGTTATTTGGGCAGTTAACATCCAGGTTATGTTTCTTAAGCAACGGCTGGACAACCGCGTGCTTGAAACAAGAGGGAACAGTGCCAGAGACAAGGCATGTGTTTTTAATGATCAGAATGCTTGGACCGATGGTTTCAATGGCGTCTTTGATGATCTGAGAGGGGATAGCATCATTGGGTGCTATCCCCTCTATCTTGCTCATGTATCAATTGACTCTTCTTCTGCTTTGGTCTCACTGGCTTGTAACAACGTTAAGGTGTCTGCTGTCACCTGCTGTACGGAGTTTGTGACATCATGGCTTCATAAAGATCCTGTAAGTGTTTGTCACATGGCTCGAAGAGGGGGTAAAAAAAACGGTAGCAAGATTTCAGAAAATAATAATAATCATAATTAATAATAATAATGATATATTTGAAGTGGTGCCGAGATGAAATGTAGGTGTGCTTGAGAAGCTGTAACAAGAGTTTAAATTGATTGATTGATTAATACTTATAATTAATCAATACTAATAATCCCAGGGGGAAATTATTTTTGTCACGAACTCCAGATATACATGCACAAATATTAAGAATATAATATTGTGGTGACCCACAACTACAATGACATTCACCAAGGGACTGTTCCTTTTAAGGAAAAGGGTTTTGGGATAACAGTTCCGGTTACGGCAGTTACGTTTTGAACTCATGCTGGAGTAACACAAGTTTAATTGAAGTAGTGGAGAGTAAAGCCGACTCGACCCATCTCCGTCCCTCCACAATATAAAATATAATATATAATATTATATATATATATATATAATATAAATATATATATACATAAAAGATAAAAGATACAAACCTAAGAAATACAAATATACAAACAACATAAATTTAAGGGTTAGGGTTAAATATACATCAAGAAAGGCTGCATGTTGAAATCCCCACCCTGTACAGAGATGTATTTATGTAATTATAACCATGTGTTTTCATATGAAATGAACATTAAACAGAACAGATAGGTGCAATAAATACACACATGCACAAGGTATTCATGTTATTTATGTTAAATCAATATATGGGCTGCTAAAACTCAGCAATCTATTGTGTTGGTAACTTCACTCAAATCTATCTACAGTCAAGTATGTATTTAGACAAATACGATAAAATATGAATATAGTATGTGCAACCTTTGTCGCTGTTCAAGACAAACTGAAGGCATGATGCCACCATAGGTTTGAAACCTTAAAAAGTGAGAAATGCACCCAGATATATTAATTATTGTCAACATTTTCAATCAGTATTTAAGATTAACCACACTAAAAACAATAAAAAGGTGTCCAAAATTCCATTCAGTGATTGTGTTAACAAACATATTCTAAAAAGCCTTGTGTCAACAACAATCTAGCTTTACTATTATGACATACCAGCCCCGCTGTTCCTGTGTAACAGGACCTGTATTGTATATACTTCCACTAAGTAACTAACGATTATCCTAAAATAAAAGTCATAATATTGTAATATCCTACAGGTGAAAGGTGATCCCACGGGTTCTCGTTTCGAGAGTTCGCAGATGAACGCATCCGTAGGCTGCACTAAAGTCTGGCATCTTCACTTCATTTCCTGTAGAATTCATAATTTAAGACAAACAAACCCGATTGGAAATCATGTACAACTTCAGTTTAATCATATTCAACTTAAATTATATTGAAAACAGCAATTCTGCCTCTCCCATCGATGTAAAATTACTGGGTAGCTAGTAGCCTACCCGTGATACACAACTAAGCTGCACGATTAAGTCGTTTTTCGAAGAGAAAAGCTGCAATTTAAACATGTTCAAGCATCCAGAATTATAACCACGTTAATAACGTTTGTAAGGAACCAAACTGTTTGTAAATCCGTCAAGATTTCAGCGAGATAAGAGTATTAGCGTTTGTGCAGATCACTGACTTACGTCTGCTACAACAGATTCCACCAGAAAGCTTTACTGTGGTAAGATGGCGGCCTATGGTGACGTTCCAGACGCCGCCTTAAGGCCTATTTATGGTCGTTTTAGACGCAGAGACGTAAGCACGTAATTTACACAAGGGACTTGTTTTAGACACGTTTTGATTTACGGTCCCCGTAAGGACTGCGCGTGTTGCAAGGGGATTCTCCGCCAGAACAGTAGGGGGAGCAACGAACGAATCTGTGGGCGTGGAAGTGGAAATCGCTGGCTTGTTTATATTTATAATCATAGCCGCGGAAACGTATTAGGGGTTGCTGGAAAAAAAACCTCAGCCTGGACTAGACTCGCTACATTGATAAAAAAGATATATAGCAGCGCAGCTCAATTACACCAGTGCATGCGCGCACAGTCGAAAATCGATCGTTGTGTTTACACCATGGTTCACATCCAGCTGCTCACAGAACAAGTTTAGCGCGCCACCGCTCCCCTCATACTTTTTCATATAACTTTTTTTCAGCACTAGGTCATATGAGCATTAAATAAATGCTGCGTCTCAAAATGCCTTGGACAGCAGCGACGATGACCCGCTTTGCCACGGGCCGAAACAGTGCGGAGCGACCACAGCCAGAGCGAACACAGCGGGGCAGAGGAGTGTCAGGAATAGTCTTTTGTGTACACATCAGTACGGCCTATTTGCACTACTGTTTAGTGGCAATGCAGTGTTTTATTCTATGCCTTTTAATTTTCGTATATTATTTCAATGAATACAATTTATTTATTTATAAAAACAAGATCTGGTCTTCAAATCTTTTTTCCAAACATAGGTCGGGTTTGTGTTTATATTCGGACCAATACGGTACAGCGGGCGCCCACATGACGTTAAGCATTTCCTGGTGCATAATGTGACTGGAACCGCTTCAGAACCTAAAATCCCGTTTCTCCCCGTTGACACAACACATAACCGGCGTTTTCAGAAATCTCCACTTTGGCCGGAGTTTTTATAATAAAATAATCGTTTTCTGTGATAAGACAGGGCCTCAGACAGGGGGTGCGGCAGCACCCCCAGCACCCCTACTTCCCGCGGTACTGTTTATAATTATCATAATTCGTTCTTGTGTTTTCTTCTTCTCCTTCTTCAAAATACTTCATTCGCTTCTGTCACGGCCTTTTAAAAAATGGCGCTATTATGCTGTAAAACCGGAAATGTTGAGACTCCTGAAAGGATGTGGTTAGCTGGCCAATCACAGTCCTTGCGAGCTGCGTAGGGCCGTAGTGTTTTTTTATGCCGCTTTTATGCCGCTTTTAGTCGCATAGTCAGGAATTTGGGCCGACGCACTTAAGCACGTAAGGGGGGATATTTTACTGCGCAAGGGGGGGTTATGTATCTTACGTGCTTACGCGTTACGTCTAAAACAGAGCATATATCGCCCTTTAGGGCATCTAGTTAATATATATATATCTATGGTTCTTACAGTCTGAGATGATGAATCCAGCTCATCCTCTCGCTACGACCACCATGCTCTATGATGTGGTAGATTACAGAGAGTTTGTTTTGAACACCCAACATGTTTCTGAGCCAGCAGGCCATGTTTAAATGATATTAATAATAATAGTTACTATTTCAGTTGTTATGTGAGGGTTGTGATTGACAAAATGTCCGGTTTGATGCTGCTCTTTTGTGCGGTGCGTCTGTTTCCATGGTTGTTTCATTATCTATGCATTGAAAGTAGAGGCTGACTATGTTCCACAAAATAATAATTTGATTGGTCTTTCAGCTGGAAGGATGTTATTGTTGTACGTCTATAAAGACATGATGCACAACTGCATATTCTTCCGGTACTTCTTCTGTTACATAGCCTAACATCTATTATCATATTTAGCAATTTCAAAATAACATTTTAATCATTTACTTAGCCTATAATTTTAAGTAGCTAACACTGTGCCTTTCTTGACAATATTGGTTGTTATTTTTCTTCTGTATTTCTTCTTGTATCAAAGCAAGATTACATATCCATGGGTCGCAGTTGTAGTCGTTGTATTCTCCACTGGGAGGCGCCATTTTGTAGCCTATTGCGAAAGCTTTTCCGTTCTGTTTGGAATATTGACGCAAGTGAGTTTAACATGTGACATACAACCTGTAATACTAGTAGTTCTGCAGTATTTGAATGACAAAGCACTACATTAACGAAATAAAGATGCATATTCTTAGCTCTTTCTCTATCTCTCAAGGTTTATGTTTACACCTTTACAACTCTGTGTACCAGGATTTGGGCACAATGACAGGACATTAAAACATGAAGTAATTTTATATAATCTGAAGGCATGGAAATATGTGGGGTCTACAATTTTGATTGTAAGGGGGCCCATGAACATCCCTGTTGCAATCCAGTACGAGCTGCCTGCTAAGAGACAGTGAGAGAGGGTGTGAAAGAGAGAGAGACAACACTAGGCTCTGCTGACAGAGACAGACTCATATCTAGTTGCTCTATAGAATTTCTTGCAAAAAACTGAGTAAAAATCGTTAAACAGAGAACAAAATACATAATACATTCTTTAAAAGGACATTTCATTGCATGAGTTGAAGTAATGCAGGACCGCATTGCATGATCTCCCACAGGGAACAGAACAGGTGATGGAATGACGCTACAAGAAAGGACAGGAGCAACACCGGGTTTACTGAGTATGCGCGCAGGGGCCAATACAACACTGTTAACGAGGTTCCTGGGGCCCTGTCTGACGATACATTATTCAATTGAAAAGGTAAGGTAAGACCCCCTGCTGGGCGACGTGTTGTTTCAGTGTGTGTGTGTCCCAGGGGGCCGGTAGGGGGGAGGTCCTGAGAGGTAATGCATTTCAAATGAAATGAACTAAAGCCCCACGGAGTGAAATGGGATAAGAAATGTGAAATCGTCATCTCGCGGATCCTTGGGAGCCCCAGTTTGGTGTGAGTGTGTGTGTGTGTGTGTGTGTGTGTGTGTGTGTGTGTGTGTGTGTGTGTGTGTGTGTGTGTGTGTGTGTGTGTGTGTGTGTGTGTGTGTGTGTGTGTGTGTGTGTGTGAGAGCGGGGGAAGGTGAGAGGGGGAAATATTTGAGAAGGAGAGAGAGGGAGTGGCAGGAGTGGAAAGACAAAAAAGATAGTCCGAGTGCATGAATATGCACTGGACTCTATCTCTAACCCTAACCCTCTCTATCTCTCTCTCTCTTTCTTTCTCTCTCTCTGTCTCTGTCTCTCTGTCTCTCTCTCTGTCTCTCTTTTGCTCTCTCTCGCTCTCTAACCCTAACTCTCCATCTCTCTCTCCCTATCTCTTACCCTAACACCCTATCTTTAACTCAACTCACTTAACCCAGACAAAAAAGATAGTCCAAGTGCATGAATATGCACTGGACTCCTCTATCTCTAACTCTAGCGCTGATGGAGATTAAGAGCCATTAAAGGCTCTCTGCTGCATGTGCAGTTTGTATTGATCACATGACTCAGAGCTCTGTAGCCAATGATCCGATTACAAGTGTTGTGCCCCCCCCCCCCCGTCTTCCTCAAGGAGGAGGAAGGGGGTTTCTTCCTGGTCAACAGCGAGAAAGGGCTAAAGGATATATAGGCCATATACAGTGTGTGTGTGTGTGTGTGAGTGTTTGTGTGTGTGTGTGTGTGAGTGAGTGTGTGTGTGTGTGTGTGTGTGTGTGTGTGTGTGTGTGTGTGTGTGTGTGTGTGTGTGTGTGTGTGTGTGTGTGTGTGTGTGTGTGTGTGTGTGTGTGTGTGTGTGTGTGAAAGCCGTGTGGATTCTACAAGGCGGTCTTCTGGACCATGCTCTCCCTCTATCCAGCGCCCTCCCCCTCTCCTCCCAGCTCTGCCGTCTCTCGGCCGTTCCTCCCCCTGTGTGCGTGGGGCGGCCCTGCCTCGCTCCACGCTAGAGATGGGCTCGTCTGGCCCTGGAGAGACAGACCAGTTCTGACAGTCTGAGAGGCGTCTACTCAACCAGCCCCCCCTTTTGCCATCTTCCTCCCTCCCTCCCTCCCTCCCTCCCTCCCTCCCTCCCTCCCTCCCTCCCTCCCTCCCTCCCTCCAACCCTCCATCCCTCCCTCCCTCCCTCCCTCCCACCCTCAGCAATTTTTCCCGCCTCCTCCATCCCCTCCCCCCTCCCTCCCTCGCCCCCCCCTCCCTTGTTGGGAGCTCTACGTGGCCCACCAGCCCGGGGGGAACTCTCTGCCTGACCACTGGAGTTATTCAAATTGACAGAAGCCTCCGGTAATCGTCTTAGTTTCCCATGTGCAGGAGCGAGCTCACTGCAACTGCTGATTCAGGGGGTTCCCAAGCTACTTAACTGGCAACCCGTTGCCCCCTGTCCTGAACTTCAGCTGAGTCCCCTATAGGAGGGTGTTTAGTGTGTACTCTAAGGGCACAAGGTATTTGTATGGAACACCTTTGAGTCATTACAGGGCGGCTCGGTGTTGAACACAGTATAAGTTAGAGAGAAGTTTGTCCCTCACGGTGTTGAATGGTCTATAAGCTGTTGGCCCTCTGTACCGTGTTGCCAGGACGATCTTGTGTAAAGATAAAACAAAACACGGCCTGCTGAGGTCGCTCGATTGACTTTTAGCACAACTCTACAAATATTTAGTGTGAGGAACTCGTCCTCTTCCTCCTCCTCTTCCTCTCCAGTGGCCTCGTACTTGAGGCTGTGACGGCCTCCTCTGGTGTAGACAGGGGGGCGTGTAACAGAACAGTGGCTGATGGCAGGCCTCGTGACGGCACTTTGTTTCCTGTCCTGGTTATATCAATCTGCCAGGCTGGCTCCACGGGTCCCGCAATAACCAGCCTCCCAGACAATAACCAGCCTCCCAGACACCACTGGGGGGGGTGAGCCAAACTCAACGCAACACTTTCCTGCTGACTTGGACTCAACTGATTCTCCAACAACGAGGCACGGAGCCTCACTCTCAGGAGCGCCATAGGATCCGTGGAGTGTTATAGAGCAGGGATGTTAGGGGGTTCAGCTCTGAGCCAAGAGGGACTGAGTTCGATCCCACGTCCGCAGCCTAGCGCATAGCAGGCCTCCTAGGGTTCACTGGGAGTCGCTTTGGATTAGTGGGTCTCCTCAATAGAAAAGGAGGGGAGCACATATTTTTGAGTGTCCCTCGTGTTCAAAGGTACACAGCCTTGATATGATGCCTGCAGGCCAGAGTGGGACCACGGATAAGGGAGGAAGGACTGCGGGATCGTGGGGCTGGGGGATGTCGGGGAGAAGGAGGGGGGTTAACCCTCGGCTGTGCTGCTCCCCAGTGAGGTCAGCAGCGTAAGGAAGCACCTGGAGCTGCGGCCATGTTGCTCCGGGACCTCAGAGTCCCTCTCAGAGCGCTGCCATGTCACCATGATCTGAATCTGTTCACACAAACCCTCTCATCAGACATCAGGAGCGCTGCAAGACGACCCCGGAGAAGCGTGTCTGTGTGTGTGTGTGTTTGTGTACATGCATGTGTGTGTTTGTGCGTGTTTATGTGCACGTGTCTGTGTATGTGTATGTGCGTGTGTGCGTTTGTGTCTGCATGCGTGTGTTTGTGTGCATGTGTGTGTTTGTGTGTCTGAGGTTGTGTGTGTGTGTGTGTGTGTGTGAGTTTGTGTGTGTGTGTCTAGTCATACACATTAATGGCGCAGAAGGGGGCACACCTTTGGTTCTTCTTTGTGTGTGGAACGTGTGGGGTCCATCCATTTCCTCTGCATGAGAAGCAGGATCTGGATCACAGAGTCTAGGTGTGTGTATGTATATGAGGGTTTGCCAGCATGACTAGATGTGTGAGCGTGTGTTTAGGGGTTTGCCTGCATGGCTGGACCTAGTCCGTAACCACATCAAACGGCAGCCTTACTCCCGGCGCTAGCACTGGGAAAAGATAGCGTGCTGTTTGTGCGATTCGTGCATGTGTGTGTCAGTTGGCCCTTGTGTGTGTGTTTGAGGGGTACAAAATAGAGTGTCAGTCTTTGCAGTGTTTAGTGTGTTGCTGTGTGTCTTCATTTAGCTTTGTGTTAATGTACGGGACACAACAAAGAACCAATGTGTGTGTGGTCGTATATAATGTGATAATAAACATAAAGTGCATAACTACATGTGGAATTAATCAGTCTTAATTCAATAGACTTTTTTTCATGCGTGTTTCCTAATTTGCGTTTTAATGATTTAATTTAAATTGCATCGTTGCAGAACGTCTTACTGTAGATTGGGTGCGATAAGCAAATAGCTCAGGCCGACGGACCTACAGGATGTTGCTAATGGCTACAGAGCCCTGTGGGTGGCTCGTGTTTCCTGTACTGATTCAGCACTCGCCCGTCTGCATTGTAACAATATCACAAGCGTGTTTGGGAGGAAAAAAAACGAAAAGGGCATCGGCATGTATTTGTTCCTGTAATGATAACACGGTGTCGGTGCAGATCCATTAGTGTGGGTGCAGGCCATGGCCAGTAGAGGGCGGTGTGGCATGTAGGGGAGCTGAGTGAGAACGGGGTCCATTTTCTAGTCGTGTTATTCATTGGACTACACTTGTCATTGAATATGATGGATTAGTTGACACTTTTTTTAAAAAATATGCATTTGTGAACAATTCTAGAAAGGCTATATTTTGTCTTTTTTTACAAATGGTTTTTCATGCACATTCATAATATAAATTATTCAATTAAATCAATATTTTGACTACCTCAACAGATCGAATCGTTAAAACAAATGGACTAATGCCCTTGTACAGATTTTATATTGAAATATATTTAAACTGACTAAAGCCAAGCAATATTTCCCCATAATTAGTACTTACAATAATGCACTCAGAAGCTAACATAGGCATGCGTCCAATTGAACCTCCCACCAGACCTCCTATAGGAATTGCACTGCACACATGGCAGGTGTGGCTGATACACTGATGGAGAGACGGACAGCATATGAATCAGAATGAATCAAAGGAATTGATCACTTGAACCAGTGCAGGAGTGATTTCTCTGCGCTAGCTGCTTCTGTCTGTTTCTCTCACCCAGGGTGTTAGCTCCCCATAATGAGTAAATTAGTGGCCCTCCATCTGTGGTATTACAAACTTCACAGTACTAGTCACACATGGTAAGGACGCTCACAGACTCCTGCTGGGCGTGTTGCTGTTAAATAAACACAGAGAAGAGAGAGAGAGGATTCCACACACCTTAGGACAGTATTGCGCTAGCACATATTGAGTATTAGAACATGCAGCCGAGCCATAAGCACAGTATGCATATAGAATTGCCTGCATATATATGGAGTGCACATGCAATACATGTATTATGCGCTATATCTATCTATCTAAGTACACACACATGCATGCACAAATACATGCACACACACACACACACACACACACACACACACACACACACACACACACACACACACACACACACACACACACACACACACACACACACACACACACACACGACTAGCTACCTAGATTTGTAACCATCGGTATAAAAACATTCTCACAGACAAAATATATTAGACCCATCCTTTCATTCAACACCTAGAGGTTATTTTGCCAAATGATGGGTTGAAGCACAGTGGTGCGCTAGTTTCCAGATACTGCATGTGCACTCACTCACTCACTCACTCACTCACTCACTCACTCACTCACTCACTCACTCACTCACTCACACGCATGTTGAAGAAAATCTTGATGCTGGAAAATAGATTTTGCCAAATTAGTCCTTTGCAGCACTATTGATCAAACTTAGTTTCCCCCTCTCCCTTACACACACACACGCACGCACGCACACACACACACACACACACACACACACACACACACACACACACACACACACACACACACACAGACACACACACACACGTCTCCCCTCTGCGGTTCTAGTGTGTTTCCGGTTCAGCGAGGGATACGTGTGTGTGTGTGTGTGTGTGTGTGTGTGTGTGTGTGTGTGTGTGTGTGTGTGTGTGTTTGAATGGAAGGAGGACCACTGTAACCTATATGTCCGTGTTGGTTCTCTATTGATCCTCGTTTCTCTGCACTTCACACTAAACAGCCGACCACATGCGCCGGCGCTGTCTGCCGACTCAACCACGCACAACCTCCGCAAAGAACAGGACAGTAAAATGGCGGAGGTGGTGGACAACACAAGACTCCAGGAAATGATCACAGAAACAATTCAGTGGGATGGTTGGCGAATAATTCAACGCACGCTTATGGTAGTCGCTATTAACTGTGGTAAAATTAGTGAATAGCATACAGAGAGAGTACGCCGAGAGAGAGGGGCCGGATCACGATGCGTCCAGACTAGGGGGAACGGCAGTACCCTGAACAGTGGAGATGCAGCCCACGAGGCCCAATCACAACCTGCCGTCATGCCTCCACTCACCCACACTTTATCCGGCTGGAAGAATGCAATGCAACTATTCAAATGGCAGCCCCAGTCTCCTGCCCCCCACCCACACGGTAGCTTGCCCACGGACGCACTCTATATATAAACATATACCTACGCTGTCTCCAGCTGTCACAACCAACGTCTTACACTGCACACCTCGTGCATGCAGCCTCTGTCTCTCCCTCTATCTATATCTATATGACACACACACACGCACGCACACACACACACACACACACACACACACACACACACAATAATTGTGAATGTACACTCAAATTTGTGGACACACACACGCACGATGGGCACATGTATGCACATGCATGCACACACACCCATTTACATATCATCTGCAGCCATCTGCTCTAAATGACGGGTAATTAACTCAGGCCCTTTGTTTCTGGGGCGAGACCACTTTCAGAGAGGATACATGAGAGAATCAAGGAGCGCAGAAGAAGAGAGGACAAAAGACACGGTCGGGAGAGAGGGACAAAAAGGACAAGGAGGAACGTTACATGTATGTCTGCGTGTGTGAAGGACGCAGAGAAAGAGGGGAGAGATGGGGGAGGGAGAGAGAAAGAGAGAGGGGAAAGAGGGGCGGGAGAGAGCAGAGAGGGGAGGGAGAGAGGGTAGAGAGAGAGGGGAGAGAGAGAGGGGAGAGAGAGAGGGGAGAGAGAAAGAGGGGAGAGAGAGAGAGGGGGAGAGAGAGAGTTGAGAGAGGGGAGAGAGTGGCGAGAAAGAGGGGAGACAGAATCCATTAGAATGATGGGGAAAAAACATGCTGGGTCAGAGGGGTTGCACGTACATGCACATGTACGCACACACCCAAATAAAAACACGTGCAGAGGTATGAGTATGTGCACACACATATAAATAGTTATACGCGCACAGAGGAACAGGCACGCACACACGCAAGCTACGTTGTGTAGCTGTGCCACGAGGCTGACCTACAGATCGCTTTTCAAGGTCAGAGGGATTTAAACGACGCTGCCTGAGACTATACGGCTCAGTCTGCTCCTCCCAATATAACACCACGGCCCCCTGCTGCCTCACACATCCCTCACCATCACGCCGCTCGTATTACCATCATTACCCCCACACGTATGAGCAGATATGCACAACGCACGCGGGATTCTGCTCTGCTCCTCTGCTCACAAGCTGCTTTCTGGAATCACACGTCAATCGCACAGTACATTATAATGTGCTCTATAGAGATGTATATTTATAAGTACATTTAACAGGTATCCATATCTATACAGTACATCTATTCATTGTGCTTCTGCGGTAGCTCGTCTCTGTCTCTCTCTCTCTCTCTGTCTTTCTGTCTCTCGCTCTCTCTCTCTCTCTCTCTCTCTCTCTCTCTCTCTCTCTCTCTCTCTCTCTCTCTCTCTCTCTCTCCCTCTACCTGCTACAGCCAGGCCTCCCTGTCTCCGAGCAGCAGTGTGCTATAATTAGCCAGGTATCTCCTGTGGTAAGGATGAGCAGGCGAGAGACATAGAGGGAGAGGGAGGGAGAGAACGGAGCCCGTGTCTTCCTGCTATAGGCTGCAGAGACGGCTGCGTCCGCAGTACCCCTCTGAAGTCCCCTGAAGCCCCCGGGCTCCGGAATAGACCAGCCTGATTTCACCTGCAAATGGGATCATTAGAGTGTGGAGGCATGTGACCCCGCCCATCCCCCCGTGGAGGCGGAGCCTGTCAGGTCTCACTTCCTGCTTCTACCCGTCTGGTCGACCGCTGCTCGTCGTTCTGAGCACCGACAGACCGAACAGGGCCCCTGCTGATTGGCTGGTTCAAGAAGTGAGCAAGTGCGGGAAATTTCACTTCCAGGCATGTGTGTGTGTGTGTGTGTGTGTGTGTGTGTGTGTGTGTTTATTAGAGAGAAGGTGTGTGTGTGTTTGTGTGCAGAGAGAGAACGTTTTTATGTGTGTGTGTTTGTGGGTGTAAGAGAGAGAATGTGTGTGTGTGTGTGTGTGTGTGTGTGTGTGTGTGTGTGTGTGTGTGACTCTGTGAGAATATATAGCGAGTTAGATCCTGAGATCTTCAACGCTTTAACCTGGAACCATCAGTACTTGCACCATTACCAGTTTGTTGGTGCACAAGAGGACACAACACCCGATCACTGGCTGGATACAGAGAGAGAGAGAGAGAGAGAGAGAGAGAGAGAAGGACGAGAGACAAAGGCTCAGGGCCAGAGAGAGAGTGAGAGAGAGAAGGACGAGAGACAAAGGCTCAGAGCCAGAGAGAGAGAGAGAGACAGAGAGACAGAGAGAGCGAGAGAGAGATGCAGAGGAGGAGGTATCGAGGAAGGGGGAGGGGTAGTGGTCCACTCTTCAACCTCCATCCTCATTCAGCCCCAGACTTGGCCTTCCCCCCCACACCACCAATCAGATACGCCCGCACGCCAAAACAAACACACACACAGAGGAGCCGTGGTCCACTCTAACAAACAAACAAACACGGAGAATGAACGCACGCAGCAAACAGCCAAACAAGTATTAAAGTCGTAATTGCAGTGATTAGGCGATAAGCACAGGGAGCAAACCGCGGGTTAGGGGAGGACAAACGCCCCCGCTCCCTCTGTCAGCCAATCATGTGACCTCTGAGCTGGTCGTGGAGAGCAGGGCCCGCCCCCTGCGCCCGCGGGCGTGTGACTACAGGCCGTCTGCTAGGCTGCGCTGGAAGGCTAGCTGTTAGCCTGTGTTAGTTTAGTCCGAGCAGAGGCCACTTTGGGTACTGTAGCGAAAGGATGAGACCCGATGACGTATAATTAAAGGAAAACCTTGTGTTGTATGATGTATAATTAATTGGATAAATAAGGTGTGATGTTTCATTGACCCATCAACTGACATTATGCTTTGTACGCTATTCCTGTAGTGGTGGTGTTCCTGCACTCAGGAAATAATAAACCAGAAAACAACCAGATGCTAACCAGGATTGTCAAACTGTGGCTGTAATCCTCGACTATCAGCACCAGATCAAATTATTTCAACCGACCTCCAGGCCGAGCCAAACTTCTGAGGTCTGAGATAGTGGTAACCGTCACTACCAGCGGCCGTGGAGCCGTGAGGGGGGCAGAACGACCCCACAGGACGAGAGCTGGACACGGTCAGTCACTTCACCAATATTCTGATGGGCCGCGTTACAATGGTCATTTTCTGGTCCTTCATTTTACGCCGTGGCGGACATGGAAAAATAATGTTATCTTTAAAAATAATAGGTAAAAATAACCATACGTATCGATTTATGTTTGTTATCACACTTTCTACACAGAGAGATGAGAGTTGATACAGACAGGGTGGAGGAGGATGATGAGAGATGATACATAGACAGGGTGGAGGAGGTTGATGAGAGATGATACATAGACAGGGTGGAGGAGGATGAGGAGAGATGATACATAGACAGGGTGGAGGAAGATGATGAGAGATGATACATAGACAGGGTGGAGGAGGATGAGGAGAGATGATACATAGACAGGGTGGAGGAGGATGATGAGAGATGATACATAGACAGGGTGGAGGAGGTTGATGAGAGATGATACATAGACAGGGTGGAGGAGGTTGATGAGAGATGATACATAGACAGTGTTGAGGAGGAATGTGTTTGAGGTCAGATAACCCGCAGCTCTTAGCCCTGTGGGGACACATGTGCACATAGCGAGCGCATACGTGTGCATGTGTCGCATGTATATGCCCTTTCCCAGCGAGGAGGTTGATATGTCCCCTAGAAAGAGAGAGAGAGAGATCTTAGTATGCTACGCATGACGGGAAACAAACACAGACACACACAGAAACACAGACACACACACAACCATTCAGAGCGGCAGGAGAATATGCACCTCATGTACATACAAGTATTCATTTGCCTTGTCTGTTGTGATTCATGACTCTGGTTCAGTCTTTTCTTTTAACACAGATACAAGCGACGAACGATGGCGTATGAGTGGAAGTCAACGTCGGATTGGCTGAAAGGTGTCACGTGACCCACCCTCCCCTTCCACACACACATACACACGCAGACACAGACGCACACAGACACACATACACACACACACACACACGCAGACACAGGCGCACACAGACACACACATACACACACACACACACACACACACACACACACACACACACATACACACACGCACAATCTCACCACCCCCGCCCCGTCGGCTATGAAATGTACATCACAGCTAGCTGGGATCCCAGGGATTCTCAGCCCAAATCCTGCCGTTGAATTATTGAGCAGGACTGCAGCCAGCTCTGGTCTGATTATCTGTCTGATCAATATGCTTCTCCTCTCCTCCTATAACACCCCCCCCCCCCAAACCCCGCCTCCCTGCATGATCAATGCAGCCAATGAGAGGGGGCGGTGTGGGAGGGAATGCAGAGTATATGGTAGGTGTTGTTTACGGCTTGTTTCTCTGTAGAACGGTGTGTTCACGCCGCCCGGCGCCCCCGCCTGATGCTCACTTGTTTCTGCCGTTTGTTCCCTTAATGCTGGTGTGTGTGAGTGTGTGACCTGCATCGCACAACACACCAGCTACTGAATGTGTGTGTATGTGTGGGGGGGGGTTATCTATAGGTAGGTGTAGCTGGTCACAAACACAAAAAAACATCAACAGACACATACGTTACACACGCACACACACACACACACACACACACGCACACACACACACACACACACACACACACACACACACACACACACACACACACACACACACACACACACACACACACACACACACACACACACACACACACACACACACACAGGGTTTCCATGATCAAGAAGTTCAATCATGGCCGCAGGCTGCACAACACGCCTCGTGTGCTCATCCTGCCGGTGTGAGTGTGTGTGCATTTGAGTGTGTAGTGAAGCGTGAATGCGAGGTGTTTGTGTGTGTTCATTTCACTCAAAGCAACCTCTCCCCGCAAAAAAAAACCCTGCTTGTGAGACGGACGGCTGCCTATTGATTTTCTTTTTCAATTACACACTAAAAGGTAAATCAACAAGCAGACCCCTTTTACACTAGACCAACGCACACACGCAGATACCCACACACACACACACACACACACACACGTATGTTACCCTACAATTAGACAAGGTGCAAACGCTCTCCCTCCCCTCCTGGGAACCAGAGGATGTTTGTGCAGGACAACAGTGTATTATTTGCGAGATGGGGCGGTCTGTGTGTGTGATTGTTGCTGAACGCGGGGAGAATGCTCTGGTGTGCGCTGGTTGACAGGCGCCCTCTGACAGCCCGCGCCTTTTGTTCTCAGGACAGCTAAACTAGCCCTCTCGCTCGCTCCAGTCCACTCGATCGATGATATTAAACGCTGCCATGCAGGCCGCGGCGGCGGTGCGGGTCGCCGCTAAAGGTCTGGTGGTTCGGGGGGTCTGAAAGGATGAGTGGACCCCCGCTGGCACGCCCGTAGTACTCCTTGAGCAAGGCACCTCCCCCCAAACTGGTTCTCAAACTCCATCAATCCCATGGAAGTCACTTGACTAAAGAGTGATTTGATTCACGGATCTTGTTGAGAGTCCAGAATGCAACTGTCTGCGGTGACATGGGGCTGGTTCTTAGCTCAGTACATGTGCTCTTACCACGTTGGGGCGTACATTAACCAGCCTGCCCTTATAATCTGACCGCCTGGTGCACTTCACCTGCCGCCTTCCACACACAGGTGGAGCCGGGCGGTGGGGGTATCATCTCCACCCGGCTCCATCGGGCGGAGGAGGTATCTGGAGCCAGATGATGGCAGTGTCCTTTACCCTGTACTGCTCTCCGTCGGCAGGACGCTGCACCAGGACACAACAACCACAACACAACCCAGGGTTGCGGCAGGGTGGCCCGCGCCCCCATGGCCCTCACACACATGCCCACACACACACACACACATGCCCACACACACACACACACACACACACACACACACACACACACACACACACACACACACACACACACACACACACACACACGCACACACGCACACATGCGCCCGCATGCATACACCCATCTTCTGGAGGCTTGACTGATGTTTCCCTGCTGATGGCGGCCAGCGGCCTGAGCTACAGACACGGCCGGACGTCAGGGTCCTGAGATTCCTCTCAGAGCATCGTGATCGTTCTTTAGCTCTGCCTGTTTCTCTCTCTCCTCTGATTTGACCCCAGCGTGCCGTCACGCTGAGAGAGAGAGAGAGCTCCCCTCTCTCTCAGCATTCAATTCAATGCAAAAATGCTTTTTATTGACATGGAGAACCAATACCTCGCTCTCTATCTCTCTTTATGTAATATATATATCCTAGCCAGTTCTTCATATACATATATCTACCTGCTCGCACAGACATGTTATAGGAACGTTTTCATTTTCCGCCATTGCATTGAGACAATAATGGGAGTTTTGCTTGTTAAAGCAGGGCCTAACTGTACGTTCACACCAAAAGCTGGAAAAGATGCAAAATGGCAGAATAGCTCAAAACGCAACCCTGTCCAAAATATTTACAGCTCATATCGCTTGTAGTACACTTGTAGTTGAGGCAACTGCTGCTGTTGATGCCGAGCAACAAATACACTAGATAGTCATAAGTTCGGTCAATAGAAAAAGAATAATAAGCATAAATATATAAAACACTGAATAACTAATTAATGGAGTGATTGCTTATATATGCTCGATTATAGCTTAGTTGATCGCTAACTTGTGTGTGTGTGTGTATGGGTGTGTGTGTGTGTGCGTGTGTGCGTGTGTAGTATTGTTTATTATGCAAAAGATCCGCTCAACGGGAGCAGACACACGCAAACTGACAAATTAGAACTAGATTTTTGTGCGGTATCTCCCTGCTTCTGCAATGCGCGCACATCTCCACCCACCGCTCGTCCGCTGGTTTCCATCAGCATTCCACTGTGCGACCATCCCTGTTGCATAATGCGGATTGCGTATGCCCTCATACATTGTTGAAATCATATGCTGGATGCTTTATTCTTTCTGTGTTTTTTAGTTGATGGTCGGGCTATAATAAGACCACGTTGGCTATGCAATTGCGGACAAATACGATGCCCTGCAATAGCCGCAATTATTATTATTCTCTTTACAGCTTTAAAGCTATCGCTCAAGTGTTTTATCGTTCCAATCGCTTTATCGCACATGTCTAATAGAAAGTCAATTTACAGCATTTGGTGTGAATGCACAGTATGGGCAGGAAATAGCACCATTGTTTGAATCCTTCGACCAATCAAAGAGTGGCAGAGTGGAGGCGGGAAACATATTTGAAAGTGCTCTTTGTAAGTACTTATGTGTGAGGAATTTAGAAAACATCTTCTGCAGAGGACTGGACAACAAAATAGATAAGATAACTATATTTACTTGGAAATGTAATTGTTTCATTGAACTTTAATAATTCTCAATGGACTTGACACGTTAAGTTTCTTGTTCTGTTGCATCAGTAGGTTAGCTATCTGACCATCTCAGTAAATTTTCTTGTGAAATGTGACAGTCAGCTGCAACAGTAGGCCACCTAGCTGGACAGTTAGCGTTAACTACATTAGTTACCATCTAGAGAACTAGCTAGCTAGTATGTTGGCATGTAACTGACTGCTAGCTTTTGGAGCAAGTCAGAAAAGCGGGCATCATTTGAGACCAGGTTGAGACTAAAGTGCCCTCAGGTAAGATTATGTATTTCGTTACTGTAGCCCCTAGTGTACCAGATCAGACTCTACATTAATTTCTACGGTCTGAGGGCAGACCAGCTCAGATCAGGTGTGCGCTCCACTCTCTTCGCCTCATTGTGTCTTCTGCCACCATGTTGCTGGAGGCGGGGATCTGGAAGCATGCGATCGGGGAACATCAACTCAGCCAGCAGTCAGGGCCGTAGCCAGGGTTTGAAAAATAGTGCAGTCTGGGGGGAACGGGGGCTGCGGGGACGACTCGGGGGGCTCGGCTAGAAGTAAGCAGTCCAAACTGAATTAAGCAGGTTCCTAACCGGAGATTATTTTTTCAGTGGTATTTAGCTCGGAGAAAAATCAGCTCATTGCTGGCGACGGGCATGATGCCAGCAGTGGCAAACGGGTAAAAAGCATCTGTCAAATCAACTCTGTGTCAACTGGCCACTGAAGGAATACACTTATGAAAACCCCTTTCTGACTGCTTCTCGATCCGCTTCTGAACACTGATCTAGTTAGTTTTCTTCGGTAGATTATCTCTGCCTCATCGGGAGATCAGGCGTAACTCTGCCCAGTGCAGTTTCTGGCTTCCATCCCAGTCTTGTGCCACAAGTTCAACCAAAATACAGTAGGACTGCTGGACCCGAGTTTATTATAGCCCTGAGACCAGGAAAGACTGCACTGCCCTCAGACAAACTATGATTGACACAAGCCATGGGACTAGGATCAAATTGCCTAACAGGATAAGCCTGACTTACGTTACTTAAGCACTGAGAAAGCATTTTTTAAATGGACATTTATACAAATGATGTACCTTTTGTCCAACCGCGAGCGCTTCGCTAGCACACTTGTCATTGTACTAACTAGCTAGTTAACTTGAAACTGTTCAGCTAGCTGGGCTACTGATAACCCTATTAACAGTTGACAAATAATTCAGTAAGATGGGCAGTAACATAGAATAAACAGAACATTGAATAAACTGGTCTGTTAGCTAGCCTACTGCCACTGAACAAGACATTTACCAAAAAGCCTAAACTTTAATCAAATTTAATCAAGAGCAATGTGTCAATAAAACTATTTGATTTCAAGTCTTGTTAACAAATACAGTTAAATTAACTATTTTGTTGTCTACTCAGACGATTTTGAATAGCTCATGCATCAAATGAGCACTTTCAAATAGGTTTCCCGCCTTTTCTCTGCCACTCTGCTTCGATTGGTCGAATGATTTGAACTAATGCTGATATTTCCTGAGCATATGTTTCAATAACCGAAACCTGTGTTTGCTTTAAGCACAGGTTGTCGGTGCATGTAGTATCTACATGGCTAGGGTGCTAATAAAACAGTAGCCAATGGTTGGCCCTCCAGCCAGCACCTGTGGTTGTGACAGGCTGATGTTGAAGAGATGTGAACTACAACTTCACAGCAAACACACACAGGAAGGCAGGAGAACGCTGGCCACATGGAAAACCATCTGTTTCACAGGTCATTTAAACTCTGTGTGTGATGCTAGAACCTGGCTAGGTCCAGACACACACACAAGCACACACACACGCACACACACACACACACACACACACACACACACACACACACACACACACACACACACACACACACACACACCCACACCCACACACACACACACACACACACACACACACACACACACACACACACACAACCCAGGAAAAAAGCCAACAGGTCATTAACCTTTACATCTGGCCTATCAAATGTGCATCCTCTACACACACATACACAGACAAACGCAGACACACAAACAGACACACACATGTGCACGCTCCTCCAATGCACTCCTGATCATAATGGTGAGGAGGCAATGATTTTTCCCAGAGGCGCCCTCCATGTGATTGGGCACGCTCAGTTAATTTTCTCCACTGACCTGGAGCCCAATGCGCTATTGATTAGTGGGTTGTGTGTGTGTGTGTGTGTGTGTGTGTGTGTGTGTGTATGTGTGTGTGCGTGTGTGCGTGTGTGTGTGTGTGTGTGTGTGTGTGTGTGTGTGTGTTAAAAGGATGTGTCATAAAAGGATGGTGAGCAACAGCGGGGGGGCTTTGGGGGTTGAGCGCCGTCGGCACGGCGACAGGGAGCACACTGGAGCGTGGAGGTCAGATGAAGGACAGGTGCTGCAGTACAGTAGGATAGCTCCAGCCTGTCTGAGGTAGGGGACGCTACTGAGCACGTGCAGAAAATAGCACAGCCAAGAGAGAGTGGGCGAGGTAGATAGACAGAGGTCGAGAAAGATAATGAGAGAGAGGCAGAGAAAGAGAGAGAGAGAGGCAGAGAGAGGAGACCCAGAGAGAGAGACATAGAGAGAGACAGAGATGGAGTGGAAACATTAGAGAGAGCGAGGTAGAGAGACAGAAAAAGAGAGAGAGAGAGCAGAACAGATAGAGAGCAAGGTAGAGAGAAAGAGAAAAAGAGCAGGATAGATAGTGTGGTAGAAAGACCAAGCTAGAGAGAGACAGATTACAAAAGAGAAAGAGTGACAGCATGGAGAGAAGGTGCGTAAAATAGAAATACAGCGATAAAGACACTGACATAGTGAGGGAGAGATAAACAGACACAGAGAGGGAGAGCGAGGGCGAGAGGGAGAGAGAAGATAAACTGCAGGGAACTGCATTTCACATTTCAAGCTAAGCAGGTAGCATCTCTGAATAACAGTCAGGGTCTATTTTTTATTCTGTATTTTTTATGTGAGGCCCCGCCGCCCCCCACCCTCTGTGCTGTCCGTCAGAGCGGAGGCACAGAGCACCCTGAGCCCCCCACACTCAGACAGGCCCCGCCAACAAAGGGCAGGGGAAAGGAAGACCACATTATTAGTATTATTATATCTCCTCCACTGTGCTGCAGAGGCATGTTATGTGATTCAGCAGACAATTACATTTAACCTCAATATCCACATAGTTTCTACTAGCAATTTACCAGTGTTAGCAATGATAATAGCTCTACCGAGATGTATTGTGTGTGTGGGTGTATATGTGTGTGTGTGTGTGTGATTGTACGACTCTATGAGTGGGTTGTGAGTCTGTGACTATTAACATGTCATTAGGAGCAGGTAGGGGCTAGGGCTACAGGCTTACGAGTCCAACGGCCTAGCCACTACACTATGTTTTTCTTCTTACATCTTAAGTATAACTGGTCAGTTCCAGCCATAATGTAGATAAACTAGCACTTTTTGTGTGTGTGTGTGTGTGTGTGTGTGTGTGTGTGTGTGTGTGTGTGTGTGCGTGCGTGCGTGTGTGTCCATGCATGTGTGCATGGGCATCACACATTACACACTGTGTTAATGTCTGGAAGGGAGTTCTCTGTTTTTATCCTGGTACATTGGCTTCTTCCAGAAAGTGACACTCTTATTCTCTCTCTCTCTCTGCGTTATTGTCCGGGATCCCTTTCTCTCTCTTCTTTCTTCCCTGTCATCTATCATGGGAAATTTGGCCCCGCATTGTGTAATCAAATGATCAATAGGCCTGTGATAGGGAGTGGCGCTGGGCTCCCAGGGTCTGATTGAGATCTGTCGGCCCGACGGGCAGAACCGGAGGGCAGCGGGCCCCCCGGCCAATGAAGCTATTCATCTGGGAGTCACATGGATAGATTACTTTCTCCCGGAAAAGTTGGAAACAACATAAGCAATTACCGAGTGACATATGAGATACATTTTCCAATTTGACCATTTAAATGACTTTTCTGCCTTTCGAAATACAGCATCAAACGTAAAAAAAAAATTATGTAATGACGGCCTAATCATTTCAGTTACTAATGGCGATTAAAGTTTTAGTTAGGGCATTTTTACATTGATTGGTCAACTCAAACGGATAATGACTTGTTTGAACATCAAAATAAATGCATTAAGCACATAGTATTTTCATCATCTGAAACACAATTTCTAACCCAAGCCATAAAGTAACAACAGAGGAATTTGAATGTTGGATTCCTGACATATCAAGCTGAGGGCTAACGCTAACAATAAGGGTATCTCACATTAACAGTAGCTAACAATAACAGTATCTCACATTAACAGCAGCTAACAATAACTAGCTGACATTAACAGTAGCTAACAATAACAGTGGCTCGCATTAACAGTTGCTAACATAACAGTAGTTCACATTAAAAGTAGCTAACAATATAAGTGGCTCACATTAACAGTAGCTTACAATAACAGTGGCTCACATTAACAGCGGCTAACAATAACAGTAGCTCAAATTAACAGTAGCTAAAAATAACAGTAGCTCACTCCAGGGCTGATGCTAGGGTCAGCCCTGGCTGTTGTAGAAGGTAGATCGGGAAAGTTGGCACTTTTACAACTTTGTGACCTCACCTTGTAATCAGACATGAGTGCCACAACACCAGGGAATCCTACACTGTGAAGCCTTCAGACAACCATACAAATTAAACAGGATGGATGGCAACACTGAGCTTTGGCTCCCACAATGTCTTCTTTGAAGATTGGTTTCTAATTAAAACTATATTCTTTTGTTCGGCAACAAACTTAAAAGTCACATGGACCCTCCAAGGTGACCCCAGGGGCCAAAGGGCATCCAAGCAGGCTCTGATTTAGGTGCAACCACAGCTCTCCGACTAAACACCTGGCCGCTGCGTGGCGATATTCTCATGAATCGGTTTCACATCCGATCCAAATCAACCAAGGTTTAACCACAATGGCTTCCCAGTCATCCTGTTCTTTTTCCAGAGCAGTCGATTTCTTTCATTTATGGAATTAGCAATATAATGGTGTTAGGCTAAGAAATATTGATTACCCATACTGTTAATCTTAGACTGAATCCAAGTTGGATTGGAAATTCCATTGATTTGTGAAGTGATCGGTGAAAGTCGCCTGTAACGTTGAGGAAAACAGCAAATATGATAATTAATTAATATTGATATTTATATTGAATCTGGCGGCAGCTGCTGATGCATAGTGATTAGGTGAGGGGAGGGAAACGATGAACTATATCAGGGGCCTCATATCCTGCCTCAAGTGTCCCTGGAAGTGCCACACGTCCCTCGACAGCATCACAAAGCGAAAAGGAACTCAATGGCCAGACACAGGTACCACATGTAATCCAGAGCCATTATCATAATGCACTCCACCTTGTGCATAATTCATATTCAAATGGCCTCATTTGAGTTGAACATATTTCACAGCCCCCCCCCCCCCCCCCCCCCATCGGTGTTGATTGCAAATTGAGCGTTAGAGAGCAGCGGCTCGCTGATTACACGTGTGAAGAGGCTGGCGAGGCCTCCTCTCCGCGGGCCGTCTGCAACGCTGCACCGTTTCAACCCCAAAAGGATGAAGCCTCCTCTGGCCTCACGGCTCAGAGCGAGGGATGAGACTCTCTGTCACTAAACGCAGAGTCCGCCATCGGCAAGAGCAGCCTTTGTTTTATGTTTTTTTGGGGGTGGGAGTCGGGGGGGGGGGGGGGGGGGGGGGGGGGGGAGTAACAGAGGAGCCCTTGTGGTAATTGGCGAATCATCTCGCAGGAGATCAGAGGAGAAATGTGTAAGAAGAGCCATTAGTGTCACTCAGGAGGATGGTGTTTTTATAGCTTCTGCAGAGATAGATATCCTCCTGGCTGCGTGGGAGGCATTGCACTCCGATGTACAATATTATACCAGATAGACCGGTGGGGAAAAAACCTCTCTTATCACCTGATGAGGTCTCTCTCATCTCACCTGAAATGGTGTTCATTTCGTGGTGCGCCGAAATGTTAAATCCACCAAACCATGCGTTATAACCCTGACCTGATTTGTCAGTTAGCTTCCTTCCTTCCTTCTTTCCCTTCCTTTCCTGTCTCCCTTCATTCCTTCCTTCTAACCCCCCATGCTTCCTTCTTTACCTCAATCATTCCTTCTCTCCAACCCTCCCTCCTCCTTCCTCCCTCCTCCTTCTGAGGACTTCCTTTCGCTCCTCAGAAGCCTCTGCAACGTGAAACCTTCCCTGATCTAGATCCTGTGTTCTCCATCCCCACTTGACAGACATCAGAGCATCACGGCCTCGAGGCTCGCTCCTGGGACCCCCAGAACACTGTCATGTGACGCAGTGACTCTCCAAACCTCTCATGTACCGCATCCAAAGGAAGACGTATCTCCTTACCAGGCTTGATACCGCAATTGTAATAAACCCAAACAAATGTTGTTGTTTTTTGTTGATATAGACGAGAGGAAAGTTAGTTATGGATAAACAACAATCATTCATCAAATCAGACCTTGGGACCTTGTTTCAGTGAAATACATATTTCAAGGTGGATATTGTCAGGCTTCTGACCTTAAAAGAAAATCCAATCATATCAACCAACACAACGGACACCCAAACAATTTTTTGAAGTCAATCAATTAAATCCCCTTTCATTCTCGCCCTGTTTCCCTGCATCAAAGGGTGTGGAGGAGAATGACGTCCATAACATATTCTTTCGGCATTTTTATTATTTTTACAAACAGATAATGCGATTATGTTTTAGTTTGGGGGGGACAGGGGGCGTTATGAAATGTGTATCGGAAAGCCTTTTGGAGGAGAGAAGGATGGAAAGAATGAAACCAAGTTGGCGGACGGCTTAACTTCAAACAGAAGGACTCAACATCGACCGAATGAAAGGCAGCAGAGTGAGACACAGAAGGAGGAGATGGCGAGAGAAAGACAATGACACGGAGATGAGAAGGAGAGACTGGAAGAGATGCTGTGTGTGGGGGAGAGAGAGAGGGAGAAAGAGAGAGACAATGAAGGGATATTGGGAGGAAAAATAAAAAGTGAAAGAAAATGGCAGCAGTCGTCCTCTGAGATTCCTCTCTATCCTACACGCGGATTTGCTGAAATTCGTAATCTCCATGCTAGCCCCCCCCCCCCCCCCCCCCCTCTCCGCGCACTGCCCTTCTTTCCCACATGCCATCATTTACCCAGCCTAAGCATCAAACCCCAAACCCTCTGCGTTTTCACGCTACATCATTTCCCTTTGTGGCCCACAGTCACGTGTTAGTCTTTTTAAATCATTCCCTCTTGGCCATCTCTTCTCTTCCTGCTTTTCCGGCTTAATGGCCGCCTCTTGCTGCTTTGGAGATCCAGTGTTAGCGTTAGCCGTGGTAGCAGCTTCTCTCTAAACCTTCTCCTACCTACTGTTCCACAGCCATGTGAGGGAAGCTCTCCCTCTTTCTATCTCCCTCGCCTTGGGGCAATCACTGGCCTGGCCTAAAGAATCCCCATGGCATCACCGGAGCCATGCAGAATGCATGGCTCGAACACCTCCCAACACTGGGGGCTAAAACAAGGCTCACCTGTTCCCTGTTCAGCCCAGGGTTCTGTAAGGCTGGTGGGACAACATTCCCTCCTCTCACCTCCCTGGAAGCCTATTTTATTATTTAATATTTGTCGATTGAAAGAAAATGCTGCTGGTCCACTGCCAACGGAGGATCTCTGGTGTTTAGTCAGGGTCCTGATTGTTGAGGAGACGGCGAGCTGTCCTTCTAGAAAGACAGCCCTGGGGATGGCCCTCTGTTCTCCTGCTCCTTCTCCTACTCCGTCTCCCTCACTGGCGGGGTAAGCAAAACCTCCAAAACTAGCGCCTGCAGAGCCGGTAGTTTGCAGAGACAACCTTAGCATCGCCACAGGGCTAGCATGAGCAAAAGCTAGCCTCCATCCCCGGTGGTGTTCACCGAGGATCCTCCCTTACACAACGGTCTAGGAAGCTCCAGGCCGCTCAAGACTGTTAAGGGGGGGGAGGGGCAGCCGCATACAGATAAGGATTAGCTCGCCATAGATGCCGCAACCTTCTTTGTCATTAACCAGACAGTAAATGCAAAGGAAGATATAATCAGGGGTCTGTCTGGCTGTCTGTCTGTCTGTCTGTCTGTCTGTCTGTCGGAGGGCTGTTCTCCTCAGACCGAGGAACCCCGTGGTCTTCCAAGATAGGGTTGCGTAGGTTTGGGAGGTGGGGGTTGAGACAGAGGGCAAGAGACAGAGAGAGAGAGAGAAGGGGAGAGGGAGTGAGACGGAGAGATAAAGGAACCGTGACACGGTGATGGATTGAAAAGAAACGGTATATTGGTATGGACAATCGTAAGAGGAGAGAGCAGGAGGAGCAGACATCATATCAGTGCCAGCGCGGGTGGAGGAGGCAGGGAGGAGGTGTGCACGGTGCAGAATGGGGGTGTTTTCTTTTTGTATGCATGCTCTTCACATCCTATAGAAGCCAAGATGGCTGCCGCTGCCTGTTTTGGGAATCCCAACTCGTTCCGCTGAGCTCATTGGTTTCCCTGCCGCCTGTGATTTCAGAGGGAAGGCAGCGCTTCTTCGTTTTGGGCAGACATGGCCGCTGTCGCCCTATCAGAAGGCTCGCAGTGTGCGTGCTCGGCCACAGATCAGCAGAGGAGGAGAGGCGGGGGAGGGGAGCTGGGGGTGCGGATGCAATACTAAAAAGAGGATGAGGTGATGGGACACTTTCGCCATCGCCCCGGCGAATGTCATCCCCCCGTCTCCTCCTCGCCGCAAGACAAGCAGGCAGGGAGGGAGGGAGGGAGGGGAGGGAGGGGGTTGGGGGAGGGGTGGATGGCTTGACAAAAATCGACAGTGACTTCCTCTCCCCCCGCCCCCCCCCCCCCCCCCCGCCCCGACCCCCAATAGGAGCTGGTTTGATCCTGATTGCAGACACTGCAGCTGGCAATTTTCTAGAATAATCTGCAGCTCAATCCCTTGTCCCGTCCCATCCCAAGTCCCATGTCCCCTCACACACACAGATCCTCCCGTAATGGCCGCCGCCAACCCGGACCCCCATCCGCCCTGAGCTGAGCCCCCAGACCCCAGATGCTCCAGCGGTTGTCCCCCCTGGCCGACGACAGGAAGGACGAGCCCTTTGATTTGCTGAATCAGAGGCTCCCTGCTCACCGGTTCAGGGCCATGTGTGTGTGTGTGTGTGTGTGTGTGTGTGTGTGTGTGTGTGTGTGTGTGTGTGTGTGTGTGTGTGTGTGTGTGTGTGTGTGTGTGTGTGTGTGTGTGTGTGTGTGTGTGGACATGCAGATGAGTGACACGCGACCGGGAGCGCGTGTGTGTTGGAACATGGAGACCAAATGTGTGCAGGGTTGGAGGTGTTTGTGTGTGAGAGGGATAGAGAGGGGGGGGAGAGCCAGAGAGCCAGAGAGAGACAGGGAGGGAGTGGGAGAGAGAGATGAGATAAAGATGGGCAGTAATGGATGCCGAATATTTATTCCGTTTTATAACATACAATTTTTTTTATACAATATTCAAATAGTAAAAAAAAAGAATATAGTCAAAAAAATATATATCTTGTTGCAGAAAAAAAGAATGCCCCGCTCCCCCTCATTGTAATGTCAAGGCAGACAGAATAGGAATAAAGTCATTAATCTTATAGTGGAGAGCATCCTAGCCAGGGACTGTCAGGGCGCAGCACCTCCATCTTGCAGCCTTTACATTAACATGGCCGCTACCTAGCTTCCTTCTCTGCTGCCTCTAGGACCCCCATCCGTCCGCCCCCTCCCTCCTCTCCGAGCACGCTGGATTTGATAGCAGACGAGGATCCGAGGGTGGACAGCGAATGGTGAATATCGGGCTGTTTTTAGACGGACAGGCCATGTCAGACATTACTACACGCAGCCAGAGTTAGAAGCTTCTCTCCCTCTCCTCCTTCTCTCTCGGTCTATCCTGAAGCTCATTAATAGCGGATCATCTTTGAAAACACCCCTTTGTTGAATTGGTCAGTTGATAATCCACCGCGGGGGTAATTGCCTCCGCTTTCTTCATTCTCCAGTATCCATCAGATGATAATGGCTGCAGAGTTCCCAGTTTAACACAGGAAGACTCTGTAGAAGAGAAGGCGACACAGGAACAGTCGGAGGAATGGAAACGAACAGACACTGGACACCAAGTCCATGGGGGGCTTGTATTACAAAAATATATTGAAATATATTACTGTATATTACACCTCAAGTAGTTGGTCATTTCCAGCATAATAAGAAATCTGTAAATCCACCTATTAGTCAGGTCATGCTAGGAATCAAGGGGTCGTATTCAATTTACATATGCATTTGCATAAATGGTCTTGATACTCGTGGGGGCGGAAATGTTTATCCAAGTGGATTAAACTGCACTGTTTTAATCAAATCAGAGGAGGCTTGGGTCATTATGATGCTAGCTGTAGATGGAGCTGTTTGTCTGTGTAGGTTTGCAAATATTAATAGTAACAATAATGAAATCAGAGACGTACAATGACACCCTAATAATAGCCAGAATGTGTTGTATATGCGGTTTCTCAGACATCGCTGACACACTGACAGGATGACACACACCCCCTCCACTATTTTAGCCCACATTGGCGTTGGGTAGTTTTAGCTATTTTTTGCTGGTCTCACCACAGATAGACATAATAAGATGTAAATTGGCCAAGAGGCTGATACGGGGGGGGGGGGGGGGGGGGGGGGGGGGGGGGGGGGGGGGGGGGGGGGGAGAGAGAGAGGGGATGCAGGAACGTCAATTAACCATTGCAGAGGCATGTGTGTGCATTGTCTCCATGGATGTGGGCCCCCCCTCCCCCTCCCCTATCGCATTATGATGAAAACCCTCCAAAACAGAATAGGAGGCAGGCAATACCGAGCCCGCAGTACACAAAGATAATCCGCGCTGTTCGCATTGCTGTCCATGATGTGATGTTTGATGTGTATTTGTGGTGGGAGTTTTATTTGAGTCTAAAATATAAAATGGGTCCATTCATCCATGCTATATACACATGGAGTTGTTTGATAATGTTTGATGATTTTACATTGGACGTTTCTATGGCTTAGACAAATAATATTTGTATTGACTAACTGCTCGATGACACACAATGATGCCATGAAGAGGATCAATGCGATCAGAATTTGGGGGGCTATTGACTAGACACACATGCTCTGTCTGACTTCCTATCGAGTATTGATCCGATCTCTTAACTAAAGATTGTTTTCAGTCCCCGGGTGACCTGGTGAAAGGCAGCAGAATGGATGAATCCGGGGGATGGATTGGTGTGTGCGTACTTACATCCAACGTCAACTTTCGTGTGTGTTTGAGTCACTGTCTTCTACTAAAGTTTATTCTGGTTGTTACTTGGCCGCACCCAGACTTTGGTTACTATCGGTTACCTACATAAAAAAGGTTGAAAGCTGCTGTAAGTTATTAAGTATGTTTGTCGATTTGTTTTGCGTATATTGCATGCTCTTCTTTCAATGTCAGATTATATCTTTGTTCATTTTACAACGATTTTCTCCTTAATTTGACTCGTATTTCACTACTTATGATAAAGAAACTGGCAAGAGTATTTAGGAGAAACGTATGGACCATCTGGAAACATCCAGTTACCAAAGCATATGAGTTAGTTTCCAGAGTGTAACCCTCTTCTGATCTGTGGCTCTCAGCCTTTGCAGCGTGCGTTGTCTCTTTTATGCTTGAGGTGGAGGGTAGATGCACAGCAGGCCCACTCTGCTAGCCAAGCACACGCTCATACTGCCCAGGATGGCAAGCTGCGAGGGACAACCTAAAAAAAACAGCGAACCAAAGAATCCTTTGAAATTGTATCTCATGTGGAATAACTTGGATGAAACGTTTCTATACAATTACTTCTCGCATAATACAATTTTTAATGTCAATAAGAATAAAGGAGTGAGTAGATATCCATGGAATTCATGAGACAATGTGTTGCCCTGCCAATCATAAATTATAAAAAGGTGAACCTGTACATCTGTTTAGATATATGTTCAATGCCCAACCAGATTGCACCTGTCTAAGATGTACATTTCCAATAGATCTGAATATAATATTGTTTCCCTGGTTTGTGTGTGTGTTTGTGTGTATGTGTGTCCGAGATAGCAAGAGAGAGAGAGAGAGAAAGAGAGAGAGAGAGAGAGAGAGAGAGAGAGAGAGAGAGAGAGAGAGAGGGAGTAAAAGACGGAGAGAGAGAGAGTGTGTGTGAGAGAAAGAGATCATGTGGTTGTGTTTTCCAAGAGGGTGACAGAGTGTGCACACTAGCTACGTAAATAAGTGCGTGTCAATGTTAAATTAGGTTAGCCCAGCGCCTTGCAGAGCCAGTTGGACGGCTGCCAAGCAGTGGTGTTTACGTGTCTGTCTTTATAAGCCCCGTCACTCGTAGCCTAAACATTCCACCGCACATCTCTGCCGGCTGCCAGGGAGGACTCTTGCATCAGTACCACAATCCTTGTTCATTCCTGCTTGTGTGTGTATGGGTGTATACATACTGTACATTTTACAGCAGCATTGCTCATTGTAATGTAGCAGGTTAGCTAGCTACCGTGCATAGAGACGGTGGCAGTAATAGCCTCCATGCCATCTGTATGTATGAAGCTCTGCAGCTATTGGGATTGTGTCTCTCTGTGTCAGCGCGTGGTGGCGCCGTGCAGACCGCGAGCAGCTTGCAGGGCGGCAGCGAGGTGATCACTAGGAGCGCTCGCGCGGGTGAAGCCACACCTGCAGTGGGTGGGAGAAGCCACCGCTAACTGCGGGACAGTGATGGCGGCCCAGCTGCGGCAGGCAGCACTGACGGTTCCAGCTAATGCAACTAGCAAATTATATCCTCTGCCAGTCAATATATTTTTGTTGAACATTTAATTTAGCTGGTGCAAAATGAAATGGAATCAGAGAATTTAGATAACGAGAGCAAGCAGATTAAATGTGTGCCGTGTTGGCAAGCTATTAATAAGCGAGTGATAGGTAGAGGTGCAAGTCTACACAGTGTACATCCCAGCAGTGGTGGACAACAGACATACTAGCCTGCTAGCTACCACAGGTTACAGCATAGTTACCTACATGGTGTACCACATAGCAACACTAGCCTACATGGTGTACCATACAGCAACACTAGCCTACATATTTACCACATAGCAACACTAGCCAATATGTGTACCACATAGCAACAGTCGCCTACATCAGTGCCACATAGTAACACTAGCCTATTTGTGTTCCACATAGCAACATTAGCCTACATGGTGTACCACATAGCAACACTAGCCTACATGTGTACCACATAGCAAAACAAGCTCAATTTGTACCACATAGCAACACTAGCCTACATGTGTCCCACATAGCAACATTAGCCTAGAAAATAAAATAAATCTAAGAAAATAAATCTCTTTTACGGGCGCAGCAATTTGTTAGTTTAGCCTCAGTGAACTCGGTATACATGTATAGCCTACATGTGTACCACGTAGCCACACTAGTCTACAGGGTGTACCAAATAGCAACACTAGCCTACATGTTTACCACATAGCAACACTAGCCTTCATCGTGTTCCACATAGCAACACTAGTCCTGGTGTATCAAATAGCAACACTAGCCTATAAATGCACCACATAGCTACACTAGCCCACATGGTGTACCAAATAGCAACTAGCCTACATGATGTAACACAGAGTAACACTAGTCTACATGTGTATCACATAGCATCATTGGCCTACATGTGTCACACATAGCAACATTATCCTACACGTGTACTGCACCACATAGAAACACCAGCCTACGTGTGTACAACATAGCAACAATAGCCTACAGGGTGTACCACATAGCTACACTAGTCTATAGGGTGTACCACATAGAAACATTGGCCTACATGTGTTCCACTGTTAGCAACACTAGCCTAAATGTGTACCACATAGCAACATTAACCTACATGTGTACTGTGTACCACACAGCAATACTAGCCTACAGGGTGTACCACATAGCAACACTAGCCTACATGTGTACCACATAGCAACATTAACCTACATGTGTACTGTGTACCACACAGCAATACTAGCCTACAGGGTGTACCACATAGCTACACTAGCCTAAATGTGTACCACATAGCAACATTATCCTTCACGTGTACGGTGTACCACATAGTAACCTCAGCTTACCTGCGTACAATATAGCAACAATAGCCTACATTTTTACCACATAGTAACAGTAGTCTACATTGGGAACCACATAGCAACACTAGCCTACATGGTGTACCACATAGCAACACTAGCCTACATTTGTACCACATACAAACACTAGCCTACAGTTCCACATAACAACACTAGCCTATAGGGTGTACCACATAGCTACACTAGACTACATGGTGTACCTATGGACCTATTAAAGAAAAGACAGCGGACTAAAAAATGGCGCCCATTCATTCCTATGAAAGCTGCTCAATGGCGCACGGCAACATCAAGGAGAGGTTTGCTTCTGCATCATGGGAGCCAGCCACGCCCTAGTGCATGACGTGCCAGATGCAGAAATATTCTCGTTTTCTAGCATTGTTAGCATTGTATCATCATAAGCGAGAGGTTTGTCTAAATATCCCTCGGCGACTTTAAGTGATAAAAAGTCCCCACAGTGCCTAAATACCATCAACGTCATTCATGTTAAGTAAAAGGAAAAACCTCGGACACGAGAAGTTAGCGGAGCCGTGCACTGAGCCCTCTCTAATGCCGGGCCGAAACAACATTTGTTTCACTACGACTCCTTTCGCCCACCCCTCAATCTCCTGCAAAAAATAAATAAATAAAACGACTAATAAAATGCTTCAGGTAGCGTTTTGAAAAGAGAAAACTTACATTTTATGAGTAAATGGTATAAAGTTAATTATGAGCCTTTGATTGATATCCAGACATTTTTTGCGGAGACACATTCCTGTTCCCCACTTGTATTGGAGTGAACGGAGATATCTACTTCTGGGCCACATGAATTGAGGGACCCGTCCACAGCCCACTTAAACAGCTGCAATACCAGGCTTGGCCGCTGAGCACTGGTGGATTGCGGAAGTTTGCACTGCTCCTAGGGGTCTGGGTGTACCACATAGTAACACTAGCTACATTTGTACCACATAGTAACACTAGCTACAGTTGTACCACATAGCAACACTAGCCTACATGTGTACCACATAGCAACACTAGCCTACATGTGTACCACATAGTAAGACTAGCTACATTTGTACCACATAGCAACACTAGCCTACATGTGTACCATATAGTAACACTAGCCTACATTTGTACCACATAGTAACACTAGCTACATGTGTACCACATAGCAACACTAGCCTACATGTGTACCATATAGTAACACTAGCCTACATTTGTACCACATAGTAACACTAGCTACATGTGTACCACATAGTAACACTAGCTACATTTGTACCACATAGCAACACTAGCCTACATGTGTACCACATAGCAACACTAGCCTACATGTGTACCACATAGCAACATTATCCTACACGTGTACGGTGTACCACATAGCAACACTAGCCTACATGGTGTACCACATGGCAACACTAGGCTACACATGCACCACATAGCACCACTAAGCTACATGGTGGACCACATAACAACACTAGCCTACATGGTGTACCGCATAGCAACAATAGCCTACATGTGTCCCACATTGCAACAATAGCCTACATGGTGTAGCACATAGCAACGCTAGCCAACATGTGTACCACATAGCAACACTAGCCAACATGTGTACCACATAGCAACACTAGTCTACAGGGTGTACCACGCAGTGGAGCATTTAAACAAACGACTAGTAGGCCTATTGTGTGTCCCGCGACCACCAGTTTGACTCTGTAATGGCTTTAATCTATATGCGTTAATGTATATTTCATATAGAGTAACGGCTCCCCTACTCTACTTACTTTTTTTTATATTGATCTCCTGCTTCTCCTTCTATATTTTTTATTGACAAGTATACCATGCAGATCTTTTGGACTCTCCATAAGTTTCTATTGATCTACTAAAATGGCCTCTTCCAATTCTTCACACTAAAATAAAACAATCTTGTAAAGCAAGCCCACCTAAAACAAATTTGAGGGCGACGCGGCTGGTGTCGGCCATCTTGCAGGCTTGTGAAGGAGACACCATCGTCTTCTTGAACTTACCATAAGGGGCGGACGAGGGAGAGAGAGACAGCGTATTGCAATGACTTCTCTCTCTCTCTCTCTCTCTCTCTCTCTCTCTCTCTTGCTCTCTCTCTCTCTTGCTCTCTCTCTCTCTTGCTCTCTCTCATGCTTTGATTCATTATTCAGCAGCCCACAAGACATCCTGCAATCTCACAGCAGCACAAACGCACCACATGCATGCACATAAATACGCACACATACATGGTATGAACAAATGCACGCACAAACCCGCACGCAAACAAACACACACGCATGAATTTAACATTCAAAGGCACAAACATGCACGCACATATTTGTTCACACAAACCACGTACTTGGTGTACATTTAAACCAACGCGTCTTTTAGATGTTCGATTTTAAGAGCCGTACCCTGGCAGCATGTGTTCCCTTTACATTCACACACATCCACAAGAGACACACAAACACACACACAAACACCGCCCCCTTCTGCCAGCCGGGCCGGCCTGCATGTTTTTGGAAACGTTTGGCCTAATCGTCCGGTAATGGCAGCAACTTAAGTCCTTAGCATAGTACGATTCGTTTCCTGGGTTTAAGGAGTAGATTATTTCCATGGCATAGATTTAGCATAAGCTGCTCGCAAACCACAAGCACTGCACTCCCGGCCTGGGTTGGGGTTTTAGCCAGGTCTAATCAGATTAAAGTACTGTCCCCCCTCCCCCTCCTCTCATGCTCCCCCTCCTCTCTCTCCTCTTTCTGAAACAACTGCTACATGATCCTATAAAAAACAGGCCAAAAACAAATTGTTTTTCAGCGCTGAGTGAAGTCACGGTGTAAAAAGAATAAAACGTTGGAGTTGGGCGCAGCAGATTAATTCTCTTCCAGAGGAGAGGGGCTAGCTGCATGGCTGCCATATTCATTCTTTCCCCCCCAAGAAATAAGGAGGGCGAAAAAAGAAGATAGCTTCTTTAGAAAGCGGTTAAACTGGGCCTGGGTCTTTGTGAGAGTCTAAGCCAGCCTGGAGGAGACTCCGTGAACCAGAGGAAAAACAAATAACCCGCTACTTAATGGCACATGGCCCCGTTCAGATTCAGATAGCTTATGACTCGCCGACACGCAAGGAAATAGTGTCATAAAAATATCCTTTAAACCATGTTCCTTCTTTAATAAAACATTTCTTCTAATAATGTATAGTATAATCCTGTTTAATATCAACCGCCTTGTTCTGCGAACGCACGGATGCAAACATCCTTTACGGCAAAACTGTATAATTATTTCCCCACGTGTCTGAATAGAAAGAAATCCTTAGAAAGAAGGCATTGTCGTGTGTATGCCCTGGGGGGTAAGGGTGCCACTGCTGTCGCCCGTTGTACAGTCTTGTACCGTTCCTGGTGGCTCACGGAGACCTGGAGACAAATAAGAATACCGATAGCAGTTGCAGCAGTGGATTCTGCCGCTGCTGTGAAGCTGAACAGCTCAGCCCCCAGCCACTCGGAGACCTGGGCTCCGGCATCAGTCGCTGTAGCAACAGCGTGGTAACATGCATATCCTAGTGGTGCTGTGGGCGCTACTGGGAAGCTGTACACTACAGTGCCCCTCTGCCCCGTCGTGGTTTATGGACCTCCGGTGGCACAGTAACATGTGTTCCTCCGCAGACGG
>NC_044070.1:3072692-3082692 GCF_902167405.1 Gadus morhua
CCAGGAGACCAGGACAGACCAAGAGACCAGGACAGAGACCAGGGGACCAGGACAGAGATCAGGGGACCAGGACAGACCAAGAACCAAAGCTGTCAAACAGGAAGACACACAGAATTCATCTGCACTTATTCAAAGAAAAACATCGCAATCTGCTCCACTTTCTTACTCATTTTGTGTTATTGATGTTTTTTTTACGGATTCAGTCGTCAAAAATGAATCATTGAAGTTGGAAAAAAGAAATTAATGATTAGAATAAGATGAAGTTTCTTCATATTTTCAACTCTTTATAGTAGTCAACTCTTTTTGGACTAATTATTTTTGTGGTTGGCCGACCGCGGTCTGAACACCACCCACATGGGTGGTTTTCGGATGCTGCTCCTCTCCAGCGGTGGGTACACATTCAATTGGGTGGAGTGATAATTAGGACATTTTGTCTCCACTGGAGAAAATAGGAAATTGTAATCATGGTTTCTACTACATTTGTCCTTCATTAGTGTTATTATTGTGCTGAATAATTGGATAAAGTAGAGATAATACAGCACCCAAATGGACCTAGCATTACGAGAGAATATCTAAACATACAGACGGGCACTGCATTGTTTGGAACCCGGTTCAATCCATGAAGGGTTCCTGCGCTGTGCCATAGGCCCTAATGCCCTGCCCCTGGGCCATCACACGAGGACGTCTGTTCTGCAACATCACTTTTTATTTGGTCAACAAAGCTTCAGGAAAAAAAACAAGCTTGCCATAAAAAAAATGTATCTTCCAGCATTAGAATTAAATCTTCCCAAGGGCACAGACCTCATCTGTTATTGAGTAACACAGAGAATCAGTTGAAGTTCTCCCCGAGCAGCAGCAGGAGACAGTAGAAGCTTGTAGCGGGAGAACAGGAGTACCAGGCCTAGAAGCAGCCCTCCACCCAGCGCTTATGTGGGACACCTGAAATAGGCCAGAGGCTGGGCTTCTATTTTTTTTTGATATAACAGGAGCCTTTGGAAGACATGGAGACTGAAAGGAGGAGGAGGAGGAGGAGGAGGAGGAGGAGGAGGTGAAGAGGAGGTGAATAGGAGGAGGAGGTGGAGGAGGATGAGGAGGAGGTGAAGGAGGAGGAGGTGAAGAGGAGGAGGAGGAGGTGAGGAGGAGGAGAAGAGGAAGAGGAGGTGAGGAGGAGGTGAACAGGAGGAGGAGGAGGTGAGGTGGAGGAGGAGGAGGAGGAGGAGGAGGAAGAGGAGGAGGAGAAGGAGGAGGTGAGGAGGAGGTGAAGAGGAGGAGGAGGAGGTGAGGAGGAGAAGAGGAAGAGGAGGTGAGGAGGAGGAGGAGGAGATGAAGAGGTGAAGAAGATGACGAGGAGGTGGAAAGGGGAGGAGGATGAGCTGGAGGAGGAGGGGGAGGAGGAGGGAGAGCAGTAGGAGGGGAGGCGAAGGAGGAGTGGCGCTGGCCTGGAGCGAGGGGTGGATTCAGCGGGGCCATATAAGTGTGCTATCATAGGCGTCTCTTGTGCCTGTCTGCTTTATTTGCAGTAGTCAGGTTAATGAGACCACCAGTCCACTTGATGCTGAGTGGTGCGCCACAAAGAGCAGCCTCATTACCGCCCGCCTGGCACGCCTGCACTGAGACAATGGGTCATTCACGCCACTGAATGCCTTCGCTGGGGGCTGCATGCTGCCAGCCCGTTAGGCCAACACCGTTGCATGGCACCCCCCAACCACCGCCCACCCCCTAGCACACGTCCTGGCACCTGGCCAGACCCTCAACATCCTGCCCGTGGGCTGGGATGGTGGTCCGCTACAGCCAACTGTTGCAGTGAAGGGAGGGGGAAGGGGAAGGGGACCCCCAGCCCCAGACCGCAACCCCCAGCACCAGACCACAACCCCTAGCCAGACCGCAGCACTCAGCCCCAAACCCCAGACCAAGACCCAGACCCAGCACTAGGCCCAGCCCCAGACCCAGACCCAGCCCCAGACCAAGACCCAGCCCCAGACCCAGCCCCAGACCAAGCCCCAGCCCCAGACCCAGACCCCAGACCCCAGACCCAGACCCAGCCCCAGACCATGCCCCAGACCCAGACCCCAGACCCAGACCCCAGCCCCAGCACCAGGCCCAGCCCCAGACCCAGAGCCCAGCCCCAGACCCCAGCACCAGACCCCAGCCTCAGACCCAGAGCCCAGCCCACCCAGAGAGCCCCACCAGTGGTTGTGTACTGGAGGAGAGCAGAGCCAGAGAACCCTGCGACATGCTGCGCTGATGGTTGTTTTGCTGCTCACCAAGGCGTCTATGCAGGGCCGGCCCGAGGCATAAGCGATACAAGCGGGCGCTTGGGGCCTCCTGACCGCCAGGGGGCCCCCTATTGGAAAAAAAATGTATAATTAAAAATAATTAAAAATAATAATAATAATAATATTAAATAACTTAAACAAGTGACCTGATTGAATGAAATAAAGAATACATCTATACAAGAAAATTCTGATTTTACGATCAATATATCTGCCAGCGTTCGAGTCATGCATATCAACTGCGTGCTCAATCTGCTGACAGATAATTCGCGGTCATAGACAGACACTGCATAATACACAAGGTTAAGTTGGAAGGGACATATATAAGCATGTCATCTAAAAGGACGTTTTGGTGACTGTTTTGGTGTAAATAACGACTATAATAATACAGGGGTCTATCAAGGGACAAAAGTCTAGAATATTTTTGGCATGAGAGCAACTGAATGAGCCTTCCAGGCCCAAGAGGTCAAGGGGCACTGAAGCCCAAGCCCAAGTCACCATCTCAAGAAGTCAAAAAGCAAAATGCTATGAATATGCTTAAATTTAGGTATTTCCCTTCTCCAGCTGGCCATATAAAAAATACAGGAAATCACATCTACGTAATTCAGTATTAATACAATTGATAATGTCAATTAATTCATTGTCAAATCATTGTAGTGTGACATTTTTGTCAATAATCGTCGAGCGCAAATGACTCCGCTAGGTGGGAGGGGGGGCCACAATATCAAATTCTGCTTAGGGCCCCCGAAAGGCTTGGGCCGGCCCTGCGTCTATGGACGTGTGTATGTGCGCCCATATGACACGGATGTGTACTTCATACCCCTATATGTACGCCTTGTACTTTGTACTGATGGTTAGGGCTGAGTGACCACTGGTACAATTCACAGTACACGCTGGTATGCTAGTACTTGACATGTCCTTGAGGCGACATTGAGAATCCCCTGCATTGTAGGAGCGAGTCTTCATTACTGTAATGGCTGAAATGGTGGGATGGAGAATGTGCTTCGGACGTTGTGCCGTGCAGAGCACTGGGCTGGTTGATTTCATGTGATGTACACACACTCAAGGATCCTCATTCTCTTCTGCAGCACTCGACCGCTAACCCAGTCTTGCTTGAGATTATATGCAGAGTACATTGTTTTCTGGGCACAGTGGTCCAACTATTTCAGCAAAAAAAGAAAACCAACGACAAGAAATTGCACCAAAATATAATTTCAAAAGATTGTTGATTAAATTGCCATTTGTAATTGGGTGTGTCATGGAAATCAATTAGTCAACATTTTACCAAATACATATTTCGATATATATGTATAAAATGTATGTATATTGAAGTATATATATATATATATATATATATATATAAAAAATCAATTATATGCAATACATAAGCCAGGGGTGGAATAGAAGGAAAATATTTAACAACCACCCTTCATGACGGAAGTGTTGGCATGGCTCCAGTCCACAGCTGAGACGGAGGAAGGGAGGGAAAATAGTTTTTTTAGAGAGTAGAGGTCAGTAGTTAAAATGTCTTCCTCTCCTTCTTCTTCTTCTGCATTGCCCGTCCAGTATTCTGCCGTCCTATTTATAGCACGGGCAGAAACAGCTGATCTGACTGCAGTGATGTCACCAGTGCTGATGGAATGCTTTGTTCCAGCCGCGTGCGCGCGTTCACCTCCCCTGGTCTTGGGGAGCCTTCACAGCGAATGGGTGGGGGAGGTGCTGTGGGTGTAGGATGCTCGGAGCAGGAGCCAAGATGGCCTACGTATTTTTGCCCCATGATTCAAGCAGCCAATGCAGAATAAAAGAAATACAGAAATACAGAAATACAGAAATCACAGAGATACAGAAATACAGAAATCTCCCCGAAGCACACTGCAGACACGTGCAGAGCTCTTCTTCTGTGGTGCATTTCCAGTGGAAGCCGCCACTGCAGTGTAAAGCAGGGGGGAGCTCAGGCGGCTGTAACTGCGGGCTGGGAGACCCCAACGAGTGTGTTTTAAAGATCTCCACCAACGGTCACTAAGTGGGTGGTGGCAGAGGCGTAGACGAGGCAGTGTTCCCCTATAGATATATTTATATATCTATATATTTAGTAAGCCTTTGGGCTTCTTTTCAGTGTCCCTAAAAGAGCACGGTTGCCTGGCAACGGTTATTGTTGCCATGGAGATTTGCGTGTTGGCAGCTGCTGTAATCAGCATTAACTCAAGGCACATATTCTCATTCCGATGGTCGGGCGCGCGGAGACGGAGGAGCGGCGCAGGCAGTCGGGGATGGATAGTAATCAGTGTGAAACATATGCTCATCCATTACTCGCTGCATTAATACAATTATATCAAAAGGAATGTATGGCTGTGCTCCGGCGCAATGATGGCGTGGCAGAGGCAAAGGCATACAAATTCTACCAGCGATACATCCCCCTGGATTCATTTCATCCAACGCCACCCCCGCCGCCGAACAATAGAGGGCCATTCCAGTTGGGGTTTAACATTAAACGTTTTACTTTATGAAATGGCCAAATCAAAATGTTATGTCCTTACAGCAGCACAGAGAGTTACCGCCCTCCTAGAGACAGGAAGATAACCCAGCCCAGGATGGGGATGTATTCGCATATTTTACTAAAATAAGAACTTATTAGGCCAAAGAAAGGATGGTAAAATATAAGATTGCCAGGAAACAACATGCGTGGAGCTGAACATAATGTATTCCACATACAGTCTAGAGAGCAGAGTCTTCCTGTCGCCTCTGGAATGGAGCCGGCTCCTCTTTGTACATTTTATTGAATATTTATTTATTTTATTATTACCTCGAGGGCTGGGCTCTGCGCTGTCACCCGTGGTCGCCAATGCACAGCCATACATGGAGGGGGCAGACCCCCGCGGCCCCCACCACCACCACCGCTGCCAGCCACACACGGTCTAACAAACCCCAGTGGAGGAGGAGGAGGAGGGCTACCTACAGAGCCTGGATCAGAGCAGCTGATGGGCAGCCGCGGCTGTGGTTCTGTGAGAATGCTGGGGAATGTGGAGGGAAGCAGCTAGCCGTATGAGGATGCAAGCTGTCTGTAGCAGCTAGCCGTGTCTAGCAGCTAGCCGTGTCTAGCAGCTAGCCGTGTCTAGCAGCTAGCCGTGTCTAGCAGCTAGCCGTGTCTAGCAGCTAGCCGTGTCTAGCAGCTAGCCGTCTGTGGCAGCTAGCCGTCTGTACCAGTTAGCTGCCTGTAGCAGGTAGCTGTCTATAGCAGCTTGCTGCGCGCTGCGTCTATCAGCTAGCCACCTCTATCTAGCCGTCTGTAGCAGCTAGCCTTCAGTGAAAGCTAGCTGCCTCTATTAACTAGCTGTCTGTAGCAGCTAGCTGCCTCTAACAGCTAGCTGTCTGTAGCAGCTAGCTGCCTCTATCGGCTAGCTGTCTGTAGCAGCTAGCTGCCACTATCGGCTAGCTGTCTGTAGCAGCTGCTGCCTCTATCGGCAAGCTGTCTGTAGCAGCTAGCTGCCTCTATCGGCTAGCTGTCTGTAGCAGCTAGCTGCCTCTATCAGCTAGCTGTCGGTAGCAGCACACTGCAGCACTGCATGACCTTCAGAGTGATGCGTACCACTCAGACAGGATGTACCGCTGATCTACACATGAACTCATAGCAACCACCGCACCACGCAGACAGAAGTATTTATCGTGAAAGTAACCATAAACACTTTTGTTGAGTATATGAGCAAGCGCTGGGGATAACAGGCTGGCTGTTTGTCAACAGATTATAGATCTGTGTTTTGGTTTGATCCAGTTATCTGTCTACCATTACATTCACTACATATTCCCTCACTTAAAACAAACATTAACACTTTTATTTTTAAAACAGACAATGGTGGCTTTATTAAAACACACAGCCAGCAGTTCAGATTGGACCTGGTGAAAGATGACACATGCGGCAGGAGAGCGGAGCCACAACTAGCAGTCTGGGGATGAGGCTGCTGGCTGACATTTAACATCACAGAGAGAGGGGAGGTGACGAGCCAGGTGCCCTACATGCACATTTGACCCCCTGCTAATGTCAGGGTGGGGGGGGGGGGGGGGGGGGGGGGGGGGGGGGGGGGGGGGGGGGGGGTCCACACTCTCAGGCCTGCTCTGCTTTCAATGGCTCCCCTCATACAAAAACACCAGCCAGTGGTCATCATAGAGAGTGTAGTAGTAGAGCAGGCTGGTCCCGATGACATTGGCTGTAGCCCTATGGCATGTGAGTGTGTGTGTGTGTGTGTGTGTGTGTGTGTGTGTGTGTGTGTGTGTGTGTGTGTGTGTGTGTGTGTGTGTGTGTGTGTGTGTGTGTGTGTGTGTGCGTGCATGCGTATGTGCGTGCGTGAGTGTGTGTGGTATCGGGATATGGATATATATGTAAATATTACATCTATTACCTTAAACAGAACAAAGTTGCTAACTTAACAGAGAAGTACTGTGATGCACAATATCCATGTCGGAAACACAAGGAAATAGCAAACAAATAGAAATGTAACAGCAATTCAAATTATTTGAACTGTCTTTAATATAGCTACCATTATTAAAATGATTAAATAGGTATATTTAAGGTGTAAAAGAACAGCCAAACCCATATTGTGTGTACACAATATTAAACACAAACAAGAATTTCAACAATTTTAAAAACGCACAAAAATAGTTCCAGTCACAATTGTTTTTAGAACATGTCTTTGTTAGTTTAAGGGGGGATCTCTTCTCTCTCTCTCTCTCTCTCTCTCTCTCTCTCTCTCTCTCTCTCTCTCTCTCTCTCTGTACTGCAGTGCAATAGCATCTCTAGCCTCAGCAAGCTACAAGATGGAGGAGAGTACGAACATGGCCAGCAGGCCTGTAACCCAGTGCAGATGACCTGATTCCTCCCTCACGCAACCGCCCAACAACAACTGCTGTTTGGTGTCTGGTGTTGGCCCAATGCTAGCTCCCCCTGCCTCGAGAACAGGCACTCAAGCTCCTCCATTCGGGTTAGTAACCAACTGACAACCAAAAAAAAGATGTACACAGAAATCCTGCGTCGACATCAATTTCTACATCAAAGAAACTGCCGACGGGTTCTACAGCAATGCAGTGGAATATATTAGATAAATATAACGCAGTCAGACGCTACCCGGGTGGAAGTAGGGTGGCTCTGCTGGGGAACCATGCTTTGGTATTGACTGGATTAACGCAGCGATCAAACCAACAGGATAAAACGTAGGAATGACGGTGTCAAAATGTAGCATGTAACATGTTTGGACTATGAGACCGACCACAGGAAGGGACGGGCTGGAAGAGAGGGGGAATTCATTTCCTGAAAAACAATTTATAAAATTACAGAGGTGACAGTTATCAGGGACATTTTTTTTGAAGCAACCATTTTGTATGCAACCTAACAGCATAATATGGTTGAGAAGCACACACACACACACACACACACACACACACACACACACACACACACACACACACACACACACACACACACACACACACACACACACACACACACACACACACAAATACAAACAAAAATACACAAACACACAAGCACATGCACACACACTCACAGATATAGGTATATATATTTAAATATAAATTGAATTTGAATTAAGTCAAATGATGATGTAAATCTTAAGAGCAAATACAAACAACCCGGACAAGGACATGCTAAATAGGGATACATAAGTATGTCCTGTCAAATTAGTTAACTACATTTTCAAATAATAGTTGCTCTTGATTAATTTAATAAGAATGAACATTTAAAAATGCATTCAAATGTTTAATTTCACTGTGAGACACAAAATTGGAACGATAAACAAACATTTGGGGCGGTACGGTATGGTTTAAGCACTGGTTGAAATTGATTGAAATTACAAAAATAAATTTGCTGCAATCATCCCTTTGATTGTCTCAAATGAATGTTGCCGGATTATTCTGTTCCATAGGAGGTTCCCAGCGTTAGTAGGACCTCTCTGTGGCTGGGTCACATCGGCCTACAGGAAATGTTCCCCTATTGATTTTGCACCAATTTAAATAATAGGATTATAACCCTAACACAATCGCTTTACAGTAGCCTACATAGATTGCAATCATTCAATATAGTATCAAGGTTTGACTATAACTGTACATAATTGATGTGACCAAAATCAGCTCAGTTAATAAGAACACCATAATAGTTATTTTTTAATGTTTTTTTTACCAAACTAAAACATATTTTTCCTGGCCTACATGGTTGTTGTCATAGCTATTTTATTTTAGCAGTAACCTCACCACTTTCAGCAAGTCAAATGAATTTGCTCAAGCACATCCGCTTATAATTAAAATGCAGCAATTATAACAAAAATGATTACAAAAATATAATAAACACAAAATGTCAACAAGCATCAATAAACCTAAAAATAAACTACCGGTAAATGTTTCATTTAAACTAATCGATGGCAAGCTTATCAAGATATAGCCCAAATGAAAAAAAAAAAAAAAGTATCAACATTAGGGTGCAGGGAATTCAAAGATTGTGAAAGCTGAGGTCAGTTCTCCCCCCATCTGAGCAGCTTCCTGCCTTGTAGTCATACTCCACCACCACCACCACAAACGCCACCACCACCACAAACGCCACCACCACCACCAAGGCCACCACCACCATCACCTCCACCACCACCACCACCCCCATCAATACCACCTACACCTCCACCACCATCAACACCATCAACAACACTTACACCTCCACCACCGCCACACCAGCACCAGCACCACCACCTCCACAATTAAATATAATGTCCAGGAGAGATATGTCCAACCTCAAAGCCATGCTTGGCCGCATCCCAAAGAAAACACATCTCCCTATACTTGTTAAATACAACATTCAATTTTTTTTTATTATTTCAAGAGGTGTGTTATGTTCGTTATTCTCAATAATGTTGTAATATCCCCTTAGACAACTGAAGCTTGATAGCCGTTTGATAAAAAGCCCCGAGGCATAGGTGTACAGGAGCTACAATATTGCTCTAGTTTTTAAACGAGCCGTGCAATAAACTGCGGGACCTTGAACCTAAAGATCTCTAATCCAGACGCCTTCACATCCTAGCAGACAGAGGAAACATGCGCCGAACAGAGGATGGCTGCGCAGCAGTCCGAGCGTTTGGGTGAAGATATATCAGATATTCGGTGCAACCCTGATTCTGACACTAGATCTAGTTTACGTGTGCTGCGTCGAAACGGCGTGTGGTTGCGCACGCAATTAACCTAGAAGGACCAGGTCTTCCGTAGTCCTCTGGTATATAAAAAAAACAAAAACACCGACACGACAGGAGGTTTATCCCGAGGTTCTCCAACGCATGAGCTGTGTGCACACACAGATCACCACGCCACAGAAAGGCGATGCTATATTTAGTTGTAGGTCCAGATCCGAGTCTTTACTTCAGCGTGATAATGCGCATGCTCGCTCCGGCGTCCTCCGACAAGAGTGTGGGGCTCAACCTCCGACCATTGGGCTACATTTCAAACTTTTGCAAAGTTAGTCCTCTGGACGAACACTGGAATGTGATGTGCGTGATCTGCATGGAGTGGTCGCCCCTCTCCCTCCCCTCCCCCCTCCACGTTTTGTCTCTCTGTGGGACCGGGGCCCAGTGGCCGGTGCGTCATTAATAAATGTTTATCTGTTTTGAAGTGCAGGACAAAGGTGGGGGTGCCCTGTGACCCCGGGGAGCCCGACCCCGCGCGGGTTCATTGTGGCGCACTGG
>NC_044070.1:3087692-3097692 GCF_902167405.1 Gadus morhua
GTACTTCATTTCATTTGGGAAATCAAAATTGAGCGGAAGTAGGCTAATTAGGCGAGCGGAGCCAGGCTATGAGGGCCTTTCACACAGAATAATAGGCCGATATCGCCGATCAATTAGAGATAAATGCTCGTGGTAAATCAAATGGACCTCCGTGTTATAAGGCCTCGACAAAAGGTCCAACGAAACAAAGTCGGATTTTAGGATTAAGGAGAAGTTTGAGTCATCTTAAGGCATGCAGATGGCCGATGCGCTAAAAGCACAGCCAGGCGTCAGTGAGCGGCGTGGTCCGCCCCCTAGTGGTGGTTGAGGGTAGGCCTGCTCCCTTTACACCCAAAAAAGTCCGTCCGCGCTTCCGCCGCTCCTGACTCAAGATTCACACACACAAACCCACCAATAAAATGTTCTGTTTGTTATTAGCCTGTTAAATAAACCGTCCGACCGCCGAGCGGTGGCGAGTCATGCGAGGCCCTCGAGACATTAGAAAAGACTTGTCCTTGCAATAAGAATGACCCCAATATGACAAGTGCATATCTGTCATCAGATCAGCAGGTGATTGAGTGATGGGTTATGATGAAGCAAGGGGAGATAAAACAGATAAACACGAATAGTCAGTCAAGAGAAGCAGGCCAATCAAAACGAACAGCAAGGCGTTCTATTAAGCGCGTACAAGAAGCTTATACATAAACGGATATCATTTTTTTTTCTAATAGCTATATTCTAATAGCCATATGCCAAGTAGGCCAAAACAAATTCAATAGAACATTAGCGTTGGCGTATCGTTTTATGATTATCCAACAAAAATGATATTCCAATAAAAAAGAAGTCATATAATCAGAACAAATTAACAACTATAGAAAACAAAAATATGTCAAGGTTATTAACTGGTGTAAGACGGGCCTATACACTCCTAATGAAATTGAATTGAAATTGATCATGGTGAACACCGAATCGGATTGATATCTCTAGTGATTGTCCAGGAGCAGGCAGCCAGGCAGCCCCCCGCGCCCCCTCCCTGCTCCTTGCGGCTCGCAAGGGCCCCCATCACCTCGACGTGACTGCCCTCTGGTGGTCGGTAGCTTGAACTCCAATCTCCAAAGATTCGTTAGGCCTTTAATTGCCCTGACACACCATTCGGACTGGCGATCGTCGGCAGAAAAGGCAATTTGGTCATGGCCGATTTATCATGTGCAATCGGGCTTGAAAAGATCAACGACGGCTTTTAACGATGGCCGATAGCAAAGCACAAACCAAAGAGACTCCGGCCAACGTGCTCACCAGACTGTCCAAGAACTGATAATCGGGTTGGTATGTCAGGGCCTTAAGTGGACAGCATGTGGATAAACACTCCAGAAAGCTTATCATATCACAGCGCTTATCACTCATTGTTAGGGATTAAGCATTCAACTTCAACTTAAACTTAGAGTTGGGACAGTATAGAATACTTTGAGTTACAATAACATATGTTACAGGTTGGATGCCTCAATGCATTAGCAGGGTATTTGCCCGTTACCTAGTTTCTTTCTTAACCAAAACAAACCCAAATCCTATGTTGAGCCTGAACCTGGGTCTCCCAAATGCACGGGTATAGGAATGGGGGATTCTGGTTGGCCACAGAAAAACCCCTTCAGATAAAGCAGAGTATTTTATAGGGGTGATGGAACTTATTTACTTAGTGGCAATCTTGGTTCCTTCTTGGCTGTGAACGCTGGCTGGGTCTAGAGCCAAGGTGGAACCGACGGCCACCAGGTGAATAAGGCGTATTGAATGGGTGTCCCTGGAACACAGCCTGGTTAAAGACCTGCAGAATGCCAGTTGAGTGTAATTGAGTGTCCCAGCCACCAGGATGCGCATCGCCTGGACCAGGGTCTTGGACTAAAGGCCAACAACAATCAACAAGAGGGATGGATCGGCGGGGGGATTTGACGCCAAACCAAAGGTTTCCGTGTCCAATCCCAACTATCCCAGTGTCTCTGTACAGGCATCCTTGAGACAGACTAACCCCTATCTGCTCTTTAACGACATGTCTCTGAAGTCAATGTTAGTGGCTTCCTACTCAAAGTGCCTGCTAAATGACTGAATGATGGCATGAATGGTGCAGAATAGCAATAAAGCCGACTTATCATCTGACTGGGTTTCAAGCAGCTCATCACTCAATCACCTTGAGAGATCACATTCTGTGGGAGGGGAAAAAAGGTAGTTGACGTGGAAGTCAAATGAACGTCTTCCTCCGACAGAGTCGGCTGTCGATTAGCAAAGTGCTGACAGAGGCGGCGAGGGCTGCGGGCGTAATGGCCGGCTCCGGACCATCGTGTCTCGTTAGCCCGGCCTGATTGGCCATGAAGGTGTTCCCCTGGCTGGCCCAGGATGAAGCGGCTGTCTCTGACAGAGCTTACCGCTCATAACTCCTCAGGAGCCCGGGCTTGGGCCCCGCCCGGGCCCTTGGGGGCCTGCGGTAACAGGAGGGGGAAATATGCCACAAATGACAGGTGAAACCAGAAAGAAATATCGACCTTGGAACGTCGAGGAACGTTTCGGGAACGTAATTTTTCATCATGTCACGCAGGTCTTATATTCTCTCGTCAAAGTAGGTTGACGTGACACGTTCAACGATGATTGAACCCAGCCACTCGTGTTCGTCTGTACGTAGAGGAGGCGTCAGGGCGTCTGTCCATCCCTTCACAAACAGCAGGTTTATGAAGGGATGGCGGGGTGGTCAACAAGCGTCCAGGCCATCAGACCACGGCAGCCCTGAGTTACAGAGGAGGTGGTGTCTCCTCCATCTAATGACTACGTAGGGATGGCTCATCCTCATCCCCCTGTGCTGACGATTCGCTGCTCCCTACTTTAGCAGAATCTTCTATCCAACGCATCGTTAGGAGCGACCACGCACCCGCACCCCCTTCAGGCGGCCCCTGGGTGGAGCAGAGACAGGGTGGAGCACCACCTCCATCTGGTCAGGTTGAGGGGCTGGGGACTCAGGGTCAGTGGAGGGAACATTAGTGGGGGGACATAAGTAAAAAATATAATATAGAATATTAAAAATATGGCTTATTCAAGACAAAAAGGCTTTATAATAACCCATCTGGAATCCATCTATTTTCGCTCAGAAAACCCTTTGTGTTCCTTAAGAAACAGGTAAACACAATGTTAAGCAACTTTAACTCAATTGTCCCCAGAGGCGAACAGATCATCCTTATTTGAGGATTTTGTGCATTCTTATTTTATCAGAATGAAACCCAAAGCTTATTTCACTGAGGCTTACCCACTCGCTGGTGGTAACCTTTGAACGTCCTCATTTGTGGCCTTATGAAAAGGTAATGTATACTCCGTTCCAGTAGATGGCGATACATACTCGTAAGTAGAGCTTTATTTTGATCACGAACTGCTTTCTGCTCTCTAAAGAGCATGAGTTCACGTGGAGCTTAAAATCGGACTTCAAAAATAAGAGAATAAGTCTTCAAATCAATTTTGGAAAAAAACAATTTTAGTACTACTGCAAAATGATAAAAACAAAACAATATATGGCTCTAATGACAATCACCGTTGAAGGCGAAGGTGCGTAATTACGCACAGGCACAGCGTTAAACGCATGCAGGAGCCACTCGGTGCATGGGCCCGTTGTAGAGATCAAAGCATCAAATGATATTAATTTGGAACTTTGATTCTGTAGAGAACTGAATCTACCAAATGTTACTACCTGTAAGAACAATATGTCACCACACAAATACTTCAGTTGGAGGGATAGGCTATATTGATAACCCGAGAGAACAAACGGAACATTTGGTTTTACATGGAGTAGGTCGAGATGTCCTCTCCCACATCAAAGCAAAATATTAATATCGGAATTTCATTTAGATCATAGGCTTAGCTTTTAAAGTAGGCCTACCTCATATTGGTTTCATGTGCGCCCTGGACATGGCTCACCCGAATAGCCGTTGAAAGTTATTAATTTATGAAGTATTACTTATAACCACTTTATAGGGTTAGATAGAGTGTCAGGTGTCAGCACAGATCTGCAGGCGAGATCACAGAAAAGGGGCTACACGCGGTATTGTTTGTCACAATTTAAATGGCATTAATTAAAGGGATCACCTGATTGGATAAAGAATGAGAGGGGGGAGCGCTCTGCCCCAATAGGCGACTCCCCTCTAATAACCCGCCTCGAGATAATGGTGTAAAGACTCGGCGTATCGTGACTGTGATCGCCGTGGAGATCCGAGAAGCAGCGATAGGCTGGCGAGCTCAGAGCGAGCAGCGCGTATTATTGGAGAGTCCTCTAGTTTCTACACCTCAGTGACAAGTTGGAGAAGACTTCAAGATCTGAACCGCAACACTTCCAGGGCACCGGGAAGAACCAACTTCTAAGAGGCGTCCTCCACTCCCGAGACCACACTAGTCCACGCAGCGGGGAGTACAGCAGGCTATGGACCGGAGGATGAACTTGAACGGCACAGCAGACATTTTCCACAAAACTCTGAGCGCCGTGTCCAACAAGAAGATGGACCCTTTCCGGTCGTCCGTGGGTCTCGAACTTCAAGCTCGAGACCGCCAGTCACCGATCGGCTGTTTTGACGGGACCGACTCGGACCCGATCCAGCCGGGGGGTCTGGCAGGGGGCAGAGGGGGCCCGCTGGGTCTGCCGACGGGATCTTTGTGTGTGAAATACGGGGAGAGCGGCAACAGGACGTCGGCCGCGGAGAGCAGTGGCGGGGAGCAGAGCCCCGACGACGACAGCGACGACAGGTGCGACATGGTTCTGCTCACTGACCCGCGGATCGGCGGGGGGAAACCCGAAGGAGGTAAGAAAAGCAAAGAGCAGAAAACGCTGAGGCTAAACATCAACGCGCGCGAGAGACGGCGGATGCACGACTTGAACGACGCGCTGGACGAGCTGCGGGGGGTTATCCCGTACGCGCACAGCCCGTCCGTGCGGAAACTCTCCAAAATAGCCACTCTGCTGCTCGCCAAAAACTACATCCTCATGCAGGCGCAGGCGCTGGAGGAGATGCGGCGTTTGGTGGCCTACCTGAATCAGGGCCAGGCCATCTCGGCCGCCTCCATACCGGCCACCACGGCCCTCGCGGCCCCCCCCGGGTTAGGGCCATATGAGCCGCCGCCCGGGTACCCTTTCCCCACCGTCGTGCCGCCGACATCCTGCCCTGAGAAATGTGCGCTCTTCAACAACGTCACCTCCAGCCTCTGTAAACAGTGCACGGACAAGCCCTGAGCGAGCTGAATAACCGCGCGGCCAGAGACTCCAAGCACAGTCGAGAACAGAGACGCGCAAAGCCCGTCGGACGGGGGACATCTGGAGATGGGACGGGGGACATCTGGGGGCACCGTGCTGGTTGTTGGTCACCATAGGCTAGAGAAAAAAAATTAATGAATTATTTTATAATATTTACAAATGCATTCAGAAGCGCTTTTTTGTTCAGACAAAACTTGATTGTGTATATAATACATCCTTAAAGTGCTGGTGTGAGTGACAGAAAAACCAAACAGTATATGAGGACAGTGGCATCAGGACAGAGGGAGTTGTTGATCATTCGCTCGGCTGTCAATCTTCTGGATATCTGAGTGACCTGACTATACTTTGATCCTTTCCTTTGGTTCTGTTTTTCACTGACCACTTTAGGCTATATGGACAAGCTCATGGATTATGAACCGACCTCACCTTCGCTGCTTCGTTTGATTCACTTCAGAGACGTGCTGTGTGCTTATACTGGTATAGGCCTGTTTCATGACCCTTTGATTTTATATGAAGAACACAAGAGGAATGTCATGGACAAAACTAATAAACTGTAGAGGAAGACTTAATTGGGTGGTTTAAATGAATCGGACACCACTAAAGCACCAGTGTTGATATTTGCGCAGGGCCCATTTTAAAGTCTGTCGACACTGTGATACAATAGGCCCAAAACACAACGACATACACACACTCATCAGGCCTCCTATCTCTGCTGTTTGAACTCATCAAGGTGGTTGTTTTGGTCAGCATGGCACTTTCTTTACATTTTGCTGTACAGGCCTGTATTATCATTATTATTATTATTATTATTATTATTATTATTATTATTTGTAAATTTCCATTGAACACTCGCGATTAAGATGGATGGCGTCAGGTCGGGCATCATATTGTAGATAGGCCTGCTCTAACGAGGCTCTATGGTCGAGGAGGGCCATTTGTATGTGTTTCAGTGTTTAAAGCTTTATTAAAATATTTTGAACAACAGAACTGTTGTCTGTTCGTGTGCTGACTAAATAAATAGACATACGGGTTAGCATTTTCATTTATTCAAATTAAGAATCATTCTGAAATAGTTTTGTCCTTTATAATGCAAATATTTATCATGGACTCTTAATTATTTGCCTTATTTGAATTTGAAAGTTATTGATGGTGAAGCTCATCTAGTCGTGCATCATTATGAGGGTCGGGAACAGAGCAGGTGCGGAATCGGGACGCGTTACGCTCCATCACATCGGTAACTTTCTAAGTGATGAGAGGCTTCAGCTGAAGACGGGAGACGGGAGGATGAGGATCGCCCGGGGCGGAGGATTACGGAGTTACAAAACAGGAATCACCGCTATCATCAGGAATTAAAACCATTTCCATGACGGTGCGTGTGATTGCGTGTTAATCTGAAAACAATTGTATACAAAAACGGTCTAGGGCGACACCTTGGTTCACTTAATGAAACATGTCGTTAAGGCAATTAGAGCAGCAGAATGTGATTAAGGCAGGTAATTACGCCACTGTTCTTTAATCAAAACACGGTGCGCGCCTATTGTTCACCCTGTACCCCAACCACAGGGAGAGAGATCGTGAGGATTAACATTAGATTAACATTTGAGAAACCTAAAGGCAGCTGAACATTATTTTTGAGAATATTTCTAAATTCTAGAATTGTATATTTTATTCTTCTTTTTAAATTTGAAGCGTCGGTTGAACTTTTTGTTGGCCCTCGATGTGTGAATGTTTTGTCGGTAGCATAAAACGAGTTTAAGGTTGGAGTTAAAGAACACCAGAGAATGAAATAATATTATATTAGGCCCTACGACTAAACCATTAAGGCGTTACTGCAAGAAGACGGAGGAATAGGCTTATAATTCAGACATTATGAATATGTAGCCATTCCTCAAAGAAAATATTGTTAAATTTCCACCTGTACGCGAGTCTTGATTTATTAGCCTACACAACCTATTTTGTGTAGATATTTTTTAACGATAAGGATTTATCGTTTTTGAAACAGGCGAGTAACTTTATAAGTCATTCAACAGACGCGATACTTCCAATAATTAACAATTCATGTGTTTTTGCAGGAACATAATATAATTTAAGGAAGATAACATATAAAAATGTACGCCTGTAATACAATAACTATTTGCTCCAATATTTCCCTGACCCCCCTGACCCCTCACAGCGCTGCAGGGAACGCCTAAACATAAAATAGAGGGCATTGCAACACGAAAAAGGATCGAAGAAGGAAGGGATTTTCTCGGGACACGATTTAGACACCCGTTTATATGAACAAAGTGTGGAAAACGGAACAAATGAAACGAAATTGCTTTATTAACCCCCGCTGTCAGGCAGAGTGACAGTGGGCCAGACCTCAGCGCTGTCCCGCCCACCTCACCTCCTCTGAGGTCACACTCTGTCCCGTCTGATCCATCACGTCCACCGCGGCCCTCACACCGTCAGCACCATCACGACCGGCGAGACCCGTGCTCAGAAAACACAGCTCTCAACTCTTTCTCCATTTCTCATTTCTTTCATGAACGAAAAAGTCCAGAAAAAAATAATTGCGTTATTTTTTACAAACCTGGGGCTTCATGCATGAAAGATCCCGCTTTATTCCCGGGCCTGTTAAGAGACTTCACAAATAGCCGGCATTAATTATGCAATGTGCATTAATGCACAATTGACTGGAGCATTTAACCCATACTAATATACACATTAGGCGAGAAGAGGCGATTCCCCAGGGGGGGGACGGAGCCATATGTGGGGGGCAGACGAACCACAGCCGCCAACGGAAACACAAACAAGGCCGTTTGGACAAAAAAGATGTATGGCTATTAAATTAATACAGTTGAATTTTACAGTGTGATTCCCGCCCCTACGGCACAGGGATGGGCGTCGTTACGAGCGTGTAACCCAACACACCGAGACATATTTTGAAGTAATATAAGAGTTTAAGCGTGTAAGAGAGGAAACCGTGGAAACCTGACATGTTGTTTGTTTCCCCTCCTGCGCCCCGGGGGGCACCTCCCCAGACCCGCTGTCTATTAGGCCTGTAGCCTAGAGCACACGGTAGGCCGATATTTCAATGCAATAAAACGGAACCTATCTTAAATATACTCACAGCAAGACAGCCATGAATGAAACAGAAAGATAATAAATAAAAAAACAAATGCTCCTTTTCATGAACAATAAAATATCCAATTTACCCTATCAAGAGGCATGGGCCCCCCATTCGTAGCACACCAGTGATGGAGGCCTGAGATTGATAAACATGGAAATTCAAAATATACATGCACTGTAGATTGGATTGAACTGACCTTTCCCTATCAGTAGCAGACAAAACAGTAGCAATTGAATGTCCCAAGCTCTGTCACAGGCGCTAGTATACCAGAAATATTTCCTGCATTCGCTGAGACAGCAAATCAACCCTGCAGCAAATCCACTTTTGTCAGGCTGGTGATAGCGATGCTTAATGCACAACTTGGATTATTTATCACTTGTTTGGTTTTATTTTGAAATAATTTTGGGAGACGCTCCACAGCCTTCGACAATTGAGGGGCAAAAGCTGAATGAACTTAAATTTGAAATGTTATGAAATCAAATCCCCAAAAATGTATTATGCATCGAAATGTATCGATGCCCAAATATGGCAATAGCCTTTAAAGATGAAAAGGGAGGTTATTCTTTGGGAGAGAGTTCAGTTTATTAAATCTAACTCAAATGAAATCTGCTGAGAAAAATATATACATTTCAATACACGTTAATACAGCTGATAATAATATTCACTGTAAAATTTGATCTAAATTGACAGCGAAATCTAAAAGTAATCTACTATATTTCGATTTTACAGTCATATTACCGTTAATAAACAGAGCCATACTGGGGAAACTGCTGTCAATACTTGTAAAAGTTTTGCAGTGTAGGGAAAGCTTCTATCCTGTGAGCCAACGGGGCAGCAGACCAGAGCGTTCCCTCTTTGTTTTCCTGGAGGTCAAGTAAACATATGGCGGAGCGTTTCGCCCCCAAAGCCTCTCATAGTGTTCAATAAGTGACCCAGTAATGTGCGATTATCCTCTCGGAAATACAATTACTGCGCAACAACCCCTCAACATCCAGCCCACCTCCATATTAATCACATTCAACGCGCGGCTGTAATCCCCTAATCCCTGTTTACAGCGGACAGTCTCCTCTGCGGCGTAATCTGATGCTCTTTTATGTTCCAGGCATAACAACCTGTCGTGCCTCAGGTCTGTGATTGGTGCAACTGTCCGGGGTAGAACTGGGTACTGTGTTCGGGAATGGGGCTCAGCATTCCGGGTAAACAACAGGAGCAACAACAATGGATTGTGGATTTGGGGTGGAGGCGATTTTTGTGGTGAGGCCTTGCTGCTGTTTGGGAATCAGATACAGCTTTCTGAAAGTGTTTTGAAACAGCACACCGCAAAAAACAACAACAACAGCAACAACAGTTACAATTGTGTGGCAGTGGAAAGGGTACAAAGACAGGTGTTGTGCTCCCTGGTGCTGGTGTTGCTTTGAGGTACAAACCCAGGGGAGAGGTTTTGTTCATTTTGAATGCATCAACATTGGGGCTGGCTGGGAGATGATTTGTTTACATGTGCACGTATATTGTAAAACCCTGACGTCATCATTTTAATAAATATAGTTCAACTATTACAGAAATTGGGCAGGAGCAAAGGAATTATTTTCTGACCATGTGGGCCTCGTTTACCTGGATACCAGTGAGAAACTTTAAGGATT
>NC_044070.1:3105192-3112692 GCF_902167405.1 Gadus morhua
GCACCCTCTGATCCATCAGTGATTTAGAGAAGTTGTACAGGTCTTATGTCACTTATTTATGAGTCAACTCGCCGTCGGCAGTAAACAACTATTCAATTACCTATCAATATGTAGTGTGTTCACTTTGCTTATTGTTTATGCCTTCAATAGTGCAGTAATACATGTGGGTGGTGGCAGTAGTGTTTTCTATATGTGATATGTTTCTGTGTGTATGGGGGAGTGTTCACACTAATAAGTACGGACGCATACCTCTTCCCGCCATCACCTCCGCCACAACACAACAGTGAGGGTGGCGGCGTATCAAGAACGCACAAAAGAACCGTCAGAGCAGCGTGGTGCAGAGACAGTGAAGGAGTTGAGAGGAGAGAGGTGGTTATTTATGCAGACGGCCGTTATTAGCAAATGAGTCTTGCTGACAGGTGCGCCCCTCTCATTTACAAATGAGAGTTTATCACTATCATCAGCCCGCTAATTTATCACAAATAATGAGCCGCGCTGAAAACAGACTGGTAAACACTCAAGGAGAATGCAGCTCTAATGGCTCGCACTCATCTTGTTGTTTACACACACTCCACCACCCCGCTTACATACTGTTGTTTCAAATCCACATTTACCCTGGACACACACTTGGAGAGGGATGCTTTTTTTTATGCCAGTGGTCTCTGAAACAAGTTTTCCGACCACGATAATCCCCTTTGCCTTAAAAACCCTGAGTAAAAAATATACAGAACAAAGCTTTTTTCTAGACTGGCTAATGGCAAGCGAGCGCTAATTGCTCATTAGGGTTTGTCTAAACTGTCAGCACACCTGGAGAACACACATCAAGGACGGGGTGCAGAGGATGTGTGCGTTCTACGCTTGGGGCCCCTTCATCTGCTATCCATCTCTAGTGATTTGTCTTATGAGGCAGAACACCAGGGGCCCCATATCATGCACTTGGGGGGGCCCAACACCACCACAAGACTACACAACTTTAGAAACCCCATACCGCCCTGGCTCTCACACACACAGCCATGCACACACAATGTCAACTATACACACACACACACACGCACACACCACACTCATTTGTGCACTAAACACCGAGGCCATCAGAGCCATGACTTCTAAACACAGCTGACGGAGAAGAGAATAAACACACAAACGCTTGATTGAAAAAATGCACAATTGAGGGGAAAAAAATCGTCGGGTAATAGCGGCAGAAAATGGAGATATGAAATATGTTGATGTAGCAGTAATGGGAGGGGGCCGTGCCGGACCGTGCCGGTCGTTGGATGTGTCACATTCCTAATGACCTCTCGCCGAGCGGACCCTAGATTTGCATTTTCCGGTCGCTCGTCCAGTAATGAAAAAAGGTAGAGGGGAGCATATTTCACCAGGGGCTGTCAGACACACTCACACCCCTCGGTGCAGACCCCCTCCCCTCCCTCCCTGCCTTCCTCCTCCCCTCTCTCGCCCCCCTCCTTCCCTCCCCTCCCCTCCCTCCCTCCTTCCCTTCCCCCCTCCCCTCCCTCCCTCCTTCCCTTCCCCCCTCCCCTCATGACCAGCCTCAGGAAATGGCCTGTGACAAAATTAGCAAAACCTGAGACTGTTTGGACACCATCGATTCACTCTTTCCCCTCTTCCCTAACCCCCGCCCAACCCCCGCTCCCTCCAGGTAAATCAAACACAGTCTCCTTGAAAAGTTTTTTGGGTCTTTTGGTGCACTGCCACTACACTGCCACAAGATTTATGTAATCCAAGGGTGGAGGGGGGGGGGGGGGGGGGTGCTTGTTAGGGAGATCTCTCAGGCCTGCTGACAGTGATGTGCGCTGGGCTTTGGCAGAGGTGACAGGGGGCAGGGGGGGGGGGGGGGGGTAGGGGGATGGGGATCACCACCTCCACCACTACCACCACCACCACCACCGCCTCCACCATCACTACCACCACCTCCACCTCCACCACCACCATCACCACCTCCACCTCCACCACCACCATCACCACTACCACCACCACGACTACCACCACCACCACCACCACCACCTCCACCACCACCATCACCACCTCCACCTCCACCACCACCATCACCACCACCACCACCATCGCCACCACCATCACCTCCACCACCACCACCACCACCGACGCCTCCACCATCACTACCACCACCTCCACCTCCACCACCACCATCACCACCTCAACCACCACTACTACCACCACCAAGACTACCACCACCACCACCACCACCACCACCACCACCACCATCACCACCTCCACCACTACCACCACCACCATCACCACCTCCACCACCACCACCACCACCCCCACCTCAAGCACCACCACCTCAACCACTACTACCTCCACCGCCACCACCACCATCACCACCTCCACCACCACTACCACCACCTCCACCACCACACAAAAGCAATTAGAGGGCCTGCGCCCCAGACAGGTTGCATCGGGGAGCGTCCGGGCGGACGCAGGCGGAGGCGTCGCGGTTTAACGTCTTTATTAGGATGACACGCGTGTCTGCGTGGCGCAGCCTCTCCCCATGACGAGCCGCAGAGCCCGTCGCGGGGAGGCGGGCGAGGACGGAGGCTGGTGGGTGGTGGTGGGGGCGGAGAAGGGTGGCAGGGAGGGGGGCAGCAATCAGTGAGATCATGTTCCGAAGGACGAGCACCTGTGTTGACAATCCTGGGCCAGGCGGGGGGAGGGGCTGCTGGGGGGAGCCCTTCTTCTAGGAACTAAGAATCAGGGTGTGTGTGTGCCGGGGAGGGGAGGGGCGGGGGGCAGGAGTGACGGGTGTCCCTCTTGTGGCACAGTTAGACGGGGGGGGGGGGGGGGGGGGGGCACTCCCAGGAGATCGCATAACGCAGAGGAGGCCAGCCAGGAGACCCTGCTTAGAGAAGACGGGAGCGGCGGAATGGTGTCCGCGGCGAGCAGAACAGAGCGGTTAATTAGACACGATTCGGTTGCTGTTGGACAAGCTCTGCTCAAACACACACACACACACACATACACACACAAACACACACTCACACACACACACACGCACACACGCACACACATCACTTACTCGGCGGAATTGAATGAATCTCCACTGGCTAGAGTAATTAGTTCAGTCTATTAATTACTTTAATTACCCATTATGGTGTAAGGCCCGTGGTTGGAACATGTTTCATGAAGCCTGTAACAGAGCCGTTTCCTTGGGATGTTTTCTTTCGCGCGTGCTTCATTATTTTTTTTTAATCAATGAAGAGTAAATAATATCCTCCCAAAACATTTATGACAAACGCAAATGAAGTGTTAACACGTCTCAGAAGGATTACAGGCAGAGTGAAATCGACCGTTTTACCTTACATTAAAAAAAAACAACCCTAGACTTCTGGTACAAAGATCCTAGGGGGGAAAAGATGCATACAGCGCTGTCACTGCCGATTCACACCACAACACAATGAGGGAAATAAACAAAGAATACATCTGCCACATTTCAAGTTCAGGCTGATAGCTCCTAGTTGACAACGCAGGCCACTTTGTCCACACTGTGTGTGTGTGTGTGTGTGTGTGTGTGTGTGTGTGTGTGTGTGTGTGTGTGTGTGTGTGTGTGTGTGTGTGTGTGTGTGTGTGTGTGTGTGTGTGTGTGTGTGTGTGGGTGTGTGTGTGTGTGTGTGTGTTTGTGTGTGTGCGAGTGTGGGTGTGAATATGTGTGTGTTTGTGTGCATGTGTGTGTGTGTGAGTGTGTGTATGTGTTTTGGTGTGCGTGTGTGAATGTGTGTGTGTGTGTGTGTGTGCGTGTGTGTGTATGAGTGAGTGTGTGTGTGTGTGTGTGTGTGTGTGTGTGTGTGTCTGTGTGTGTGTGATGTAGCAGGCGATCCTCTGATCTCCTTGATTAGATCGCAGCCAGTAAATATCGTGTGATTAATCAGCGAGCGGCTCGCTGGCCGCGTCCCCGTGTCACCTTCACAGCTGGGGAGCAGGGCTCTGTTGTTTACCGTGTTCTGTCTCCCGTGCGCACACACACGCGCGCACACACACACACACACAAACAGACACGCACACACACAAACACACACACACACACACACACACGCACACACACACACAAACACGGCTCTGAGGGGAATTTACACTGCAGAGTTAACCTGTCAGCCGCTACTATTGTGTGTTCTTATGGCCGTAAACACACACGCCAGGGGACCACCAGATTACACACTGCCGATGGGGGGGCGGGGGGGCGGTGTGTGGGTGGTGGAGGGAGGGAGGGGGGCTGAGTCCCCTTGTAGTGATTGTTTTATTTCCGCTGAACAATATAACCTGCAGTCACATACTCAACACATGTCGTCTGATATAAAACCTTATGGCGGCGCAGGGAGAGAGCCATTTATCTCAAGGTGGTTGTGGGTAATGGGCGACTGGGGAACGTCAGCGGCCTCCTTACAGACTCACCAAGGAAGTTGAGGTAGCTAGCTGACTGGCTAGCTAGCTGACTGGCTAGCTAGCTGACTACGTGGGGGACTGACTGGCCTACTGGCTAGCTGACTGGCTAGCTAGCTGACTGGCCTACTGGCTAGCTGACGACTTGGGGGGGGGCTGACTGGCCTACTGGCTAGCTTATGACTTGTGGGGGCTGACTGGCCTACTTGATAGCTGACGACTTGGGGAGGCTGACTGGCCTACTGGCTAGCTGACTGGCTGGCTAGCTGACTGGCTGTCTATATTTCTGCCCGTTTACGCGACATGATGGCAGTTGGGCAGTTAATTCCCGATGATGAAGGTATAAACCGCCAAGCAATCCAAGATTACGAGGGAGAAAAGGCTCGTAAAATTCCCCCGGATCGGTGATGGGTTACAATATAGCCATTACAATCAAATTACCGCTCGCGGGAAAACAGTTGAGACGGCGCTGGAATCACAGCTGGGAGAGGGGGAGGGCGGGGGGGTCTATGACCACGCTCCCCCGGAGGAGATATCTGAATGCTTTTGCACCGCTTTGCGTGTTTCCCCAAACATGCAGAAGAATGTAACGTGTGAAATGGCGGAACAGTAAAAAACAACCGGGAATAATTAGCATAATACTGTCTGAGCGGAGAAGGCCGTATCCAAAGACATAACCTTTAGCTTAACCAGCCCCGTGTCGGTTAGTGTTAGCAGCACTATGGACGCGTCCTCTCCACACGCGCGTCAAGGTCTCTGTCTGAAGCGAGGCTTGAGCTTTTTGTCTCGCCTGGAAAATGTCACCACACAGTGGGGGGGGGGGGGGGAGAAATCACCAAGAACGCCAACAACATAACCGGCTTGCAGAGGCTCCTTTTAAAACCATGTTATATATAACAACAAATATATTAATAACAATTAGTCAGTTTCACAACTGTTCCAGATGTATCTTGGATCCTATTTAATATTTTTATATATATTATATATACAAATATTTTCATGTTGGTGAATTCAGACGGCATCCAGCAGCCACTCAACACCGACCACATTTGTCTGCGGTAAATTACAAGCGATCCGCTGCCTTTCAGAAAAAGATCCCTCATTGTTATCACGGTGGTTCTGAGTCGCACACACACACACACACACACACACACACACACACACACACACACACACACACACACACACACACACACACACACACACACACACACACACACACAGCCCTTAGACAAATAGTTTGTCTATCAGACAAGAGCGTTTTTGTCAGTCTCCTCATATCTCGCCGATATTTCCTCCGAGTGACGAGTCGCATTAGCGGCGGGGAGGAAGAGTAATTTGGGTGCCAGGTCCCTTTAGCCCGACCCCGGCTGACGGCTCCACAGACAGCCACCGCGGCCTCGCTAAGAAGGCACCACATTTGCCTTCTTTAATGACATCCCCCCCCCCCCCCCCCCCTCTGTGTCTTCTTCTTGGATTGTATTGCTCTGTAGTACCGGGGTGGCTGGGCTGGCAGTGATGAAGTGATGTCAGGGCCCGTTTCAACAGTTACATGGCCCTCCATGCTGAACAGTGTTGACACTACAGCGGCGGCAATAGACCCTGGGAACCCGGCTGGCTCACCGCCATTCCCTCTGCTGTATATCCCCGCCTCTCGGAGGACTAACACACAGGTACTTTGCCCTGGTGGCGTAATGTGGATTTTAGAGCACCTCGTTTAGTCCGGTGCCAAGGGACCCTATAACATTAGCTCTTAAATCCAGGCCTGTTTAATTTTTCTGCAAATGCTGTGGTTGGATGTTGACTTAAAGAGCAACTAAATGCGGACAGTGAAGGCACTGTAACAGCGCCATCTCTGGTGAAACAACATTACTGCAGCCTTGGTTTCTGACAATGGCCATCATTTGTGCTGTCCCTGCAGTTGGTAGTGAAGAACAACAGCAAAGCTTTGAAACATGGAGGCATGTAGGTACTACAAAAGTATACATGGCTCTACTAAACATGAAACAAAATAAGTCAAAGTGCAGTGGCCATGTATTACAATCAGCCTGTGGAAAGAAAGGTGTTTGTTCTACGAGAACTCAAGCCATGGTTTCAACTGCTGTCAAGTGTAAAACACTCAGTCTTGTGATTCCTCGCGAACGCAAGCCAACTGGTGAAACTGCTGTGAAAAACAAATTTGCCAACAAAACGCTTTCAGAAAATACCATGTTCTGAGGACACTCTGTCAGGTTCCTCGCTTTTTTACAGATTTCACAAGCGAGTCGGCGGTGTCGTGAAATGCTTTAAAATACTTTTGACATGACATGGCGTGTCTCTGAGACCCCAACGCCTCTCAATAATGGATGGGCCGTATGGTGGGAACAGCTGTCCTCCATTGTAGAACCTCACGACGTGGCACGTGGTGGCCGCCTCCTCCCTCCAGATCCAGGTCAATCCAAGGGAACCAATAAAAGTAAAAAAAAATTAAGTTCTAGGGTTTATGGCTCTGTCTTTTTAAACAAACCGAAATTGAGTTTGCCGTCGTCCGAATTCCGACGGGGGAAACCCGGCGGGCCGAGAGTCCCAACGCCCCGCGCCGGTCATATTTAATTCATTGGTTGTGTTATTTCTTTATGATTGCAACATCTGTTTGCTCCCAGCGCACAGCTCTCCCTGTCAGCCACCCTCTGTTTAATAATTCCTGCCCTGACCCTCGTGAGTAGTCGCTCTGGCATCACAGCGACGGCTGCTGGGAGTTTTAACTTCAACAGGACCAGACACAAAGAGACTGTTGTCCTAGCCCCTCGATGATGAGCCGTCCAAGCAAGCTTCATTCGAGGCCAGGACTACAACAAATACGTTCTAGACCAGCCCAAAGGGGATTGTTAGGGAACAGTTTTTGGTAATACACAACAGAGTAAATTACATTATGTGGCAATCTGGATTATATTAACATGGGTCTGTACAACATACACTGTAGGGTCCTCAGGCCTTAGTCAGGACCTACTGAGGGAGCGCCAACTGAGGACCTACTGAGGACCTACTGAGGACCTACTGAGGACTACTGAGGGAGGTCCTTCGTTCAGCATGAATGCGATGAGCCTTTTG
>NC_044070.1:3117692-3127692 GCF_902167405.1 Gadus morhua
GGCTATGAAATGGCTCTATACAACAAATTTATTCAATTTATTTTATTTATATATATTTGTAACTTTATTCTACTGTATACAATTATATACAATTATAAATTATAAATAATAATATTAATCAATTTGAATGAGTATGAATTAATGATAATGACTATGAAAAATAAATGAAAAAATACGATAAATAATGAAGCTATTAACACTAAAACCAAAAAAGGTTTTAAGGCCATTCAAAGCACATCTCCTAATTGCTGAATAAATAACGGCTGTGACCATCAGCAGAGAAACCAGTAAAAAGTGTTTGAAAGCGTTTAATCCTAGTGTAACGTAAAGCAACACAGACAGTCACCATGGGCAGGCCCCTTTCACCTCCACCGCCTGGATAACCACATCAGTGTGTCTCCACACACACACACACACACACACACTCTAAAGCGCTACGAGACACACGGATCCGACTGGGGCAGCAACTGACAAATATTAGCAGCTTAGGGCTAGAGGGAATCCACGGCAACCAAAGAAATTTGTTTTATTTGGTGTCCCAGGGGCAGAAGAATGCGCGGCTCTGGGGGGATGTTCTGTTTCAGTGGTGGTCGGTGAAATGCAACCAGCCATGCATTAGTATTGGCCCTGCAGTGAGGACTGGACTCTTAGGATCCTGTCAGCAGAGCTCATCATACACACATACACACACATGCGTACGCATACACACACATACATACGTATACCCGCACACACACACACGCGCATACAAACACACATGCACGCACACACACACACACACACACACACACACACACACACACACACACACACACACACACACGCACACACACATAGTGCAAGTGCACAGAGGTGGGCCCTTATACGCACGTTTACACAACAAACATGCATGGTCCATCACGCATACACATGCACACTGTATTTATACACACATCTCTACACACACAAACTCACAAGTACAAGAAAGCCTCATTAGATGAACACGCAGACAGACCACCATCCACACACATTGTTCACACGCAAGTAGACACACACATACACACTCAAGCGGACACTAAATAAGTGCCAAAATGTGAGGCATGTAAAGTAGTTTACTACATCATGGTCAGATTCTTGATAAGGCATACAAAACGCTCTCGCTCTTCAACTAACGACACACACACGAACACACACAGACACACACACGGGAAGTCAACACAAGAAAGCACACCCAACACACATACACATACACATACACACACACACACACACACGCACACACACACACACACACATACTCACACGGGAAGTCAACACAAGAAGGCACACCACACACACATACACACACACGCAAATACACACATAGGCGATCAACACAAGAAAGCACACCAAACACACATATAAATATACACACACAAACACACAAGGGAGGACATCACCAGAAAGCACCCACAGACACACACACTCAACACAATTACTCCACTAGCGCTTAAATAAGTATCCCTCCTGCTCCCCCATCTCCTCTCCCTCTTCTTCCCCACCTCCCCACCCACGCTACAGCCTCCTGCTCACGCAGCCACGGACCGCCTTCATTAGCACGGCGGCTAGGCTAGGGCGCCCCTCCCCCTCCCCCCCCCCCGGCCCGGGCCTCCCATTCATTCCGCGGGCGCCTGGCACACAGAGTTCAACAACTGTGAAGAAGGAACTATTAAAGAGGACGCGCTGAGCGGTGACCTTGACTGACAAGTGCTCTCGGCTCCGGCCATAAACAGCACTGGGGGTCTGATAAGTGTTCATCGGCACGGCGAGTAATGACCTATCCGTCAGCGGGGCGGCGGCGGCGGCGTGAGGGGGTGTAAATGGAACATATATAATGTACAGCAATAATACCGGCGCCCTCACACACTTATGTATTATCATCATTTCTTGGGGTTGGGGGGTCCTGTTTTTTTTCTCCGATCCCCTCCCACTGCTCCCCCCCCTCCCCTCCCCTATGTCCAGCGCTGCTCGGCATGCTGGGTATAACCGGGCCCACGCCCCGTCTCCCTTTCTAATCTCTGCTCCGTATTCTAATTCCCCGTCGCGCGGGACCGCGCAGGGAGGCCGCGCGTGCTTCCCCATCAGAGGCCGACGCCGCACCGGTCATAAGCGGAGCCTTTTATGCCGCTGCATTACCGCCCATTCTCCCAGCGCCAGTCAATTTACGATAAGAAATGGGGCAAAGCAGTGGATTTATGTCTGCGGCGGGCTGCATTAACGACATCATCCCAGGTCCCGACAACGCCTCCTCAGATAACACTGGAGTATCTGCTCTGGAACACAGAGGACCCCCCCCCCGCCCCCCCAACACCCACCACGGGGCCCGACGCAGCCAGCACCCCCTCCCCCTGCTCAGCACCCTCATACTCAACATCATAGATCCACATTTTAAACAAGCTAGGTTAACACAATTGTCACAATAAAAGGCCAGCTGCTACCTTGGGGGTTAAACACCCGAGTTGGGAATTAAACTTTTTAAGTGGCGGGTAATGGCGGTGAACTTTACCTCTCATCACTTAACCTCCAGCGTGCGGTATGAATCATCCACACATCCTCCTGGTGGGGCCGGGGCCGGCAGCTCACACATTCATCACACAGAGCCGCTCGTCTCTCCCACTCTCATGACATATTATGCTAGTTGACTCACTGATAAATGTTTGCTTTCTCCCTCCCGTCTGCGCCGAGCTGTGGTACACAACACAACAAAGAGGAGGATCACAGGCTTAGGCTGGAGCTCCATCCGCTCCGTCGCTTCAGCTCTGGATCGCACGCATTTAGCTTTGAGACCGTTTGTTAGAAATCCACAAATGATTCATGACCCTTTCCGTTTCAAGATTGTATCTGCGATACGTTCGACGGTGGATTCAGTCAGATACACATTATTTGGTTTGGATTCTGTATTGTCACTATGCTCTGCTCACTAAAGTGATTGAATACGTTTGAATAGCTAAAGTTAAAGACCTTAGGTAGGTGTTATGCAGTTATTAAACCATATAACCAGGAGGTATGCCTCACCTTGAAAGGTACTACAACCACTCACAATCCGCATTGTGTGGGAATGCCATTTTAATTGATTGCGGGGACAGCCATAAATCGGATTGATTTCTGACGGCCGTTAAATAATATCACTGAACATTTACTGTTACAGCCAAAATAATATGATTGCTGTATTACAAGCATTTTACCAGCCTGCTGTCATTTAGATGAATAAGTCGTAGGTCCGGGGATTTGACTGCTGCAGTTTTCACAGCATCCTCGACTCTCAATCGAGCAGACACACAACGGCAGACAGTGACCGTTGTTATGGGAACACTGGGCTTCCGAATACAATGTGACCGCCTCTCTCCGTGGAGCTAGGACTCCTCCTGGCTGTCCCGGGAGCCATCATGTAACACTATTAATTAACAGAACACTTTGAGACCTCCCACACACAAACTGCATCTAGCTCACAGCCAAAGGCACTGTCCAAAACCCAGCTCTGCTACACGCAGCCAAGTACAATACGACTCGACATACGTACAGGAACGACTAGCAAGACACACACACACACACACACACACACACACACACACACACACACACACACACACACACACACACACACACACACACACAAACACACACACACACACACACACACACACACACACACACACACACACACACACACACACACAGACACACAAACACGCACACACGCACACACGCACACGCACGCACACACGCACACACCCACACACACACACACACACACACACACACACACACACACACACACACACACACACACACACACACACACACACACACACACACACACAGAAAGACGTTGACAAATAATCGTTGGTTATGGATCACATTGAGAATCTGAAAAATGTGAAATGATCAGGAAATACCTGCTGGTTGGAATCATGAGTAGTGGACGGATGGACAGCAATGCTATGTATCTAGTTTAACAGCAATTATAGATCATCATTTGTTTACTTTCACACTTTTATTATCGTAAAATCCTTTATGATGTTTGAGTGGAAGTGATTCTCCATGAGTTAGTTATGTTTTACTTTTTTACTTACTTTATACTATGCTTTAATTCCTACATCTACTCTGCACTCATTGGTATTGCTTTAGGAAACTTGGTGGTTTGGCAGAAAAATATCTCCAGGTACATTCCCTAGTATTGATTGTATAATAGATTCATTTTTCGTTCGTTAAAACAACACAAACAAAAGATTGTGAATGTACTTTGTCTAGATATTTAAAAAAGAAAGATGCTTTGGCTTCGTCATGCTTTTCCTGTTCATTCGTGAAGCAGAAGAATCCAATCCAATCCTAAATTAATTCACTAAAAATATACGTACACGTACATTTTGTGGTCAAAAATGTTTGAACGGACAAACGTCTAACCGGCCCACCGCTGGTGAAGTACGTCTCCCACTCCCGAGCTGTGACCACCTCTGTGTGCACACCACCCTCTCAACAGAACAAAAACAAAAAGAAGGATGGCTCCGTGGCTTAAAGACAGTAATTTTCCACCCCCGTCGAGGTCAAATCTAACATGACAAGTTAGTGTGTGTGGGGAGATTGACAGCCCAGAGAAATGGCGCTGCCGGGCACGCGCACAGCGCCCATACACACACACAGACATGCACATACACGCACACACACGCACACCTAGTACACATACACACACACACACACACACACACACACACACACACACACACACACACACACACACACACTCATGCACACACACACACACACACACACATAAACACACACACGCATTTACACACACACAAACACACAAGCACACTCGCATCACGTGCAAACAAACAATCAAACACACACACACACACGCACACGCCCACACACACACACACACACACACACGCACGCAAACACACACAGCGTACACACACACAGACACACACGCAAACACACACGCACGCACACATATACTCATGCAGACAAACACACACACACACACACACACACACACACACACACAGGCATGCACACACACACCCGTATCGCATGCACACAAACACACAAACACACACACACACACATACACATCGTGTCTGTGTATCGCAGACAAGCATCGTATACGCATACACACACTCAACCACACACACACACACACACAGACAGTGAAGACATCGAACATAAAGAAAAATGACTGGTTACCAAGTGTTATAGAGAGGACTATAAGGGAACAGGGCTCTCTAAGGGAACAGGACTCTGATTCTGTAAGGGAACAGGGCTCTCTAAGGGAACAGGACTCTGACACTGTAAGGGAACAGGACTCTCTAAGGGAAAAGGTCTCTGACTCTGTAAGGGAACAGGACTCTCTAAGGGAACAGGACTCCATAAGGGAACAGGACTCTCTAAGGGAAAAGGTCTCTATGGAACAGGACTCTATGAGGGAATGAGACTCTATGAGGGAACAGGACTCTATGAGGGAACAGGACTCTATGAGGGAACAGGACTCTATGAGGGAACAGGACTCTATGAGGGAACAGGACTCTATGAGGGAACAGGACTCTATGGAACAGGACTCTATGAGGGAACAGGACTCTATGAGGGAACAGGACTCTATGGAACAGGACTCTATGAGGGAACAGGACTCTATGAGGGAACAGGACTCTATGAGGGAACAGGACTCTGTGAGGGAACAAGACTCTATGGAACAGGATTCTATGGAACAGGACTCTATGGAACAGGACTCTATGGTACAGGACTCTATGGAATTCTATGGAACAGGACTCTATAAGTGAACAGGACTCCATGCGGGAACAGGACTCTATGGAACAGGACTCTATGAGGGAACAGGACTCTCTAAGGGAACAGGACTCTGACTCTGTAAGGGAACAGGACTCTATGGAACAGGACTCTATGAGGGAACAGGACTCTATAAGGGAACAGGACTCTATAAGGGACTGACAGTCTCTGCAGAGACTGTTGTGACACTCTGTCAACCTCTCTCTCAGAGCCGTCTCAATCATGTGAACACGAGAGCAGCCGTGACGTGTCGGGATCTAACCCTGGGCAGATGGCCACAGGGTCACATCCTCAATGAAATCTGTGTCTGATAGCTGCTGCATATAGATTTCTGTATTATTGTAATGAGGGACATTAAGCCATACGATGCACCGCATTGACTGAGGTTGGGTTCCTGATGGTACTTTTTCCTCTGCGTGTTTTTGTGTCTCCCTCATTCATTCAAACACAATGAAGATTAGACTATTTTACAAAATGCATCATATCATTTTAAATGAAACACCAATCATTGATTATTTATCATCCTTTAATAAAGTTGCAAACATAAAAAACGCACCGACAGAAACCATCGTCGGCCATGCATGTCGTTACCGTGGGAACAAAGACATACATACATAGGCGTACATACGTTTGCTCGCGGTACAGCGAGCGACAACTGACCGCTAATTGCATGAAATATGTTATCTTACAGGCTTGCTCCGTCTGGCTTTGGCAAACAAAGGCTGACAGATCATGGCCGGGCCCGGTGACCCTGCTGTGAGCATATGCACTAATACAAGGTCACACTGGAGGCTGGCCGCGCCAGGGAGAACAGCCTCGCCCCGCGCCCGCAGAGCGCACGCACTGACAGAACGCACACACTGACAGAGCGCCACCGGAGCCTCCCTCACCCCGGTCAACACTGGGCACTGGCTTGGGCTCACCGCTTTTGTATGCATGTTAACGATGACAATACTTAATGCTGTTGTTTTTTAGGTTTTATACGGGGTGAGTCCCAGATGACAGACACAAGCGGAAAAGCTCCTGATGCATGGCGCAAGTGCCGAGGTTGAACGATGGCACTGAATTACACACAACTGTTCTCATTCTCGTGTTAATGATATGAGATGAATGAATACACACATGACACCTGATTGTTTTTGTCAATATCAACTGCACTGTGTAGTCTGAATCAACCAAAACATGGAGCTTTCATTCTGGTAATCAACTGGACTTGCTCATGATACTACATCTCTTCTCATGTGGACGATGTTAACACACATACATTTATGTTCTTTTTTGAAAGACACTGGAAACCAGTGTTGTGGTTACCGTTCAGCCCGCACATTAATAAACATACAGATTCATGAAGAATACTTCTCGTTATCATTGACGTAAACACACATGAAGGTGAGAAAACATCCACTGATGAAAGGTATGAAATATGCAACTGAATGTAACAAAACTCTGAGACGATAATACACACTCACTCATAAATAATGTACAACGTGAAAACACTGGGATCATTTCCCAAAATGACCTATTATGTTGTGTAGGAGGAGGAGGAGGAGGAGGAGGAGCAGGAGGACGGGAGGAGGAGGAGGATGCTGAAGGGGCGTCTGTGCCAGAAATCCGTTGTAAGCTCAATGTCAACGAGGGCTCCCCAGCCCCCGCTGAGCTCAGCTGTGTGTGAGCTGTGGCAGCAGCACATTTCAGTCATAGCAGGTGGCTGGTGTGGAAACCAAGAGATGGAAAGCCAGCCACGTGCCACCAGCCTGCGGTACCGTGGCACTAACAGGCAGGCACAGAGTCAGTCAGACAGGCAGACATAGTTCAGACAGACAGTCAGATACAGAGTCAGACACAGTCAGGACAGTCAGGCAAAAAGATAGTCAGGGAGATAGTCAGGCAGACAGACGGGCAGTCATCCAGTCAGTCAGAGCGTCAGTCAGTCAGGCCGTGTGTGCAGCCTGGCGCGTGCGCCCTCGTCCTGTGCTTGCCCTTTGTCGTGCTCCCTCCTCACCTTCAGAGCTGTCAGTGGCCTGTCAGAACCAATCAGAGGAGGCCATGCTGTCGGCGAGCCGTGTGCCGCTTTAGACAGCATGACATCAGATTTCTGGTGGTACGTGTCAAAGAACATATGAAAACAGATGTCCTCATTACCGGCTACGCTGTGCTTTAGATCACCAGGGCACAGTGTATCACAGATTAGGGGATTAGGAGGCACTAGTGACGTCTGAAGAACAAGAGCTGGATTCACACCTCCTTGCTGCTGCTGTTGTTTTTGCGCTGTCAACACTATCATTATGCACAAGGGGAAAGTAAATAGAGAAGAAAATGAAATGTGTATGTGATTGTGAGCAAAATATACATTGATTAGATGGTGAATTGTGATTTCAATAAAATATATGTGGGTATATACACACACCTTTGTTTACATGCATTCATATCCATCTACCTCCCTTTATATATAATAGTGTGCATAGCTCCAACATGTTGTGTACTTCCTAGTGTGTATCTATATAAATATATAGTGTGTATGGAGGTGTAGTGAGAGGCCTCTTGTGAACAGGCTGTCTCTGCAGACAGGGAGTGATGAAACACTGACATGTCCCGGTCTGGTGTCGGGCATGTATGTGATCCAGCATGACAAAAGTAAGCTCATCCAATGGGACAGATCGCTGGCTGTCTGACTGACTTAATCTGTTTGATTGAGCAGCGGGCGCCCCTGGCTTCAGAAGTCCTTCAAAGGCCGCACATTCTGCAAGTGTGAAAAAGAGGGAGGGAGAGAGAGAGGGGGGAGAAAGAAGGAGAGGAACCCATACATCTCAGTCACACACACACACACACACGCGCGCACGCGCACGCGCACACGCACACGCACACGCACACACGCACACACACACACACACACACACACACAAAAATATGCACACACTCACACACTACCACCACTAATCCACACTACTTCCAGTGGAATGGTCACGCACTCACTCTACCTCTGACTTTCTCCCATCCTCACAGACACACACGCACACACACAGACACACACACACACACACACACACACACACACACACACACACACACACACACACACACACACACACACACACACACACACACACACACTTTCTCACAGCCTCGCACACACAAGCAAAATGGATATTTATTAGCCTCCAAACATTTTGACTCAATGCCCCTGCCACCCGCGCCCCTTTCAGTCCACCAGCCCCCCGACAGCGGAGCCGCCCCCTGAGAGTCTGTCATGTGTCAGGATCATTGATCAGGGAGCAGACCTCAGGGCGGACCGTGAGGCCTCGCCCCACGAGCGCCCGCCGCGGAAGAGCACCTCCAGAGAAAGCCCGGAGATTTGGGTTCCCTCTCCCCCTGACAACACCCCCCGGTTGGGGGGGAGCTGGAGCACACAGCTATACATTCATTTGCCCACGCTTCAGGACCTTATTATGGGGATGTTACTCTGCGGTCCTCCCCCTGTCCTTCAACCGCACCGGCCGGCACAAAGACACACGGCCGACCCATTGTGCTTCATCTGAGTTTTATTTAGACGCTCCATATGCTTTCCCCGGCCTCTCAAAGGATGAGGTTGATGCTCTCTCTCTCTCTCTCTCTCTCTCTCTCTCTCTCTCTCTCTCTCTCTCTCTCTCTCTCTCTCTCTCTGTCTCTGCGGGAGAGAGAGGGAGACAGAAAGAGTGACAGAGAAAGAGAGAGAGAGAGAGAGAGAGAGAGAGAGAGAGAGACAGAGTGAGGGAGTGAGAGTAAGAGAGAGGGCAAGATACGGAAAAAAAGAGCGAGCGAGAGACGAGGGGAGTTAGAGAGAGAGAGGGTCGGTTTGGGGTCTTTTTAAGGTGTACGGACAAAAGATTTAGATCCTGATATTTCAAGGTCTATTTGAAAGACTAGATGAAGGAACTGCACCTGCATCTAAAGTTCTCCTTAATATGAGCCACTACTAAAGAGAGGGGCTACAGAACAGAGAGAGAGAGAGAGAGAGAGAGAGAGAGAGAGAGAGAGAGAGAGAGAGAGAGAGAGAGAGAGAGAGAGAGAGAGAGAGAGAGAGAGAGAGAGAGAGAGAGAGAGAGAGAGAGAGAGTGAGACAGAGAGAAAGGGAGAGAGAGAGAGAGAGAGAGAGAGAGAGAGAGAGAGAGAGAGAGAGAGAGAGAGAGAGAGAGAGAGAGAGAGAGAGAGACAGCTATCT
>NC_044070.1:3132692-3134896 GCF_902167405.1 Gadus morhua
AAAAATGTAAATCCACTCATTTAGATTTAATCAAAAATAGCAGGTGTAAATAATCTTTTAACTTAGACTGACAATTGTGAATTTACAAATCCAAGCTCAATTTGAATGCAATAAATGATTAAATAGATCTCATCAGATTGTCATTTTTTTAATTGTGTATCATTGTAAATATTGTACAAGATTATGCATTGTACTTTATATATTCATTCATAAGCTCTTAAGGGTGTGATTGATGATGTTTGCACACACGCACATGCCATTACGGGCTAGCCCACACTGCACTGTTGTCAGTTCTCCCTCGCCCGCTGTCAATCAAAGTGCCACACGCACACTGCCACATTATCAATAACAAACGAGTGGCGCCCGACCCGCCGCATCCTTCAGCTCTGCCACAGTGGGCGCCATATGGCCAGACTGTGGCTTCCATCGCTGACAGCTGGAACAGGGGTGTCTGGCTGAAGCCTTTCCAGCAAGCACGCCTCGTTCCTGGGAGAACTTTGCAGTGGAAATCTCATTGTGATCTGAATACGGCGATATGGCAGCGTTAGATACTCATGAACCCAGTGAGAGCCTGCTGATCGTCACAGACTGAGTGAGGGAGGGAGCATTCTTCTCAGACACACTTCTTTCTCACGACAAACAATTGGGTCTTCTGACATTTTTGAATCCTCCAAACTGTTTGTCAAATTCCTCTTTTGAACTTTGAAAACCACCACAGATGTACCTACTCAATATTTGTTCGAAAATCACAGAGGTCGTCAAGACATGAAAATGTTGTCTGGTGTTCTGGAACACAATGCATCGCAATCCAGTCGATAGAAGTCATTTTGGTGATTGTGTTGAAACGGGAACATTGTGTGACATGAACCAAACCAAATACTGTGGACAGCCAGAATGTGTTCCTACGGCAACCAAGCAAGCAACCAAGCAACCATGGCCCAGCAGGAAGTGGACGTCCTCCAAGTCTCCACAGGAACATCACAGAAACAGACCCAACATGTCAGCCTCGTGGTTAGCGACTTACAGGGACATTATCAGCCAGTTAGCCTACGCTCTGGCTATTGTGATCTCTGCAAGAGGACGTGCACTACAGCTACAAAACACAACAGGATGTGAGGGGAAGTGATCATAATAATCTGGTAAAGAAAAGAGAGATGTTCAACACGCTTGATCATTACATCAGGTGTTATATCCTGAGCATTTGGACACAGAGCGATCATGTCTCATATGATCAGTATGTCTCTTTCTAGTTCTGTATGTCATATTCGTGTATCAAGGTCAATACAACTGTTCCCTTTGCAGAGAGAAAGGCAATGACCAAGCACAGACAATGGCAGTGTTTTGCATATTCATACAATTTGTATCTCATAATTGTTGTATCTGTCCTGTACTTCTGCTTCCACCACATTTCACAAACCCTCACAAAGTGGAGGAGAAGTATATTATTCACGTACAGTGCAGAGTGAAACACCTCTCCAGGTACAAACAAACCACCCCCAGAGTGAGACAGCCCCCTCCCAGGGAGAGCGTGTGTCTGGTCATCAGAAGTAAGGCTAGGCTAGGCTGTGCGGCATGCTTCATGGGGTCGCTGAGGCAGGACGCGTACAGCATCATCATCATCATCATCATCATCATCATCATCATCATCATCATCATCATCATCATCATCATCATCATCAGAAAGCTTCCACAAGCTTCCCCTTGCCCTATATCCCACACACACACACACACACGCACACACATGCACACACGCACACACACACACACACACACACACACACACACACACACACACACACACACACACACACACACACACACACACACACACACACGCACACACACACACACACACACACAAACAATGCTGGCATGAATTAGGCAGATCAGGGCTTAAGTGACACAGACTAAGGCTAGTGGGTTGGGGCGTTCCCTCCGGTTTGGACTGGGTCACTCTTCTCCCGGTGCCTGCGCCCTCCCAGTGCATACAAGAGGGTAAGTGGGCTGAGGGAATGTGAATTAAAGATAAGGGCCCAACTGGGGCCCGTTCGCTGCCTGCTTTGCCCAGAAGAGATAGAGTTCAAAACATCTGGTTGTTCAATATTCCATTCTGTTGGTGTTTCTGATGTCGGTGCAGGTCTCTGTCAGACAGGGGGGGGGGGGGGGGGGGGGGGGGGGGGGGGGGGGGGGGGGGGGGGGGGGGG
>NC_044070.1:3191341-3288841 GCF_902167405.1 Gadus morhua
GAAGAGAGAGAGAGAGAGAGAGAGAGAGAGAGAGAGAGAGAGAGAGAGAGAGAGCGAGAGAGAGAGAGAATTTATGACTGATCTTATTGAACCTCCAGTACAATCCCCCCTCCCCACGCGCGGTGCAACACAACTAACCATGGGGCAATGCCTCGTCCCACGGCCAGATGAACCATGCAAACACACAGGTGGGCCTGTGATGATGACAACACACTACAGTGATAATGACAACACACTACAGTGATAATGACAACACACTGAAGACAGTGATGCATGTACTGGGATGATAGTGGCAGCACTCTACCTTCCTGTGAGCCGTGCCTGATGAGGAGGGGAAAGGTGCAGGCCTCCGCCTACAGGAACGTGTATTGAAATAATTAAAGTAGGATGGAAATGGGAGCATTTGCTGTGAATATGAAAGCAAGCACAATTTCTTTCCCCTTGAAGACGTGCCTGAAATTAGTTTCTATTTAACGTTGGTATATGACAGCTCACTGTCGCTCTCTAGTGGTGACCTGGCTGGGATGCTTTCAGACACAGGCCAAGTATCTTCTTCAGAGTTTGCGAATGGAGACATTGGCGAGTTGATTAAATATATCAGTTCAAGTTTTCTGTCTGATCCTACATTAAGAAAAATAACTGAAGGGATGCATTTTATGGTAGATATTAAAAAAAATACACTTTTATTTAACCAGTCTAATATAGAACAAATAAACATTAGTAAGATAGCCTAAATACAAGTATTAAAATCCAAGATTGCAAGAGGCCAACTGAAAAATCCTACAACATGCACTCACATCTCCAAACAAACTCCACATTTACCATCAGTGATAAGGGATGGCTATCGCTCTGGAATTTTGCAGTCTTGGCACCAAAGCACCATAGCATTTCTTCACAGCCAAGGTTAGCCACACATGTGGTCACCGCTACGCTATCCCTCTGTCTGTACCAATACCAGGGCCACCTGTCTGTCTGCACCAATACCAGGCCCACCTGTCTGTCTGTACCAATACCAGGGCCACCTGTCTGTCTGTACCAATACCAGGGCCACCTGTCTGTCTGTACCAATACCAGGGCCACCTGTCTGTCTGTACCAATACCAGGGCCACCTGTCTGTCTGTACCAATACCAGGGCCACCTGTCTGTCTACACCAATACCAGGGCCACCTGTCTGTCTGCACCAATACCAGGCCCACCTGTCTGTCTGTACCAATACCAGGGCCACCTGTCTGTCTGCACCAATACCAGGGCCACCTGTCTGTCTGCACCAATACCAGGCCCACCTGTCTATCTGTACCAATACCAGGGCCACCTGTCTGTCTGCACCAATACCAGGGCCACCTGTCTGTCTGCACCAATACCAGGGCCACCTGTCTGTCTGCACCAATACCAGGGCCACCTGTCTGTCTGCACCAATACCAGGGCCACCTGTCTGTCTGCACCAATACCAGGCCCACCTGTCTGTCTGCACCAATACCAGGCCCACCTGTCTGTCTGTACCAATACCAGGGCCACCTGTCTGTCTGTACCATACCAGGACCACCTGTCTATCTGTACCAATACCAGGCCCACCTGTCTGCACCAGTAAGGAAACTGAATTTCAAATCCTCAAAGAGCAGATTTGCTGCCCTCAGTGGTTTGCAGGCCGCTATGTAAGTCTGATCTGAATGTCTTAGAATGACGTACATTACACTGACTGGCATTTGAAGTGTATCAAAATAGTTTGTGAGATAAAAAAATGTTGATGAATAAGACAACTGTAAGACTTGATTTCAAGCTCATCTTTATTTGCCTCAATAGTATATAGATGAATAGCCGGGTTTTTTTTTTTGCCATACATTAATTAACATGAGACAAAAACGAAAATTAAAACTGTACAATGAGAAGATCAAAAGTGTGAACCATCTTCATGGTTTATGTGTTCACCGTTAAGGTCTACAGTCGGATAGAAACTAGGGAGAAGGATCGGCACTACAGGGAGTGATGCTTGGATATGTTCCACACTATGAGAAGCCAAACGTTAAATTAAACAAAGTACATGGTACTGATTCTGTACAGAAAAAACAAAAAATGGAAGCCTAAAAAAAAGGAAAAATTAAATATTAATACTGTTAATGACAAAAAAATCCAAACTTCTTTGTGATCGCTCATTCAAAATACTAGAAACCGAATCTTAGTGCTAAGATGAAGTGTGTAGGATCTAGTGGCCTCCCGCGGTGAGGTTGCAACCAACTAAATACCCTCCACAACAAAGCAGGAGAGGCTATGGTGGCCTATAAGATGCCAGCAGCATCGAGCAGCCAGGGCTCAAGTGAAACGGTGCCTTGATATTCATCAAATGGGTCTGGTTAGTCCATATAGTAATAGGTTCAGTGTTTCCCCTAGAATTTTGTTTAGGCCCGGTGGTAAGAGCTGATAGTGTGATTTGTTATACATTTTTCACGGGATGCTAGAGTATTTGTTGGTTATTTCCATATAAAACACTTGCTTAGCCATCACAGGTTGATAATGATTCAACACTGACAAGTGTTGGGAGGAGATAATGATCTCCTCCCTCTGCCCCTCTGACTTGTTCCTTCCACAACTGTCACTCGCCCTTCTTCCCCACCTGTACTCTCGTTTGGCACCGTGTTTAGGAAGAACCTTGAAATACCTTTTTGTCCTTCATCCCTTTTACGTTTTTTTGGTGGTGCCATGCTAATGATGATATTACTTAATGCTGTCAGATTGTCTGTTATGATGGGGCCGCATTTTTTTTTCTTTTTTTAATTATTATATTTTTTTCTTTTTTTTAATTTTTTAATTTTTTTTTGGCCGGTTGTTGGCCTGGCGGGGGCGCTCGTTGGCCTGGCGGCCCGCCAGGCCTGAACAATGGTAGGGGAAACACTGAGGTTATAGCTTACAAGTAAGATAGCGATTCAAAATACACATGATAAATTAAAACCCCATCCTCTCTTGAGCAGTTTGTCCGTTCTTGGCTACTGTAGGAACTTGTTTGTTATGAAAAGATTGCGGGCTCTGTGGAAGAGGATCCTCTCCCTATTTTGATATAAAGAGCTCGTTCTAGTAATTCTAGTAACAATCCTCATTTCATGGGATTATCACTAATTTATGAATATTATATTAAATTCCTGCGAAGATGCCACACCATTCTACACCGTCCACCTTTATAAACCCCAGCTGTGACTTGCCTAAGTCTTCCTGCTGCGGTTCTATGGATCCTTGCTTAACTTTAAAGGGTCTGAGGTCACACAGTCCATCCAGCGACATGACCTTAAATCATCTCGACATCCACCCCACATAAACGGCACAAATTAAACCTGTCTGGTCAGCGGTTCGTGTGCCCCACATGTCAATGGGTCACTGAGAGGACAATCAAAGAGGGGGTAATTAGAATTAAAGACAATCAAAGACCTTCAACGACTACCTTGCCCTATTGTTGAAATTGTTGTGGGAACATTGAGATGTAATGAACACAGATCAGCAACTCAGCATTACTTATTCAGATTTAAAATACATAATTCCTTCATACATAGCAGGATACCAGGCACCATTCCCACAGCCCTAAGGCCTACTCTGCGTCCCTAGCCTCAGGAGCAAGATGGTCTGCTAAGGGAGTCTAGGATAGTCTGTAGCTGCTCTCTTTTCTTTAAGGACACTGCTGGCTCAAGTGAAGAACATTTGTTTAGGATTTACAAAACCATAGGGGCATGACATCATGAAGAGAATTGAGCATGATGTCAACACGTTTCAAGATGGGATATTTTGGCAACAGAGCATGCATTCTGAACCTCCTTTGCAAGCTGGGGTTAGGGTCACCGCATCATCCTAAGATAAATGACTCATCGAGGATTAGTCTTTTGCGATTGATCAAACAGATCGAAGCAACCGAGAATGAATTAAATAAAATTGGCATAATAATAATTCTTCGTACATAAACGTACATAAAACAAAAAAAAAATTGGTAGCCCAATTCAAATCCTTCTGGCTATAAGTGGTGTGAGGCGTACCCACGTCTCGTGTAGTACCATAACAATAACAGTTGTGCAGTCAGCCAGTGGTGGGCTAGCTTGTTAGCTTGTCGCGAGGCATCAGCAGCTCATGTATATACAGGTTATTGCAGCGGACCGTGGCCTGGTCATCGCTCGGTCGCGGTGGCCAGAGACGCGTGGCGCTAGACGGCCCGCACTAGGTGGTGGTGGAGGAGGAGGCTGAAAACCGTCTGAGGTGCCAGTCAGTTTCACAGGTAGGACTGTTGACGAGGGGGCTGGGAGGGAGAGGAGAGCACACACGGGGGGAGCAACGCAACAGGAAGTGGTCACCAGTAGAAGGACCGGATCAGGAAGTTGGCGGCGGTGCTGAGCCAGCCCGAGCCGTCGCCGATGGCGCCCACACGCGTCACCGCCTTGTCGGGGTCCTGGGAGGGGCTCTCGTCCTCGGGGAGGTAGTCCGGGATGTCCGTGTTCTCCTCCACCGCCACCGCCTCGCCCTCGTGGAATGGCACCATGCGCTGAAACACACAACCACATGCTAATTATAATCACTCTCTCACACTGTTACGTTCCTATACGGCAAATATGAGATTTTGCGCAGCTGCGCTGTTCTGCATTTCCTTTCCTCCTATAGGCTGGTTGTTCCTGCCGTCGCCTGACGTCGCCTATAAAGACCGCCCAGCCCAGAATGCAAGGGCGGGGGATTTGTTCCTGGTCCCGCACGCCACCGATCGTTCATATGTGAATTGTTATCTCTTGTGCTAGGTAACTTACGGTCCAGCGCCGTCTTTTCCCATGTGGGAACATTATTGCTTTCATTTCACTTTATACGTTGTTGGTTAGGAGATGGTTGTTTTCACGTTTTAAGTTAGGTTGGAGCAGAGTAGACATAGGTCCCGGCTAATTCACATTCCCTTTTACTTTCGGTGTAGGAAAAGTTGGGTCCCCCAGAGTTAGGGTTAGTTAGGGTTTCCTTTCTGTTTTGTTATCTTTCCTTTCGTTGATTTAATAACCGTCCCGCCATGTGTAAGACAGCGTCTACTAAATAAAACGTCTGTTTCAACATGACTTTCAGTTTGTGTTACTTGGTCCGGTGTGACCCAAAGGTGATTCGTAACATAATGGGGGCTCGTAGCCGGTCTTTGAACCATTTGTGAGTTTTGAACGATCCGATTTTCCTGTAGGGAAAATCTTTCTTTTGTGGTGGTCGCACTGTGCATTGTGCACATTTAGTGGGCTGTGGTCACCCTTTGTTTGCGATCGGGTTATTTCCTCGCAACACGTGTTTACCCTCGCTCCTACGGAGGAGGCTCTGTTCCCAATTACGCGTTTTTCCTTGTTAGCGATCGTTTTTTTTTCTTCCTCGCAGTTATGTTTGATTTACACGCGTTTACCCTCGCTCCTACGGAGGAGGCTCTGTTTTCAATTACGCGTGATGACCTTGTTACGGTTGCTGGCCACTACAAGTTTCAAGTCAGTGGTAGCCCTTCCAAGGCTGAGCTCCATGAGGGGCTCATCAATCACCTGCGGGACCGTGGGGTGTTTGGGAAAGTGCCTGTGGACGAACCTACGTCACCTACACGAGGTAAAGTTCAGCCCCTTTCCCCTAGTGAAGTTTCAGTGGAGTTAAAACGTCTGCAGTTGAGAGAAATGGAACTTGAGTGGGAGCGAGAGAAAAATATTAGGGATAGAGAGCACGAGTTACGTCTGAAGGAACTCGAATTTAATCAAGCTTTGCGGCTTAAAGAAATGGATCTCCAGGCTCGTGAGGCTGATATCCACTCTAAGTCGGGACAATTTGACGTTACCCGTAATATCCGTCTCGTTCCACCTTTTCGTGAGGATGAGGTTGACAAATTCTTTGCGCATTTCGAGCGGGTAGCTACGACCCTCAAATGGCCTAGGGATGTTTGGACCATGACACTCCAGTGCGTTTTTAAAGGGAAGGCGCAGGAGGCTTACTCTGCGCTGCCTCTTGAAGATGCAGCGGACTATGAGAAGGTCAAGCAGGCTGTACCTGTCTGTCTGCACCAATACCAGGCCCACCTGTCTATCTGTACCAATACCAGGGCCACCTGTCTGTCTGCACCAATACCAGGGCCACCTGTCTGTCTGCACCAATACCAGGCCCACCTGTCTGTCTGCACCAATACCAGGCCCACCTGTCTGTCTGTACCAATACCAGGGCCACCTGTCTGTCTGTACCAATACCAGGCCCACCTGTCTGCACCAGTAAGGAAACTGAATTTCAAATCCTCAAAGAGCAGATTTGCTGCCCTCAGTGGTTTGCAGGCCGCTATGTAAGTCTGATCTGAATGTCTTAGAATGACGTACATTACACTGACTGGCATTTGAAGTGTATCAAAATAGTTTGTGAGATAAAAAAATGTTGATGAATAAGACAACTGTAAGACATGATTTCAAGCTCATCTTTATTTGCCTCAATAGTGTATAGATGAATAGCCGGGTTTTTTTTTTTGCCATACATTATATAACATGAGACAAAAACGAAAATTAAAACTGTACAATGAGAAGATTAAAAGTGTGAACCATCTTCATGGTTTATGTGTTCACCGTTAAGGTCTACAGTCGGATAGAAACTAGGGAGAAGGATCGGCACTACAGGGAGTGATGCTTGGATATGTTCCACACTATGAGAAGCCAAACGTTAAATTAAACAAAGTACATGGTACTGATTCTGTACAGAAAAAACAAAAAATGGAAGCCTAAAAAAAGGAAAAATTAAATATTAATACTGTTAATGACAAAAAAATCCAAACTTCTTTGTGATCGCTCATTCAAAATACTAGAAACCGAATCTTAGTGCTAAGATGAAGTGTGTAGGATCTAGTGGCCTCCCGCGGTGAGGTTGCAACCAACTAAATACCCTCCACAACAAAGCAGGAAAGGCTATGGTGGCCTATAAGATGCCAGCAGCATCGAGCAGCCAGGGCTCAAGTGAAACGGTGCCTTGATATTCATCAAATGGGTCTGGTTAGTCCATATAGTAATAGGTTATAGCTTACAAGTAAGATAGCGATTCAAAATACACATGATAAATTAAAACCCCATCCTCTCTTGAGCAGTTTGTCCGTTCTTGGCTACTGTAGGAACTTGTTTGTTATGAAAAGATTGCGGGCTCTGTGGAAGAGGATCCTCTCCCTATTTTGATATAAAGAGCTCATTCTAGTAATTCTAGTAACAATCCTCATTTCATGGGATTATCACTAATTTATGAATATTATATTAAATTCCTGCGAAGATGCCACACCATTCTACACCGTCCACCTTTATAAACCCCAGCTGTGACTTGCCTAAGTCTTCCTGCTGCGGTTCTATGGATCCTTGCTTAACTTTAAAGGGTCTGAGGTCACACAGTCCATCCAGCGACATGACCTTAAATCATCTCGACATCCACCCCACATAAACGGCACAAATTAAACCTGTCTGGTCAGCGGTTCGTGTGCCCCACATGTCAATGGGTCACTGAGAGGACAATCAAAGAGGGGGTAATTAGAATTAAAAGTGACAAGTCATTTGTCGACGTGTATGACCCAATCAAAGACCTTCAACGACTACCTTGCCCTATTGTTGAAATTGTTGTGGGAACATTGAGATGTAATGAACACAGATCAGCAACTCAGCATTACTTATTCAGATTTAAAATACATAATTCCTTCATACATAGCAGGATACCAGGCACCATTCCCACAGCCCTAAGGCCTACTCTGCGTCCCTAGCCTCAGGAGCAAGATGGTCTGCTAAGGGAGTCTAGGATAGTCTGTAGCTGCTCTCTTTTCTTTAAGGACACTGCTGGCTCAAGTGAAGAACATTTGTTTAGGATTTACAAAACCATAGGGGCATGACATCATGAAGAGAATTGAGCATGATGTCAACACGTTTCAAGATGGGATATTTTGGCAACAGAGCATGCATTCTGAACCTCCTTTGCAAGCTGGGGTTAGGGTCACCGCATCATCCTAAGATAACTGACTCATCGAGGATTAGTCTTTTGCGATTGATCAAACAGATCGAAGCAACCGAGAATGAATTAAATAAAATTGGCATAATAATAATTCTTCGCAGAATTATCTTCATTAGGTATCAAAGAGAAGAAACAAGACACAAATAAACAGAACAGAGGGTGCTAAAGCAAGATCTGAAGGACATTTTTCAAGAACACTCCTCGCAGAAGGACAGGAAAAGTAACAACCCAAAATATAAAATAAAGAGGATGAGTAAATTAGCGAGTTTTTTTTTTTTTTTGAATCACACCATGCACAAAAAAAAGGAAAATAATTGTTCTTTTGACAAACAACAGATTCAGTCATGGGATGAATCCTCATCCGACGTCAGCCACAAGACCTCGGACCCCCGCATGGCTTTTGCTTTGATGAAAAAAAACAAAACGTACATAAAACAAAAAAAAATTGGTAGCCCAATTCAAATCCTTCTGGCTATAAGTGGTGTGAGGCGTACCCACGTCTCGTGTAGTACCATAACAATAACAGTTGTGCAGTCAGCCAGTGGTGGGCTAGCTTGTTAGCTTGTCGCGAGGCATCAGCAGCTCATGTATATACAGGTTATTGCAGCGGACCGTGGCCTGGTCATCGCTCGGTCGCGGCGGCCAGAGACGCGTGGCGCTAGACGGCCCGCACTAGGTGGTGGTGGAGGAGGAGGCTGAAAACCGTCTGAGGTGCCAGTCAGTTTCACAGGTAGGACTGTTGACGAGGGGGGCTGGGAGGGAGAGGAGAGCACACACGGGGGGAGCAACGCAACAGGAAGTGGTCACCAGTAGAAGGACCGGGTCAGGAAGTTGGCGGCGGTGCTGAGCCAGCCCGAGCCGTCGCCGATGGCGCCCACACGCGTCACCGCCTTGTCGGGGTCCTGGGAGGGGCTCTCGTCCTCGGGGAGGTAGTCCGGGATGTCCGTGTTCTCCTCCACCGCCACCGCCTCGCCCTCGTGGAATGGCACCATGCGCTGAAACACACAACCACATGCTAATTATAATCACTCTCACACTGTTACGTTCCTATACGGCAAATATGAGATTTTGCGCAGCTGCGCTGTGCTGCATTTCCTTTCCTCCTATAGGCTGGTTGTTCCTGCCGTCGCCTGACGTCGCCTATAAAGACCGCCCAGCCCAGAATGCAAGGGCGGGGGATTTGTTCCTGGTCCCGCACGCCACCGATCGTTCATATGTGAATTGTTATCGCTTGTGCTAGGTAATTTACGTTCCAGCGCCGTCTTTTCCCATGTGGGAACATTATTGCTTTCATTTCACTTTATACGTTGTTGGTTAGGAGATGGTTGTTTTCACGTTTTAAGTTAGGTTGGAGCAGAGTAGACATAGGTCCCGGCTAATTCACATTCCCTTTTACTTTCGGTGTAGGACAAGTTGGGTCCCCAGAGTTAGGGTTAGTTAGGGTTTCCTTTCTGTTTTGTTATCTTTCCTTTCGTTGATTTAATAACCGTCCCGCCATGTGTAAGACAGCGTCTACTAAATAAAACGTCTGTTTCAACATGACTTTCAGTTTGTGTTACTTGGTCCGGTGTGACCCAAAGGTGATTCGTAACATAATGGGGGCTCGTAGCCGGTCTTTGAACCATTTGTGAGTTTTGAACGATCCGATTTTCCTCGAATTTAATCAAGTTTTGCGGCTTAAAGAAATGGATCTCCAGGCTCGTGAGGCTGATATCCACTCTAAGTCGGGACAATTTGACGTTACCCGTAATATCCGTCTCGTTCCACCTTTTCGTGAGGATGAGGTTGACAAATTCTTTGCGCATTTCGAGCGGGTAGCTACGACCCTCAAATGGCCTAGGGATGTTTGGACCATGACGCTCCAGTGCGTTTTTAAAGGGAAGGCGCAGGAGGCTTACTCTGCGCTGCCTCTTGAAGATGCAGCGGACTATGAGAAGGTCAAGCAGGCTGTTCTGCGTATGTATTCCCTGGTGCCAGAGGCATATCGGCAGAAGTTCCGCGGCTATCATAAACCGGAGGCCCTCTCGTACGTGGAGTTCGTTCGAGAGAAGGAAATGCTCTGCGATCGCTGGTTAAACTCGCAGGGAGTGACAACCTTCCAAGCTCTTCGGGATCTTATTATTCTGGAGGACTTTAAGAATTGTCTGCCAACATCAGTCGCGATTCATATTAGTGAGCATAAGGAGGTTACGCCGGCTGGTGCATCGGTGCTCGCTGACGAGTATGTGCTTACGCACTAGCGTCTCCCCTCTGTTTCCAAACCCCCACCAAACATTTCCAGCCATCCAACTGTTTTTAGGGCTACGAAACAAGCCGTGCCTGGTTCTTCCCACTTTTCACCTCGCGCGTCGGTATTTAAACCTACCAGCCCGACCTGCGGTTATTGTAAAAAGCAGGGTCACGTTGTTTCGGAGTGTTTTAAATTGAGGAACAAGAACAGGGCAGCTTTGCTTAACACAGAGGTCGGATTGTGTGTGGCTAAACCGCCTCTTTCTCAGGAAGACCCCGATGGTGGGAATCCCTGTTTTGCGCCTTTCATAATGGACGGTTTTGTGTCTCTACCCGGTAACCCTAGTGTGCGCGTACCGATTAAAATCTTGCGTGATACTGGGGCTTCACAAAGCTTCCTACTAGAAAATGTGTTGCCTTTCTGCGACATGACGTCTACCGGCTGCAGCGTTCTTGTGCGTGGTTTTGAAATGGGTTTCGTTAATGTCCCTCTGCATGAGATTTCCCTCCAATCGGACTTGGTTACTGGCACCGTTACCGTGGGTATACGTCCCTCTCTGCCTATCGCAGGTGTAGCCATGCTACTCGGTAACGATGTCTGTGGTGGCAAAGTTTTACCTGACCCTATCGTGTCTCATGTATCTCCGGAAAAATTAACGTGTGATGACCTTTCTGTTAATTTCCCTGAGGTTTTCGCATCTAGCGTCGTTATGCGTGCCATGGCGAAACCCTCACTCATTCACGATAGTGTTGTCACTCAGACTGCTGAGTCACTTTCGTCCCATGCTGTTCCTAAACTGTCTGTGGACCGAGATCTGCTTAGCAAGGAACAGAAAAATGACCCCTCTCTTGATACGCTCGTTTCTGAAGTTATGTCCGTTGAGGACATTGAGCAGTCGCCTCATGGCTATTTTTCCTTAGAGATGGGGGTCTTAATGCGCAAGTGGAGGCCTCTTACGGCCTCAGCGCAAGATGAGTGGAGGGTTCCGTATCAGATCGTTGTCCCTGCGTCGTTGCAACCAATTCCTGTTGCGTCGGAGTCTTTCGAGCACGTAATTCTGGACTGTGTCGGCCAGTTGCCTAAAACGAAATCTGGTAACCAGTGGTTGTTGACTATCATGCGTAGTCTAACCCGTTTTCCCAAGGCAATTCCACTGCGTAGAATCACGGCTCCTGTCATCATCAAGGCCCTGCTGTGGTTTTTTTCCCTCTTCGATCTCCCGAAGACCGTCCGGACGGACCGTGGTACTAACTTCATGACCCATGTGTTTGACACATTCGATTAGACACATTAGACGCGTTAGAGGGCGCGATAATGTGGTGACGATTTAATTTTTTCTGTTTAGCGTCTGGATTAGTGTAAATAAATTGTTTGTTAAGATGTTTTCCTTAAGAAAAAAAGAAATGTTGTACATTTGTGTATGTTTGTATTTTTGTAAACATTCAGCCTGATTTTACAAATTTAACCCCCAATTTATTTTCTTAAGGGTGGGGGTGTTACGTTCCTATACGGCAAATATGAGATTTTGCGCAGCTGCGCTGTTCTGCATTTCCTTTCCTCCTATAGGCTGGTTGTTCCTGCCGTCGCCTGACGTCGCCTATAAAGACCGCCCAGCCCAGAATGCAAGGGCGGGGGATTTGTTCCTGGTCCCGCACGCCACCGATCGTTCATATGTGAATTGTTATCTCTTGTGCTAGGTAATTTACGGTCCAGCGCCGTCTTTTCCCATGTGGGAACATTATTGCTTTCATTTCACTTTATACGTTGTTGGTTAGGAGATGGTTGTTTTCACGTTTTAAGTTAGGTTGGAGCAGAGTAGACATAGGTCCCGGCTAATTCACATTCCCTTTTACTTTCGGTGTAGGACAAGTTGGGTCCCCCAGAGTTAGGGTTAGTTAGGGTTTCCTTTCTGTTTTGTTATCTTTCCTTTCGTTGATTTAATAACCGTCCCGCCATGTGTAAGACAGCGTCTACTAAATAAAACGTCTGTTTCAACATGACTTTCAGTTTGTGTTACTTGGTCCGGTGTGACCCAAAGGTGATTTGTAACACACACACACACACACACACACACACACACACACACACACACACACACACACACACACACACACACACACACACACACACACACACACACACAACACACACACAACACACACACACACGTGAGCCAAGCCTGACCCCTGATGGCGACTAGAAGTATTGCGTCAAAATAGCGTATCTTATAGTCAAAACACAAAATAAATGCTTAAGTTAAAATATAACATCAATAGTTCTGTTGTTCTTCATCATCATCTGTCTGGGTTGGGTCGTCGTGGCGACACTCACCTCTCCTCCGTCCTCTGCCTTCAACACCTGCTGGGCGGTCAGCACCTTGGTGGAGTTGATGGCTGTTCCCAGGGCCTAGCAGGGACAGTGGACAGTTAGGCTGGCTTAGAGCTCATGTATATGTAGGTTATCTATACAGCACTTTACAAGTCTGCCTCCAGGTGGAATGGGGAGGTATTCTAATTTGTAGCTAGGGCAGTTTCTGTTATCTATTCCAAAAGAAGAATTACAGTTTTAATTAGACTTTTTATTAAACACAAATGGGATAACAAACATAAAATAGGGTAGATTAATGCTGCGTTTTAGCTGATCCATCACATTCTCATAGCAGTAGTTATGGGTATGATTTGTAGCATCCGCTAGCCGGTAGCCTCCCCTAGCCAGAAGCTCACCTCCGCCTTGAGGTCCGAGCGGATCCGCACCACACATCTCTTCACAGCCATCTGGAAGGTGAAGCTGATGACCCCGCGGATCTTCAGCAGGGCCTCCTCACACATGCCCCGCCGAGCCTGAACGCCCACACCGCGGTTAGGACAAACCAGGCATTGTGATGTCAGACACGTTTCAAATATCACAGCCTAAATTACATTTCTAAATATATCCTCTTATAACTCAGTACCTGTGATGACAACATTCATGACAGTGGAATAACTGGAAGTGTTACACATTGTAGTTGCATATCAAATCAATACAAATGCTTGCAACCTTACAATCATAAATCAAAACCAACCTAAGGGGGACAGTATGGGACTGCTAGTGGGCTTGTGCTAGTTAGGAGGAGCAGGCTTGGGCATCTTGCTCAATGGAGCACATTGGGTAGACTGGGGGAATCAAACCTACGGGCTGGGAGTCTAACAGCTGAGCTGCGGATTGAAGCTCCAGTAAATACCTTTTGTTCACCAACTGCCATCGGGGGGGGGGGGGGGGGGGGGGGGGGGAGGAGACTCATTTATTACAATCAATTAACTCCTACGGATTGCGCCTATAGAGAAATACTGCCCGGCATATTTTTGTTTTTTAAGCGTGTTCCTTACTGCTGCCGCCGAGCCACTAGCAGCTAGCTGTGCCTGTGTGTTGTAATTTGATCTGGCTCTGTGCTAGCTGCCCCGCTGTGCAGCGTTCAGGTTCAATCCCAGCACCCTGCTGTTCAATGTCTGACATTTACATCTCACACACACACACACACACACACACACACACACACACACACACACACACACACACACACACACACACACACACACACACACACACACACACACACACACACACACACACACACACCACACAATGCTGTTGCCATAACATCGAAAAACAACATGAAAGACAGAGAGAGAAACACATACAGAAAAGGTATAGGTAAAGACAGAGAGAGAGTGAGTGAGAAAGAGAGAGAAGAGAGTAGAGAGAGAAAGAGACAGACAGAGAGAGAGAGAGAGAGAGAGAGAGAGGCAGACACAGACAGACAGAGAGAAAGAGACAGACAGAGAGACAGAAAGAGATGCCGGGCAGAGAGTCAGAAAGAGACAGAGACAGAGAGCGAGAAGAGCGAGAGAAAGAGACAGAGACAGAAAGAGACACAGGGAGAGAGAGAAAGAGAGACTGATGGAGCAAGATTCCAGAGGGGGAGAGACTGACAGAGACAGCCAGCAGGATAGAGACGGACAGAGAGACTTCCAGAGGGGAACAGACAGAGGGTGCGCTGCGTACCGAGTCGTCCAGCCCGTCGATGTGCAGCACCACCGTCTTGGCCCGCTTGTTGGTGGAGCCCAGGAAGAACTGGGCCTTCCTCCGGCAGGACGCCGCCGCTGCCTCCGCCTGCTCCGCCTCCTCCTTGCCCGCCGCCTGCAGGATCTCATAGACCTCCGACGCCAGCAGCTTGGTCTCCCCTGGCGACGTGGCCCTGGGGGGTTGGAGGGGGATGGAGGCAGGATGAACATCCAAAATAGGTACATGGTGGATGCAAGTGTGAAAAGTTGTTTGTTGTGGGGATGTAGTGTAAGTGCAGTTAGGCGTTTGGTCGAAGTATATTGGTTTAAATGAATGGTTATATTTTTTAAGCAGAACAAGCAGCTAGTTATTTGCCTGGTCCAAAACACACCAGAACTGGGGACCTGTGCCGCCTTTAGACTAATCGGGTGTGAGCAGAGAATGGACTGCTACATAAAATGGACCAAAATAATACAACCAAACACAATTTACAATAAACAAAACCCCATTAATGATTCAGTCCGAGCATAGAAGCATATTGTCATATTGGGGCAGTTGCATCTGCTGGGGGCCAAGTGTGCCAAGGATACGGGGCAAACCACCCCACCCACCCCTTCCCTGATCTCTTCCGAATGTCGGCTTCATGATCTGATGCTGATGGGTCTTGAACGAGAGGCAGAAGTTTTCGCACCTGTATCCTTATCTTGCCCACCGCCCCTACTGTGATAGGATCACCCGCGACGCAAAGCATCACTAAAATGTAGACCACCACCAACACCACCCCCCTTTTCAGTAAAGGTCAGCCAGCTTCATGCCCTATGCTAGCCAGTGTGTGGCTCCATCTGAAGCTGGAGGGTGGCCGCACGGTCAGTGGTACGGCTGTTGTCCCTACCTCCCCTTTCCTCGGCTACAATGCAGCACTGCCCTTCACAACTCGATAAAGTGTAAACAACCCCCTGCAGAGTTAGCCTCGTTCTGGGAGGATTGACAAAACGCCAAGCAATAATCATAGTTGAGAAATCCCCCTTGTTTAACCTAGTCTCCAGCTTGTTTCAGTAGTAGAGGTTGCCAGCGTTATGCTAGAATGCTAGTGTTATGCTAAGTTGCTAGCGTAATGGTGGGTTGCTGGCTTAATGTTAGATTGCGAGCGCAATGCTATGATTGGAAGATCATTTGAAGATGAGGCTAACGCTAACAGGAAGCAGGTTTCTTGGGTGAAATCTAGCTGCAGGCAGCCATTTTTCTAGGCTCTGTTGGAAGGCTCAAAACAAGCAGAGTTTAATAATAACCTCATGGAAGGGATGGAGGCGAGGGGACGGACAAATAGTGCAAACTCAACTTGACCTCCACCCAAAGTCAAAGGGGCCTTCTGAGGAATAAAGGTAGCTAAGGGCCCTACACTGCAGGGGCCCGCACCGCTCTGGACAGAAGCTGTGATGTGATGATGACTCTTGTTCTGTTCGGTCCAAGAAGGACGGAACAAACACAAGCTAAGACGCTACTGGCTGATTGTGAAGAATGGACCACGCCCAGTCTGAGGGGTGAAGATGATGAGGACAGTCCCTCATGGGAACTCAAGTGACACCCTTCACAGCTCACGGATCACACAGACGGGGAATTACCTCTTCTGATGCCTGCTACACACGTTTTTATAAAGTTTCATTAGCCGCGTTTACATGAGCACTTCTGATACAATTACCGGTAGATTCAACGGAGAACAGATGGTGACATTCAGGAATCTGCATGGCCAATTTACGAAAAAGCTTTAAATTGCACTTCTTCATGTTTGTAAATAGCGACTTTTTGACATGATTAAAAATGAACATAGACTTCACAAATATAATTGAGATTCATACAACATGACACTGTGCGTTTACATGACACTCAATAAAATCGATTTACTGGGTTAATCTGACTATGATTGGATTATTAAGATGCATTTATACACCTTACTTAGCCTTTATTTAGTATCTATTTTACTATTTTTTAATGATTTAATTATTTTATTGTATGACAATGGTTATATGTTTATACGTGAAGCATCATGGGCCATCATAAATGTTATTTGTGGTTCTTGCCACCTCTTAGACGCCGTAGTTCTAGTACTATGCTGAGGCTACCTTCCACCACGTCTCCCCAACGTTACGTCATCGCCGAATGGCATTAGAAAACACCCGTTACTACCTTAAAAGACAAAAACTGGACTTTTACACCATTTGAGAAATTTTTTAAATTATATACTGTACATATAATATGTTAAGTGCCTTATGTACCCATTAATCGACAGTGGTGGTCAACCTGCAACACAGCCTTTAATCATTATTGAGGTGACTGGATGGACATTAAAGCTTAAAGACATTCATAACATTCCCTCGACACAGAGTACATTCTCTTAATTATTATTATCATTGTGCAGAATACAACGCAGGCTCAAAAGAAAGGGTTTCTGTACATAAGCGTGTGTTTGTCTTTGTGTGTATAAGAGGGTGTGAGGGACCGGAGACAGGGAGAGAAAAAGAAAGAGAAATATATTTACAGAACGAGAGAGGCGGACGGAATGAGAGAGAAAGACAGACGGACAGGAAGAGCGGGACAGAGGAAGAAAGAGAGATTAACAGAAAGACAGTGGGAGACAGAAAGAGATGGTGAGAGACATAAAAAGATGAAGAGATAAAGTGAGCTTCAGCAATGGGAAACTGAGACATACTTCTGCATGACGTTCTGCAGGCTCAGCATCATGCCCAGCTCGTCCTTCATCTTCTCCCTGTTGGCGCGACACTCCGCTAGGTACCGCACAGCCTTGAGGACAACGAGGACCAGCATTAAGATACATTTTACTATGGATCCACAAACACTACGGACTCACCATGCTTCACGTCGGTAGGTTTGCTTTAATACACATATTAAGACACTCACTGTGTGTTACTACCGTTTCATGTGCTCCTATAGTGTCATGGTTACATAAAACCACTTAGAAGTTGACTCAGATTGTGGGCTCACTATAAGAAGTGGATGGAGAGGACCGTTATATAATGGATGCATATGCAAGAGTTGTTTGTCTACCCAGAATAAAGAGTTAATAAAACATGAAAACAGTACTTGATACTCTATTTGAGAAATACTCAAACAGAGCGGTGGTGTCCTGGTTCATATTTAAATTAGATTTTGTTTCATTTACTAAATAAATGGATGCAAGAGAATGCTTACTGAAGGGTCACTCAAACATGTTGTAACAACACCGGCCAAGAGAGGGCGACAATGTTTTGGATATCAAACCCACAATTAAAGTTGGAGTCTTGAATTCGGGGTAATTAAATGAAACGTACTAAAATCAAAATTGTTGAAAACAATATTTTTATCCAGGCCAGCCCAGATGGGGATTTAAAAGAGTTACCATGTTTAAAAGAGTTACCAAGTTAACATAGTTTTCTTGTAGCAGACATCGATGTTGGGCAGCAAGACGTATGTAAACACATTACCAGTAGTGCAGAGTAGACGACCTGCGGATTTGTGTGATCCAGGAAGAGTATCAGGCCAGGTAAACACCCATGGTCTTCAACTATGGCTCTTCTGTTGAGTGGGTCTGCTGCCAGGTCCCGCAGCTGGTTGACGATCGCTAACGCATCCATCTCCCCACTCATGGTGCCTCTGGTCTAGGGGCCATACACATCAAACCGGCCACCTCACTCTACTTGAGAAAAGTGAGAAGAAGAGATTACGATATGCACTTTAATCAAAACAAAAGTAATAAACGAAAACTATCCCAGATAATAAAAGCTTCCCTTTCTTTTTTTCAAATAAGCACAACTGTGGAGTGCACACAAAGAGCACAACATATTCTCACATGATGAATCTTCTTAGATACAGGTCAACGTGTGTCCATCTTTGGTTATCTATATAATGGATGTGTTTTTATTTACAGAGAAGAGATTGGGGATTGAACTGGTATGTCTTAACTTTTGGTGTGACCCTTGGAACAATCCTGATGCTGGTTGCTGATGTGACACGCAAAAATAAAGTAAGCACTCCAATGGAGAAAAGACTGCTCTAAGCTTGGTCGACTGGACGTCAATACCCTTTGATTCCTCTGCAAACCTTCACTTATACACAAGCTCAAGCATTAAGAGGCGTACATAGTCAAACATAACATTGTCAACGACCCCGAGCTAACCTCAATCAAACCCGACCGATGCGTTGTGGCAGCTAGCTAGCTCCGAGGCTAGCCCGGTGACAAGGCTTACCTTATCTCAAATAGATGTCTTTAAAATCATAAGGCAGCTCCGGATGAACGGTCAGAAGGACACATGAATTTTCGACAAACTGACCCTATGTATACACAATGTGGACAATAGCCAGAAAATGAGTAGGTATAGGCCTTGGGTCGTACTCCTGCTAGCCGTCTTTAGCAGGGCTGTGTTGGTACCAGGCACTGGGTGTAGTGTTGCCAGATTTGGCCCGAATTTCCGCCCAATCTGGCTGCAGCGCGCGTCAGCCAGTGTTGCCAGATTGTGCGGGAAATTTGAGCCAATCTGGCAACGTTGACTGGGTGTCCCTGTTTAGTTCACCGTGACCGCCTGCGCCACAGCCACCTAGCTCCGTAGAGCTGGAAGGGTTTCTTCAGGTTTTCTTTGGCTGACCGAGTCCAGCGACTAACAATTCAAATCCTTTGTTCGCCAAGGTTTTATTGATATTTGTTTCGGTTAATTGAGGTTAGGACGGTTCGAGCAGCGTTCCTCTAAGGCAAACCAACGCCACCATCAGTTGACTGAAAGAAAGACATGCATGCAATTCTTTTTTGGGGGAACTATCTACTGGGGGAATAAAGTAGTTATTTGATGTAAGACACATTTGTTTGCCTGCCAAAGGTAAACCGCATCTGTAAAAAAAAAAAAAATCCTTTCAGTTCTATTGACACAGGGGTCACGATGATATTACTTAGTACAGAAGTCATTCGGGCATCGATGGTAGGCATTACGAGCATACATGAAGTGAGCAACGGTGACTGGATCAAACGGAGTGACTTACGGAGACCAAACCAATGAGATGAAGTTATTGTAACCTTAAACGAAAACCATTGGACACATGACTGCTGATCAATTTGCAAAGCCAATCAAAGATATTGTCCCCGCCCACTCCAATGTATCCCGCCTCCGAGGTTTCTGGACTCCACCTGATAGCCCTGGAAAGAGTAAGAAAGACCGGCGGCCAACTTTTTGATAGCTTACAAACTAGGTAAGTTGTCATTCAAGTTTATCAAAAACCTCCGTAATCTTTGACACAGTTATCGTTGGAACTGCTGGTGAACCGTTGATCGTTTCGTGCCACAAATAAGAGCGGTTGAGCAAAACAAACACCCAGCAGTGGATCGACCGCTGTCTGTTAGCCCCGTTAGCATAGCTGCAGTCATCGTTCACATGACCTAAGCCTCTCTTTGTTTTCAACTATAAGTAAAGTAAAGCATCTTCTGCCAAATTTGGTATACTTGATAAATCTGGCTAACTAAATGATTGTCATGTTTAGTTGGGATTAGATTGACATGAGTCGTGCTCCTCTAAGTAATGCATTTGTACCTGTTGTGATCCTGACCTACTATCTGCCCCCTTCTGGCTTTATTCTGATTGCTACATTGTAGTGTATGAACTATGACCATGTCTTGTTGTCAGACGTAGAGTACCGAGTTGTATGGGACTAATGAAAGTTAATCTACTTTCATTGGTCGTAATTGCCTTCAGTGTTGCTGCTGGTTCGACGCCACATGCTTTAGGGTCTCATCCTCTTGACCTGCATCTTCTGTTCCCAATCAAGGCTAAGATGCCCCTTTCCCCGGACCCCATGAACCTGTGTTCATGTGAAACGCTTCAGTATGAATAAAGAAAATGTGCGGAGTGAAATGGACCTGGTAAGTAAATGAGATGTATGGTGGTATCTGGTATGGTATCCTAATCTTGCGACGAACTATTGTGTCCGTGGGTATACGCTATCACAGAGCAGGGACGTTTCTAGCTTGAAATACATTTTAGGGAGCCCTAGTTGTGTTTGCTGAAACGGCATCCTAGGGGAAACGCTGAACATTGTTGATCTGTCACGCTGTGAATTGGTGATGCCTGGGGAACTAAAGACTGTATTACTGTTAAATACATGTAACCACTTATCTAGCTGTGTATACCTGACGAGGAGGCGGAGAGCTCTGTCCTGTGTGATTACCATATACAAATGTAGAAGCCTTACAATTATTGAGTTTGGCGGAATAAACATAATTTCAATTTAGAGTTTACTTTCCTCCAGTATGAGGTGTTGAGTGAGTAATCCCTTCCGCCTGTTGTGATAACTGCTTTTAAGTGTACACTCATGTGTCCTTTATAAATAGGCACTCTGCAATAAAGAGATCTAAAGTGTGGAGCAAACTCAAAGTTCAAGTTCATTAGGTGGTATTGCGTTGCCACCTGCTGGATTTTTTTTACTTTTGCAGAGCGTTCAGAGATCAGTTATTTGTCGTAGGTCTCATTAGATCCTCCATGATGAATATCAGTCTGAGCAATCATTCTAGGCCTATTCAAAGGTGCTGTATGCAAGATCTATAGCCTGCCTATATGATCCACTCAAATCTATCATTTGAGTATCATTTGTTAAATATAGCCATAGGAATTCATCAGGTATTACAGAGTGACATTTGATTATCTTTCTAGTTTTCTGTGCTGTATGAGACAATTTAGCTTAAGTCCGCCCCCACCTAATTTCTGACCAATCAGGGCAATCACGCTTGTCTGAATGCAACACTTTTAATGATGGAAAAACTGAGGGAAGTAGCGCTTTTGGGGTGTTAATTTTCAAAATCATCTGTCTGCTGTAGTCTTTTGCACTCCCAAATATTGCATGCAGCAGCCTCTTTATTCAGTTTTATTCGGTTGATATAATAAACATGATGATTTTTAAAACTCATAATTGATTCGACTCAGGCTTTGTTTCCACTATTGTGTCTTTGAAGCGGCATCCTTTCTAGTGTGGAGTCTGTGTGATCGTTCCCTATCAGGCAAGCCACTATGGCTTGCCTGAAGCACTTCACCCTCCACAAAAAGTGTTCTTGTGGGAACAATTATGGCGGGCAAAATACTTGCTAGTGACCGCCACTGGTGTTAATGCAGACCGAAGCTCAGAGGGTCCCAGATTTGCGGGCCCCACGCTGTGTGGTCACGGGCCAGTCAGGACACGTGCGACCTTGGGTGGGCAGGACCTGGTTCCTGAGCACTGGCAGTCATTGTAGTTCACCATGGCTGATGTACGTTTGTTGCAGGGTTGGTGTATAAATTACTCTTCCAGCACACCCATTTATTACAGTACATCTACGTACTACATTACCATTTTTCTGCTAGGTTTTTATTCGTTTTAAAAAAGTGTGACTTGATGGCAAACCTGTTGGGATATTTGGATATTCTTGAGATTGACTGCTTGTGTATACAATGTTTGTGTATAATATACATCGCTAAAGATGGTTCAGTTGTCTTAAAAAAATAAGTAATTAGTGGCTGCTAATAACCGTATATAAAGTAAAATCTGCACTTCAATGAGCACAGAAATGTTATTGAAAATGAGCTAAAAAAGGTGGGAATCCTGACAGACATATCTGCGAAGGACCGCATTGATGTAGGATACTAGCCCCTCTTTAGTAGAGCACAAGTGTATGTGTTGATATGAAATAATATAAAAAATGTAATATTAATGCTACAATTCCTGAATAAGCTTTTAACACTCTCGGTATGCAATGCACATTAATTAACTGAGTCAGAATTCCCTACGATAGACTTGGCTTCCGAAACTCAAAATGTATTCTCTTGTGTTTTGTAACGTGTAATTTGTATTTTTTGCAAGGCATCTGGATCAGCCAAGCGCTATGGGTCATCAAGGAGTATCGTGCGAAGAATAGCTACAAGTCTGCCTCTTCAAACCCTGTCCCAGAAGTCCAGTTCCAGGTGACAACCACAACATTCTAGTCTTTAAAACATGAATTAGGCCCCTCTATGTGACTGTGGCTCTTAATGTCTGTTTGCTAGAGGTAACATAATTGGGAGGTATTCTATTTCCTGTATACCAATGAGTTTAATTATTATCCCCGTTGTTGGTTCTAAATATGATCAATGTTTTCTTCCTTCAACACCATGTGTGTGCTCCGATGGTCTGTTGTGATTGGACTGAATATGACTTCTCAGGTCAATGATAATGTGGAACAAGCACGCAGCACAGCACACACACAACTTCTTAACTATTTTCCATAAAGCTGAGCTGTTGTTTCAGATCCTTCTCCCTACTGTCTCTTTCAACACACGGTACTGTTCTCTTCTCTTGTTTCTCTTTCCAGCCACCCTCCTAGCTATGAGGAATGCTGTAGGGCAGCTCTAGGTCGGTTCACTCGCTTGCCGCCGGCGACCTTTTACCGAATAACATGCTGTGTGACCTTATTCACATTATTAACCCTCTTTCTCTTGCTCATCATTTCAACTCCTTTTTTTTTTTCCGTCGCTTCACTGCTTCCTTGTTGTTTCTTTAAACATCTCACTGCCTGAGTTTTTGTTTATTTTTTAGAGTGAGCTGCTATTATTTAGCGGCTATGGAGTGGTTGGCTTATTTTCGCTCTGGTAGCACAGTAGTTAAACGCGCCCCCTATGCCTCCGCCGGTAGCTGAACCCCTATGCAGAGGACGGCAGCTACCTGAGAGCCCCCAGCAGACAGAACTTCCTGGTCACCTCCCTTGCTGACGTGGGCTGGATCGCCCGAGAAGACAACGATGAGGATGATGAGGAGGATGAAGACTACTTTGACATGCCGAGGTGAGATTGGCAAAAACAACCCCCCCCCCCCCCCCCCCCCCCCCCCCCCCCTTACTGTTTTTCAGTCGTTGCATAACCATTGATTCTATTTATTTTCTACTTGCATGATGTCTGCGGCAGGTGTGACTTTGAATTTATTTATTCAAAACGTATCCGTAGATATTAGTGAAGCGCATGCAGGGGTCGAATCCTGTCAATTAATGGGACTTTTTCAAATGTGGCCACAGGCCAGGGCCTTCAACAGGGCTGGTGTTTCGATTGTCCCAGCCTCAGTCCCCCAAGGTGCCCATGGCCCGGCCCCGGTCGCTACCCAGCCTGCACCAGGTGGGACCCGGACCCCAAGGGCCCGGCCGCCAGCAACAACGAGGCCAATCGGAAGATCAGCGCCCTGGAGGAGGAGCTGGCCAAGCTTGAGGGTGCAGATCGCACAGATTGTCCTGGCACAGGAGAGGAGCACGCAGTCAGGTGACCGGAAACCATCTGCTGCTCTGCACGCCCTGTACTGGCCTGCTTTCAACCCCCCAGGCCGCTGTTATACCGCATGGCTGGCACTAGGTGGCAGCCAAGCATCGGGCCATAGAATCCCTCTCTTCCCCAACTACAGCTCCCGCTGCTGGTGTCCCCAGCGCCTCCCCAGGCCTTCGGGGCCCCCCCACCACCCCCGCCCCCACCCCCACCACCTCCTCCTCCCCCTCTCCCTCCTCCGGCCCACGTGCTCCAGAGGACCTTCTCAGCCATGGACCTGATCAAGGGAGCGCCGGGGGAAGAAGCTGGAGAGCGGCCCGGCGGCCCCGGAGCCCAAAGCGGCCCCCAGCATGCTCGACGTGCTGAAGGACATGGGCCAGGTGAAAGCTGCGCTCGGTCAAAAGGTGAGCGCCGCGACGTGAGCCGTCCCCCTCCTGCTGAGCAGCGGCCTCTCCATCAGGCCGTTGTTGCGACCCCAACATTTTTGGTTTGAACCCCCTCAACAAGCTGCTGGCAATATTACTCGTCCGAGTGCATTATTTGGTTAGGTTGGTATGTGTGTACAGAACCGTTCAAATTATCTGGTGACCCTCAGTGGGGTCGCGATATGCCGGTCTGATGTCATGATCAATGCAACCAGTACCCCACACTAACGTCTGGTCCGGCTAGGGGGGGGGAGGCCAAGGCCAGCCAGCCCATGGACGCCGCCTCCCTCATCGCCCAGGCCCTGAAGCGCAAGTTCGCCCACCGCCACCGTCACGACAGCGGAGCAGAGGACGACGGGGAATTCACACTGCCTATCCCAGACGCCAAACCGCCGGTCCAGACGCCCTCGGTAAGGGTCGCGTCCCCATACCTGCACCCCGCCCGCGGCTGGGGTCTTCTCGGCCACGTTGTGACCTCTGCTTCTGTGTTTCTAACAGTTCGGCCAGCACATGTTGAAATCCAGCGCCAAAAGGAAGTGGGACTGAGCAGCGCCCTCCCCCACGTCGAGGGGCCGTGTTTGGGACGAGAGCTCCGCCTCGGGTGGCTCCTTGTCTCACCCGCCTTCCAGTGTCGGCCTTTCTCACACTCGCAGAGAGAAGGCAGTAGGTCATTCTGAACGGGCTCAGCCTGCAGCAGATGGGGGGGGGGGGGGCTCCATAAACCCATCGTATGTCCCAAAGGTTGCACCTGACGGTCCCTTCCAGCATGAAAGCCGGTTATTTTTGCACTTTGTTTATTTATGTACTGTTGCGGCACAACAGTGTTTGTTTGTTTGTTTGTTTGAAGCAAGTTTCTTTCTCATATTTATCATTGTGTGTTTCGTTAATGCAAACAGACTGAACGAATTAAAGTACCAGTTGTGTCATTTTAAGGTGAGGCAGCACCACTTTTTACTGGCATCATTTGTAATGGTAATGAGTAACTATTCCCTGTGGGTCTTTCAGAAGGTGCGTGGTTTTCTGCATGCCCAGTCTAAGGGGGACATGGCAGAGGAAAGGGAGCAGTATTGTTATCATATAACACTTGGTAGTCTTTTTAATTCATCATTAATATAAGTTTTGTTTAACACAGATTATGCCTAGATTTTGATTAGGTCATTGTCCAATCAAAGCATGCATTCTACTCATTTGATCGTTTTGGACTTCTGCGCAGTTCAGTGTTTCCCTCTGTACTAGTTTCAAGGCCCAGAAGGAGCGGGAACTATGTGGCCATGTTGGAGTTTTGTACCGTTGAGACATTTTAACGTCTCTCCTAATTGTGTTCTGTACTTCACAGCCAAATAACTTCTACATCAGTGTTCCAAAAGCATTGTTTTATTGCCAACTGCTAGTTGAATCTTTTCTTTTTAAATGTATCTTTGTTTAATGATTTATTGTGGACGTTTTCAAAGGAGAGTAATTAATATTGTATTGGACACTATCAATGTAGATCTTTCATTACCTACTGACAATAAAGTATTTTGATTTCTAGAAAAGGGTCCCACAGTGAGTTCATGTTGAGGTTCTTCTGCTTTAGCAGGCCTACACCTCTTACTCACTGAAAACCATTCATTAAAGACCCTCATTCTAATGCTAGTTTTTCACAGTTCAATTACCTTGGTATGCAATGTTGACACCAAAGCTTAATTAAATGTGGGGCTTGTCTTGACTTCTAGATCACAGTAGCACAGCAGTTCATAGATCACACACCAACACTGTTATGACTGATCACTGCCAGTGAGGTTGTTTCAAGTCATGATTTTAAAGGGAAGTAAACTGTTGGAGGTATCTCAAATGTTCACTGAAATGTTTGCCAGTAACTGACAAATGATGAATAAATAACTGAAGTTTTTGTGCTCAATGGTCTCCTTAATCGTATCTTCTCTCGAGGCAGTGCCCTTACTGTGCAAATACAATTGAAAATAACTGAACTTTTGCCTAATCTTGGCAAGCAGGAATATCAACTGCCTTAAAATACAAAACTCAATGTTTTATTTATTTATTAGTCAAATAAGAACTGCAACAGGCGTGTATCAAAAACGGCAAAGCCTTTACAAAATCTGGCTCGACACTGAAGTCTTTCCCAAAAGATGGCTGTCGCAACAAATTGTAAACAGTTTTATCAACAGTCTTACAGCACTAACAGCAAAAATACAAATCAGCTAAAGTAAGAAAAGCACCTGTTATCGTTCAAAATGTTTAACACAAACAACTTTGTGCCACTATACAGAATCAAAAGTAGACAAACAGGAAATAATGGAATGTTCCAAAAGTAATTGAGCATTTTGTTGTCCGTACAAAAAGGAATTGTTCCTCTCGAAAGCAAAAGGATTGGACAGTGCAATCAAAAGAAGAGAAGTACACAATGCTCTCGATGAGAAAAGGAGTTGGTTTGGTCACTTAGCATAGTTTGTGCATAGTTATAAAGGCATCTGTCGAGCGGTCCTCTGCATGATGGGGTGCATGATGTGGCCATGTAGCAAAGACACTCTGGGTGGAGGGAGAGAGGCATCCCCTCTTGGCCCCCTCCGTGACGGTCTCCCGGGGGGACCACCCTGCTCCGCCGCCAGCCGTCCTCCCGTCTCTCCACAAGATTGGCAAAAAAACTAAACCTGAGCAAGTCCATTTTGCGCAGCGTTCCTGGTGACATGCGAGCGCCAAAAAGACCCGGGCAAAGGGGAGGCACCGTCGGACCCCAGGGTCCCCCTCCACCCAGGGGGGGACCTTCCACATGGCTCCTCCCCCCAGGGGGGGACCTCACACATGGCTCCTCCCCCAGGGGAGGACCTCACACATGGCTCCTCCCCCAGGGGAAGAGGACCTTCCACATGGCTCCTCCCCCAAGGGAGGAGGACCTTCCACATGGCTCCTCCCCCAGGGGAGGACCTTCCACGTGGCTCCTCCCCCAGGGGGAACATGTCTCCTGCGTTTGGAGGAAAGAACAGACTTTGAGGTCTACAATATCTAAAGGAGCGATGTGAAGGCTTCAGACAGAAGCTGCACATCTAAGACCATGATCGTGGTTATTGTTATTTAGGAGTGCAGTGAGTGGATTCAGCATCAAGTGAAGTTGGTTATGGCGTTTGTGTGTGTCTTGCAAAGGTTCAGCTCATGGCATAAACAGTAAGGGTGTTGACGGTTGGTTCTTCACATCTGTGCTTCAAAAAGGCAAACTGCCCGAGTTCCAACGCAGGTCGCTTTATAGTTGTGAGGGCAAACAGAACGACGGCAAAGAGTCGAGCGAGGAGATGCGTAAACAGTCTTCTTAGAGGCAGCAAAAGGACTGGGCTTGTCACATTGTCTATTTTTGTTTTTCCTTTTTTTACATACAAAGAAGAATCTTCAATACAAACGCAACACAACTCAGCATTCATGTTACAAGTCCTGGGACAGTCAGATTCAGTCGATTCAGTTCAAATCATTCTCTTCAAATCTTTGATTTCAAATGGCACTTCAAAACACCACAACAAAAGGAAAAAAGGAAAGTCTTCACGATTTCATTTTGTTACGACTTCACCGTGATTCCCTTAGATCTACCTATGAAAACATTATAGTGGTGATGCCAAAAACTAGAGAACAAATAAATAAAATACAGATAAAAGAAAATTCAGCAGTAGCCAAATGAGGTATCCATGTATTGCTCTATGCCAAAAAAAACAAAATAATTAAAAATTAAATAACTTAAATAAAATCAGTGGTTGTCCAGATGGAAAGCGAAAGCAACAAAAACGTAACTACGGTGTGGAAGATAATTAAGGAACATCCACAGGGTCAGAGGTCAAACCAGAGCCCCCCCCCCCCCCCCCAGACACACTGACCTTGAGGTCAGGGGTCAGGGGGCGGGCACAACAACAGAAACAAAGTAAAAGTAGAAGGCTAAACGGCAGAGTGTCAGGACCCCCTGTTTCCCTGAGGTATATCTTTGGGGCCGGTTCCTCCCGAGGCTGTGGTGACGCCGGGGTCTCCGGACCCCCCAGGCTCGGCCGGCTCCTCAGGGCCGGAGGTCTGCCGCTGCCCCAGCTGGAGGCTGCCCCAGCTGGCCTTGTTGAGCCCCAGGTGCCCCAGCATGGTCTGGGAGAGCCGCGTGTCCGAGAAGCGGGCCCACTCCGAGAACAGAGGCTCCACCACGTAGCTCATGAAGCCTGGTGGGGGAGAGACGGAGAGTAGAGACGGAGAGAAAGAGAGGCAGACAGAGGCAGACAGAGGCAGACAGAGGCAGACAGAGACAGAGACAGAGACAGAATGAGAGAGACAGACAGAGAGACAGACAGAGACAGAGAGAGAGAGAAGGTTGAACAAACTAGAAGTAGGATATCGATCGTAGCCAATTGCAGAGAAGAAGGGGATGTTGCGTTACCGATTTGAATGTCTCCCATAGTGTTTTTGTCGCGGTCACAAAGTGGGCTGACCTCCAAATTGTGCTTCTTTTCAATGTCTCCTAGAAAGGACACAGAGAGAGCCATTCAGATACGTACACAAATGCATCAGAGTGGGTGAAGCCTGGATCCATGTGGGGATGGGATTTACAAAACAACAAAGGTGTCAACAAAATCAAATGTGTTTCCCCAAGAACAGGTGGGAGCAGACACCTTGATGGAAGAACTCCTCGGTGACCTTCTCGCTCCACTGCTTGCTGAGCTCCCAGGGTCTGCAGGGGTTGCAGATGTCTGCACACTTCAGGGCCATCTGCAGGACAAGGAAGACCAGAGGGAGCTCAGGGGGACCCCTCAAGAACATCGGAGGATCATCCCACACGGCAACACGAGACCCAATGTTATCCACTGTTGCGCGGTGCGACTGACCTGCAGGATGAAGTGGCGGTGGTGGGCGTGGCTCAGACACAGGTCATCCTGGTCCAGGTGGGTCCGGAACCGGGACAGATACTCGTTCTGCTGGCTGATGTCCGTGGCTAGGATCAGAGAACCCAGCTGCCTCTCCATGTTCAGGCTGAAGAGAGGAGGGAAGAGAGAGCGAGAGACAGAGAGAGACAGCAAGACAGAGAGGGAGAGAGAGACAGAATGATAAACACACAGACAGACAAACAGAGAGAGAGAGGGCGAGAGAGACAGAGAGAGCAAGACCGAGAGAGAGACAGACACAGAGATGGACGGACAGACCGAAAGATCATTTCAGTTTTTATTTCATTTCTGGATGTTGACGAATGTATAGAGATTGCTTTGGTGTTTGAGGCCTTTCTTTCAGTGAGAGGGAGGCTATCTTATGGTGGAAGACACGTAATGGTTGATGTGTAGGGGCCTGAAATAAGCAGAGTCCTTCCTAGAGTTCTTGGTAGAGAAGGTCCTCAGTCAGCTATAGGTTAGCGTGGTAAGGTGTAGGTCAGCGTGTTAAGGTGTCATCATGTCCTCCATGTGTTTGAGGTTCTAGACGGCGGGCGGGGGACAAGCAAACCCACCTGTCCTCGGCGGGCAGGTGGGACAGGAGCTCCGTCTCTCTGAGCAGGCCGACAGCAGACTTCCAGTGGTGGTTCTCCAGAACCGAGGTATTCTGCACATGGAAATGGAGATTATTGAGGCATTGAGTCATTTAGGAGAAACCTTTAACCACAGTGATTTACAGTGACTGGAGATCCATGGAGTGGGAGTCAGGGCATCATTCATCATTATTGGGTATTGGTATGGATTGCGTATTGTGCTTTGGGATGCCTACAGCTCAGGCTGTGGATGTCTTGGGGATAGAACCCAGAACATCTGGGCTGGGGGTGGAACATCCTACTCACTACATACCAATCCTGCCATTCACAGACACACGCACAAAGAGGACTGGACACCAGGAAGGGAGGGAGGGAGGGAGGGAGAGAGGGAGGGAGAGAGCTCCTCGACCATGGGGGATGTGTGGTGGGTGGGGGTGGGGAGACTCCTACCTTATAGAGGGTGGCCAGGTAGTGGTCCGTCTTGATGAGGAACGGCTGGTTGACCCCGGGGTGACCCAGGTCGTGGGTGACCGCCGCCAGCAGGCCAATCAGGAGGTCGCAGGAGGTCAGGTATTTGGAGAGCTAAACGATAAGCAGCGATGAGAGATTGTACCGCTGAGAGGAGATGTTTTGCAAAAACACACAAACTTAACTTTTGGACGCCCTGTCATCCATTTGTTTGCTGCTTATATTTCAGATTTTCAATGAAAAAATATACTTTCCGTCTTTAGTTCATATTTCCATCAGGAGTCTTGTGGATTACTCCCACAATGTGAATAAAAATGCTACAGCATCAAAAAGCATACATTTTATCGACAGAATAACTTTGATCTTTCCACGACCTCTCCCCACCCTAACCGATCAAGAGAAAGACAAAGAGAAGGATCCAGTGTTCCTCTTACCACGGGCTCCCGCATGTAGCAGTACATGGCCTGCGTGACGTCTGCGGCGTGCACCCCGTTGTGGTAGGGGTTGTGGCTGTGGTAGTCCTCCTGCACCATGACCAGGAACCTCCACAGCTTCACCACGTCCAGCTGGAACAGCTCCACCAGCCCGTACTGGTTGAGCAGGTGGAAGGTCAAGGTGATCAGGCTGTTCCCTGGAGAGAGAGGGACAAAAAAACCTCAACATAGAATATAACATGAAAAGAGAAAATCAACATAAAACCAGAGCACTTTTATTGATGCTTTTGATTTCAAGTACTTTATTTACAGATGAATGAAAGGATCAACAATTGATTGCAGTTACATAAAGCGTCCACAAGGTGGGACTATTGGGCGGTTGCTGATACACCAGCCAAACCTTGACTGACTCTGTCCCATGTCCTTCAGAGCTAGTTACCACAACAGAGCAGCTTACTGACCCAATAACCCAGATGTCCCACATGCCGTTCTCGCTCCGCCATCAACTTACCGTTGGTGAACTTATCGAAGAGGAAGATGTCAAAGTTCCAACTCCCCACTTTATCCAACATGCACTGCAAATAAACAGAGGGAGAGTGACAAACACAAGGTTAGGTTTGGCGTAGAATTTAAGGGAATTCAAATTGATTGTAATTAATCCTGTAATTTCAATCGGTGTGTGTGTGTGTGTGTGTGTGTGTTGTGTGTGTGTGTGTGTGTGTGTGTGTGTGTGTGTGTGTGTGTGTGTGTGTGTGTGTGTCCTACTCTGGCCTGGCCGGTGTAGTCCTCGTCCAGGAGGTGCAGGGGGATCTGCTGGGGCGGCCCCCGCAGCAGGCGGGAGGAGTGCAGGTACCTCTGGAAGCTGAGCAGCCGGTGGACCCTCCTCTCCGGGGCCGAGTCGGCCGCGCCCGCCAGGGGGCCCAGACACGCTGCAGACACAGGGGGGGGGGGGACGCTCTCACCGTCAGTGGCTGTTCCATATCGGGGTTCAAGCCCAGACCAACCCTTCATCTGGTGGTCCCTGCAGGTCTCTGTCAAACTGATTCATCTAATCTAGGGTTCACTATGAGGCTCGTTGGGGTGACAGCGTCTGCCATGTAACCAGAGTTAATAGAAGACTGTGTGCACGTAAACACACACACACGCGCACACACACACACACACACACACACACACACACACACACACACACACACACACACACACACACACACACACACACACACACACACACACACACACACACACACAATAAAACATTTACTGAAATGCATCCAACCATCATTTGAAAATAAAACGTGTGGTTTAGTGTGTCAGGTTGGGAGAAGTGGAAGGGTGAGAAATGACAATGTGAAGGGGAAATCAAACAAGAACACAGCGATACACACTCAAACTGCTGACTCAGCCACACCGTACTAAGCTTCTGGTCTGGTAACACCCACCCACACACACAACAGGCCGGTCACACAACATAGCATCTAGATAAACTATAAGTGCAATCCGAAACGCATGTTAGCTAGAGGAAGAGATTACGCTACAGAGTGTGAAAACACACACAACACACACACACACACACACACACACACACACACACACCACACACACACACACACACACACACACACACACACACACACACACACACACACACACACCACCGTGTTGTGAGACGAAGCATGAAAGTATTCCTTCAGCATGAGGTTTCTTTAGGAGAGCCTAACGTCTGGCTTAAGCCAAGACAGTCTTTAGGGTTCCTTGTGTAGAACCTTATGGGCGAACCAAGGGCCTGGACACACAATGTATCTCCATGTCTCCCTCCACCTCATGGGAAGCCCCTCTGGACATCAGAGAGAGATCAGGGTCGTACAGGGAGGTGGACAGCATGTAGGGGCTCCTCTCATACTCACTGTGAAGCGTACGGAAGTCAATACAGAGGTACGGCGGTGAGCCCCTGGGCTCCGGGTCGAAGCCCACCTGGCGCCTGACTCTCACATCTCCTGGAGGACAAGCAACACACACTTACTCTCACATCTCCTGGAGGACAAGCAACACACACTCATACACTCTCTCATCTCCTGTAGGACCAGTCACACACACCTCCTTAAAAGTCAACCCGCGGGCTGGTTGGGGGATTATTGCAACAAAACGCAATGGATATAACAAATGATGAACGGAAGTATGAACCAACGATGGAGGGATGCGAATAGCTATCTCACACTCACCTGTTACAGATCAATTAAAATTATCCTAAAGCTGTGGTGCGGTGCATCAAATGGGGACATTTCTGTTTCAAACTTTTATATGAAAGAAATACGGGACTCACATAGAAACACAAAGCAAGCCAGCCTTCCATAAGCGATTTAATGCAGCCAATCGAATCCCAGCGAGGGTGCAATGCTGTGTGACTGAGGCGAGCACAATTCTAGAACGCTGTGTTATTGCCATGTATCGTCTTTAGCAACGCGGCTCCGCGGTGGAGAAGGCCCCCGACATGACATCACGGCGAGGTGGACCGCACGGGAAACAGAGCGATAGAGTGGCTGAACCAAAGAGTGGTTCAGCGAGGTGGGATCAGACGAGGGCCCTATATGGTTTCTGCCCCGTCTGGTTCTGTTCGTTACATTGCAGGTTGAAGCATCGTGGTGCGGGTCGTTAACAAACCCCACACTTACTCTCACACGCCGGCCCTGCACACTATACAACACGAGTCAAAATTGAGGGGACTCCAATTTATGCAGGACAATGCTGGACACCTCACTGAATCTCCATCCCTCCATTCATCCAATCAATCACATGTTGAAGGAAAAGTGAGGAAAAGAAGAGGAAATTGGCCTTGGCATTTCAAGTGGAGAAGGAACCGAAGGAGTTCAAGGTCAGAAAGCCACTGTGCGTGTGTGTAATCTCAAGTGGAACGTGCACTTTCCGATTGGCCTGATGTGGGGATTTGAAGGGCTAGGAGTGTATAAAGTGTATTTCCGCCCTCAACAACGCACACACACACACACACACACACACACACACACACACACACACCACACACACACACCACACACACACACACACACCACACACACACAACACACAACTGAACGCAGTATAAAAGCATCCTGCTACGGGCTGCTGCTACTCCTGAAACGATGAAAGGATTCAGGAGCTAGGCCTCCTTTGGTGAGCTCCATCCCTGCCCTACGGCACAAGGGGCAGACCGCTGACCCCTGAGTCCTGGTCTGGCAAGGCCCAGCACTAGGGGACATGGCCCAGCACTAGGGGACATGGCCCAGCACTAGGGGACATGGCCCAGCACTGGGGGACATGGCCCAGCACTAGGGGACATGGCCCAGCACTAGGGGACATGGCCCAGCACTAGGGGACATGGCCCAGCACTAGGGGACATGGCCCAGCACTAGGGGACATGCGAGGAACAGATAGTTGGAAGGTCAATCAATCGACGGCTCCAGGGAAATTCAAAAACCACATCCAATGTCCGTTTGGAGCGAAACACCACGGCCTGTAAAAACACATAGGGCTTTAGGGCTCTGTTTCACGTGGCCTACTTAAAGCCCTCCGTCAGCCTGCGCACACGTCTCTTGGAATTCGATACTGATGGCTGAAAACGTCAATGGACTACGGAGTTGGCAGCGTCTCTCACGATCCTGTTCCTCAAAACCACACCAGTGCTTTCAAGTCCGCCAAACAGGTTGCAGCGTGCGCGTCTGTGCATGTGGGGACTTTTTGTGCATTTATGGAAAGGTCACAGACATGAAACAAAGAAGGAAGAGAGGGAGTGACGTGGATCGCACCGCAGAAAGAAATGCTTGTATTGCCCATGGGTGACTGATTGGTGAGCTAGCAGGTGGGGCCACAGAGCCGACGCCCATGGGACATCCATGTTCAGCCAACGGGATCGCTCCCCCGGCTCCGTTTAATACCTTCTCCACAACTCTCGTCCTAAGAAATTAATCCACACAGGCGAGCATGCATACTTGCGTGGGCCGAATCGTGGAGGCATGTGCGGAAGGGAAACACGTGTACAAGCATGGTCGTGCACGCACACAAACTGTTTTATGCAAGCAAGTCAGCCACGGAATCAAATTTACGGCTCTTATGAAATCTGAAAAAAAATCAAAAGAAACGCTTAATAGACGCAGACTAAGCCTATTGTGATGGAGAGATTTAACAAAGTGCCAGAGATGGAGAGCGTGGCCAGTGGACACACACACACAACCCCCCCCCCCACAAACACACACACACACACACACACACACACACACACACACACACACACACACACACACACACACACACACACACACACACACCCTAACCACTTATCCTGGTCAAATAGGACATTGGAAAGCAACATGCCCAAGAAGTCTGTGAGTGAGGTACTTACCTAGCATGCGGATATACAGTGGCCGTCTGGTCTGAGCTGTCATAGGAGATGGGCCCCTCTTCTCTGTAAAAAAGAACAATCAGATTGTTTAATGATTTGATTGACAAGTGTCAATCACTTTCAAAGAAGCCTTGAAAGCGCACTTAGAAAATAAAACCAATATTGATAACGCAACTTCAACAAAGTACTGATAGGTGAACAAATAGAAGTCAACTGAAGGAAACGTGTTTGATTCAAAAGGGCAAGGTTCTGCAATGTTAGTAACACATGTTTGCTTTAAATACAGAACACACACTCACGCACTGCCAGTACCCTGGCCCTATTCCACTGTGTGTTTCTGTCCAGCTCAACACTGATCAACATGATTCTCCTTCATATCATCCAGCTGATAGGATGGAAAAAGACACACACACACACACACACACACACACGTGAGAACCGCGTATGTGGCCAGCGCATGTGTACACACACAAACGTGACTGCAATCGACAACTTTGTTTCTCCCCCCCTTATCAAAAAGGACTGATTGTAGGGGTTAGCAGCTGCTGCAGCTGTGGACGATATTCTAGGCTACGCTAGAGTAGGCAAGGCTATGACAGTTTGACCATAACACGGTGAGACGTGAGAGTGTACACGGATACACCTGTCCGGCTCGCAGTGCACACAACTGAGCAGAACCACCTCTGACCCCATACCTCAAGCACAGAGCCTGAACTTTTAACCTCAATACATGGAAACCCTCAACTTCAACCTTTCTATCCAGATAGCTCAACTATCACATAATACTTATATCATACAATAACTTACTGATACTCAAACCTAATAACCCCTAAACTTAAACCCAATACCAAAGCCTAACCATCCTAAGCTTGTTAGCGGTTTAACTTTAATGCAAAATCCAATCAGAATGTTGATTATATTACCACTTACACCGCCAGCGCTCACTAAGAACCTCTCGTCTGTTGAATAATGTGTGCATCACTGAAGCATCATGAACCCACTGAGCATGAGCACTGCCAGCCCTACCCTCCCCTGACGAGACACACAAGTCACAGCACATAATAAGGAGTCCCGAAGGGCAGAACAGGAGGGAGAGAGGAGATGTTTAAACCGGGGGGAATGGAACCTTATTGAGTTAATCACACCTCATTTCCCAGGGTAATGACCCCACCTCATCACACACCACTACAGACCACTCCCCATCCCCTTGGCTGGCTCACGTCACGTCAAGGCCGTGTCATGGGACTGGTATTCACCAGCCATGTACATTGAGGAGTGTGCTACTTCTTTAAACAGTGGTATGGGTTCGTCCAGTTCCCCTCCCCTCTCTGCCGACCTCTGTCCCTCCCTGTTCTAAAGGAGTGATCAGGAACGTTTGGGGGTTGGATTATTATTAAGGGTGAAACGACAGGTCCTCCCCTGATCACTTCTCTGTGTGCCCATCACCAGGTATAACAGTCAATCCCCAGGTATAACAGTCAATCCCCAGGTATAACAGTCAATCCCCAGGTATAACAGTCAATCAGCAGGTATAACAGTCAATCCGCAGGTATAACAGTCAATCACCAGCCAGCCAATCACCAGCCAGTCAATCAGCAGGTAATAGTCAATCCCCAGGTATAACAGTCAATCCCAAGGTATAACATTAAATCCCCAGGTTTAACATTAAATCCCCAGGCATAACAGTCAATCACACAGGTGATTGACTGTTATACCTGGGTGGTTGTTTTTCTGGTTTTAAAACAGGTTTGTACATCCCCTATGATCTGGAACATAGTAGTCAAAGCCATTTTGTCAGAGCTACCAAAATAAGACGACCAGTTTGTGAATGTCTACACTGCTCCGGACCCAAGCCCAGTTCTTTTGGTGCCGTCGGAAGACTTTCGGACAGAAGGAACACTAACCCTACGGTGTGATTGATTGGAGCTCTGTCTTGACAGGGTTCATGTTGTTGGCTGCGTCCGAGAAGGGGTTATGTTTCTCAGACAATTGTAGCACTCAGTCTCAGTGTTGGACTTTGATCGGGACTCACTCACACTCTGACAGCAACAAGACGTGTCGGTATCTTTAAGATAAGATCATTTACTTTCTGGGTTTTAGTACTTATTTTTAGGGCCCGACGATTCATCGGCCTGCCGATTTAATCGGCCTATTATTAGGGCTGCACGATATGAGCAAAAAATGATATCCCGATATTTTTTGGCTGAATGGCGATATACGATATATATCTCGATATTTTCTATAGAGTGGGTTAGATGTTTTTTTTCTAAGTCAAAAGCCACATGTGAGATGTTGCAAGCACTTTTATTAAAACATAGGTCAGTATGACTGCAACATGTGATTTTGTATCGTTATTTTCAACAGAATTGAATGAACATGTTAAAAAAAAAAGGGACGTTTTTCACCTTCTTCACAAAATAATCACCTATGCAAAACATTATAAAGCTGTAGGTTACACACATTAGCTACCAATAAGAGCATTGGCTTCGTCGCATTGTCCTGTGTACTACGGTGAGGGTTTCAGTGCGCCGTAACTTTAATCCCCCGCCCCCTCCCTTCTCCGTTCCATTTGGGAACATGTTTGGTTTCATTTCGCTTGTTTCGTATATTTTAATTAATTAATTAAGAGCGTCACCAGAGGGCGCCCCCAACACATATGCCGAGCGCCGGCCCTGGTTTCGGGGCAGAAGAAACTGTCACGGCCGGTGATGCAGCAGCACAGCCACGGAGTATTACGCATTCCTTATACTGCACTTTGTACCGCTGCTGTAAATGGTGGAACAGATTTGTCGTGCTTCCACTTTTAGTCGCAACGGTTTTGCTACACTCTCTACAGATGACCTGCAGCTGCTGCTCATCTGTTTTTTTTTTTAAACCCGAACTATTTCCACATTATAGAGCCGTTGTTTCTCCTCTTTGAAACAATTTCGTCTACCGCCGCCGTCTCGTTTTCTTTACGGGTATCATCCATGCTTGTTGTGTTGTGAGGGGGCGGGAATGAGGCGTCTTTGCACACGCACGTTCGGAAAGACAGAGTGGGAGGGGGAGGGGTCGCGCTCACAGTCTCCAAGGCAAGCGCTGTAGACGCTTGAGGGGGAAACTGACCATTTTAACGCATATCGATATAAACGATATTGTCAAATCTTGTATCCCCGTGGAAATTATATCGATATATCGTACATAGCCGATATATCCTGCAGCCCTACCTATTATAGCCTTTTTGAAAATAATCAACATCTGCCAAAAAGACGCCGATTACAACCGTTTTTTTTTTGTTTTTTTTTTAGAAATGTTATTGCGCTTAGTATCCTGCAGATTGCCCTCCTACTCGCCTTGCTAACGAACAACTTTAGCTGGCGTAAAAAAGAGGAGATTGAATTTTACCGTACAACATGAAAGCACGCTCGCTCAGGCAGCTGCGCGCTCACCTCACCAATGTACACAAGATGCGTTGTTTGAGCATGTTGTGCCCGTTTTTCTTTAGGTCCCAGGCCATGTTAATATGTTATACTGTAGACTCTAACGGTGAGACCATACTGCTCAGCACGCACGTGTTAGTCACTGCTCACGAGCGCAGCACATTGGGAGTTAGCTATTTATTTTACATTTTACATTACTCATTTTTTACTGTAAATGTATTCTAAAACACTCAAAGGTTCTGCATTCAATTCACATATTCGTCAAAAGTGTTTTAAGTATATTTAAGGTGTCAAAAACTACGTTTTATATGCTTTTTTTTGTTTTGTTTTTAATCGGCCGATTAAATCGTAATCGTAATTTTTCTCTGAAAATAATCGGCATCGGCGCTCAAAAATCAATATCGGTCGGGCCCTACTTATTTTTCTTATGAAATACGTATAATAGATACATTACAGATGCAAATAAACACTGTTCTGGGAAATGTAAGGGTCACTGAACAGAATAGTACAGTAATAAAAACTGAAAAAGATTTAAATAATATGCAAAACTTTTCAACATCAACCAAATAATAGTGTTGCGGGATTTGCAGCACAGAGATACTATTGTAATCTTTCATTCAGACTTCTTCAATAAACAAATATTACTGGAACCGCTGCAGTAGGATTTGAACATTAGGACAACTGAGCAGCAACAGTTTGAAGTGAATTAAACTTATATTTCCAAGAGTTTTACAACGATGTTGCTACAGCGTTCGACTTTGAGGATGTACAAACTAAACTAAAGGGTGGTCTATCCCAGATTTTCTATCCAAGAGTTTACTAGTTGATTTAGGGTGCATTATTATACATTTTCTAGGCAGGATATTGGTAGGACGGTATTGGATATAAACCCCCTTACTAAATATATTTTGATGCTGTTGTTCACCACCATAAAAACAAAATGCTTCCTGGTATTATTCATATAACAACAGAAGGCTGTGCCTCAAATTGATTTCTTTGAGAACATTTTTATAATATGATTGTGCAATTCTGGAAATTTTTCCTCAAAAACCATACATGCTGGTCTCAAAAAACCCTCCCGACGCGGATGCACTGTGTCAGAGGCGCTCCACGCAGAACCCTGCAGACGGCTTCATGGAGAGGACTGTGGAGAGAGCCGCCTCAACATGGGTGACCCGCTCCTCTTCCTCTGCTATGGGGCCCATCACAGCAGCACAGGGTCCAATGGGAATCCATTACCGCTAGCATTTCTGAAGGGGTGAGCGTGTGTACAGGACCAGACATGGGGGGTTCTCGGGTTGCAGGCCCTGGACAGGCAGCTGCTGGTTGGCTAGACAGCGGTCACTGGTGGGGGCTCCCCTCGTCTAGTGTTACCGGGCGCCGCAACGCGGCTCCATGAATGACTCTGCTTATGAGCTCACTGCAGCTCGCCTCCTGAGCCGGGCGCTGTCTGATTGACTGACATGTTGGCTGCAAGACAACCCGATCTGTACTGTATGGTATGTGTCCTGACAGGCTGGCGAGCTGAATAACAGCACTCGTTCTCTTTCCTCGTGTGTGTTATTGTCGTAAGCTATGCCCTCTGTGACGTAAAGAGAGCGATAGTTTGGCAGGAATGTGGCTCAGATTTCAGTCGGTTGTCATCCAGAAGACTGGATATACATGTCAGAGTGTGTGTGTGTGTGTGTGTGTGTGTGTGTGTGTGTGTGTGTGTCAGTTTAGTGCCTCGTTGCTAAAGATAACACACAAACACAATTAAAATGCATTACTCTCCTCTCAGTCCTTTGATGTCACATGAACTCAACCAATCCAAGCCACATCTTTTATTTAACCAGCAAACAACAGCCTGACCCCATGTGGGTGAGCAGTGTTTCAGTTTCAACAAGCCGTGCGTGTTGACATACAGCAACGTCGGTTACTGTAAATGATTAGGATCATGTCTCTGCTGTAAATAATTGTGACGCTCTTGCCCTTACATGGCTGGCCCACCGCACACACCCATGCCAAGCCTCTGTGTGTGCCAGGAAAACACACACGCACACACTTAACCTGATCTCAGTTGTTGTACACTCAGGCTTTTGTTGCTGGAGCTGACAATAGGAAGGAGAAGTGCCCTGGTACGAGGCAGACGGATCAGGTGGCCTCACTGTGCTGACCTCGCTCCATGGAGAATGCACAAATAAAAAGGGACATTTGGAGGATATGTGTATTCACGGCACATCCAACAAGTTTTTCTGCTTGGACTTCCAAGGAGGAAGTGGTTGATTGAAAGATGCAGACAGGACAGAATGAGGAAATAAATCTCAGGCTGCCCCTCCCTGCACAGCTAGAGAACAGATGATGATAACGTTACAAGATCCATGTTCGACCCCCTTAATGCTAAACAGAGTTCAGGTCCTCCCTCAGTTCCTATGGGAGACACACCTCTAGGAATCAGCTGATGGACCACCTTGGGACTTGTCCTCTTCCATCCCTGCTCTCCTTTTCTAGGTTTATAGGTGTGGTATTTCAACCTTCTCTTATATCAGTCTGCAGAACCATGGTGGACAATTGTACAGCCAACCATTTATTTTTTAGTTAGAGAGTGGCTTTTTGACTGGCTTTATAATGCCAGTTGCTAGTATGTGAACACCACACTCAAACTAGTAGTAGAGTATCAGCTCACATGTATAGAGACAACAACAATCATCTTTCTCTGGAGTCCCAGAGAAAGGACCAAGTTCCTTAGGTCGGGTTGGAGTCCCCGAGAAAGACCTGAGTTCTGTCTGGGTCCGAGAATAAGGCCTTTGGTTCGTGGTCAGAGGTCTGACGTGTGTCTGGGTTAGATTCCTAGAATCTGGGTTAGGGTCTTAGAATAGAGTCCTAGCCTAGAATAGAAATTGACTAGAATCCGGGTTGGAGGCCCAGAGAAAGTACCAAGTTCCTTTAGGTCGGATTGGAGTCCCGACGTGGGTACCATTTCCTTTAGGTCGGGTTGGAGTCCCGACGTGGGTACCAGAGAAACTGTTGATCTGATCTTAAATACATTGCACTTTCTATTTTACTAATTTCTTTGCATATGATTTATTTTAGTTATCTATTATTTTATTTTATTGTGCGACAATGTTTATATGTGAAGCACTTTGAGCCTGCCTTATGTATCAAAAGTGCTATATAAATAAAGTTGCCCTGCCTTGCCTTAAAAAACATATACCCCACTAATCTGTAATCTGCCCAATCCGGGTTTGGACCGAAAGCACCTGTAATATTATCACTAGCAGATCCTCGACCATGTGTGGAAAGGGAGAACTGAAAAGAAAAAAACTGTTTGAAAGAGAAGGTGTGAGCAATCACTCAATTAGAAAGATTACTCTTTTATTGCATAGGTGGTCTTTTTTTATTGCCAGTGCCTGACATCTTTCCTCATGAATCAACTGTGCTCGCTCCTCCACCTCTCCCAGTATAAACAATCTCTACATAATTATAATAACAGGCTTGTCAATTCTTAATATACTCCTCCTATTTCCCTTTTCTGGTGGCCATCATCCGAATAGTGTGCTTGTTTACCCGCTCTTATCTGGAATAGCACGAATGCTGCAGTGCAGTTTTATTGAAACTTTGCACAGTGAACAAAACACCTTTATTGTGTGTTTTCACTGGACCTTAAGTCGTGTTTCCAGTGAGAGCACTCAAACAAGCGCTGCATACAGCCACTGTATATCTCCCAGCACTGCTCCAAACCTTCATTACCACCCAACATATGAAACACAGAAGTGCAACTCAGACCAAGAGAGTGGTTCCCAAAGCCACCCACCTTCTCCACACAGTTCTGACTGGTGATGTTGTTGTGTTGCCTTTGGATGTGTCTTTCCAATCAAACGGGTACTAACCAGTTTAACCATTTTAGAATTTAAATGGGAAACAACAACGTAAAAGAACATTCGGTTTGCGACAGCAATATTATGTAATGTAACAAAATGATGCTATTGTAAAGGAGCATGGTGGCGCAGCATCGACATGACCTTGTTTGGGTCGAACCAGGACAAAACCAAGATGTAGTGCGCTGGCGCAGACCAAGAATATGACCATGGCCTGGAACAGGATCAACTTTTGATGCGTTTCTTACAAGAACATAAGCCGCTGTTCATGTGAACAGAGGTCCACTTTCAGAATCGTTTTCAGGACACTTCCGATTTATGACCACGCGTGAGAACCTTCTGCTAGCCTGCTGCCCAGCATTTCCCAATTTCCCCGTTCCACGTGGTCCACTGCGGGATGTCATACGCTATGTGGCCAGTAGTTCTCTGGGGGGGGGGGGGGGGGGGGGGGGGGGGGGGGGGGGGGGGGGGGGGGGGGGGGGGGAGGTTTAGGGCAAATAGATTGATGCCTTCTCATAAACTCTTGACAAATCAACAAAGAAAGAGAAAGACAGAAGGGCGGACAGTCAAAACATTGGCCCCATAAACACAAACAACCCATAAAGCTGTGCGGCACGGAGGCGCCGCGGCCCGCGGCTTCATAACCCCAACGCTTCCTCCTGAGTTATGGGCCCTGGCGTACCGGCGCCGTGTGGGACTCCACATTCCAGTAAGTGAGTGCGAGACCATAAACATGGACTTTACGGCACAGGTCTTCTGAGAGAGAGAAAGCATGTGTGGCTGCTTGTATGTGTGTACAGTGTGTGTGTGTACAGTGTGTGTGTGTACAGTGTGTGTGTGTGTGTGTGTGTGTGTGTGTGTGTGTGTGTGTGTGTGTGTGCGCGCGCACTCTCTGGCCTTTGCATAAGCCACAGAATAAGTCTACCGGCTGCTGACGGTGGTTTATGAGGACACTTTACTTTGAAACACTCCGGCTACAGTGCAGTCCCTGAGGGGAGGGGGGTTGGTTGGAGTAGGGTCGGGTGGGGGTGGAGGGGTGGTCCGAGCGAGCGCACAGAATGGCGGATCCTAATGCCTGTGAGCAGAGGCAGAGCAGGCCTGGTGGGGGTAGAGTTGGGGGGTGGCGGTGGTTACTGTTGCACAGAACAGCGTATGCCACTTGTCTGGCAGTTAAAACAATAAGCAGTTATCGCTCTCTCTCAAACTAAAGTGTCATAAAGGCTTTAAGGTGTCTTTACACAAGGAGCGCTTCAGGCGATAGATGGGCTGCATTAATCTGGGCTTCATGAGGCAACATAAGGACAGGGCAGCTACAGGCCTAGGGGAGGGGGAGGGGAGGCCGGTGGGCCTGCCTCCTGCTTGCGGTGTGTCTTGCTCGCTGGCGGTGGAAGTCTTTTCATTTCAGAACATCATCCACAGACTCTAATTACCTCAGTGTGTGTGCATACCCCCACACCCCACCCCCACCCCCACCCCCCCACTCCCCTGTTCATGCCGCCACCATCAAAAATTAGAAACAGGTCTGTTGTCCGTGAGCCCCCAGAGCATTCTTATTTCGTAGTCCGTAGTCGCTCACTGGAGCATAGATAACTGTTTGTTGCAGTCACAGAGCACTACCGGCTGCGTTTGTCTAATTCAGTGTATTTTATAACAGGAATATTAAATACTGGTGCATAGGATCTGGGCTGTGATAAAAAAGGCTCTCCTGAGGCTTGGGGGACCCAGAGGCCCTGACGCGGTGTCAGAGGTCTGCGTTGATATGAGCCACCTTCTCACGGCCGATTGCACTCCACACTGCAGCACAAAACAGGCGGTCATGTGACCCGAGAGGCCCCTTGAGCAGCCCTCCCCCACAGAGGCACACAGAGAGACTGGCTTTGGAAAAGGATGTGGGCTTTGTCCGAATCATGTTTACCAGCTACAAACCGCACACGTGGGGTGTAGAAGCCCCTCCAAACTACAGGAACAAACCGTGACCAACTTCTGGCAACTTAGTATTTTTTTTATAGAAACTCTATTTTTGGATTCATTTATTTTTGTTTCTGTACAAGGTTGTGAAACAAAAGGCCGGGAGTGTGACAGGCTCCTCGAGCAGTGAACTCTTACCACATCCTGAGAACGACGTCAATGCAACGTCACTTATCGCAGCTCCAGTTCAGATCAGCACTCTGCAGAGACAAGAAGCTCTGCAGTTTGCTCTCTTCTTATCGGACGCAGAGATGCACGGGAACCATGCGTACTTACTTCAGTTTCTCAACGTTTAAGGGGTCGTTTAGCAATAAAAAAGAGAACGCAGACCGCTGTGAGGGTTCAGTTAAAGTTCAAGCAGGCAAGGTGAACCCACCACAGAGGTAGATGTGATACTCTCCATAGGCTGAGGCACACAGACCGCTAGTTTAAAAGCACATAATCAAAACGGTACAAATTAGCAGCAGGGTGATGATGTTTTTGCACCATATTCTATTTTCCATAGAACAGCTGTAGGATTATGATTGACAGGAAATTAAGATGTACAGAAGGGGGGTGGAAATCAATCGGGCCCATTTTGTGTTTTGTGTTTGGCCTCATCAATATCCAGCATCTGTTGATTGATTTTTCTATCTGAGTAAGCGGCAAACAGCAAATGTCAATTACAACAGCTTATCATGAAAACACTGTGTGCGTTCATGTTTTACTGGTACTAAATAATAGGTATGTACGAGCCATGGCATACAACGTGTGTGTGTGTGTGTGTGTGTGTGTGTGTGTGTGTGTGTGTGTGTGTGTGTGTGTGTGTGTGTGTGTGTGTGTGTGTGTGTGTGTGTGTGTGTGTGTGTGTGTGTGTGTGTTGCACCAAGTCCTTTCATTGTACTCTATCTTATCTACTTTGCGTGTGTGTTGACTCTTTACTCCAAGAGCCAGAGCCAGACCCTGGAGGCCCTCCCAGACCCCACAGCCAGAGGGACGACTCTGATTCAATCAGCCTCATGCTCTCATTCCTAGGAGCTCAGAAAATAGGATTGTTATACTGTTATCCTCCCCTAATACCCGGGGCAGCTCTACACTGCGTATCACTGTGCTACCATTATTAAAATTCCAGTCATGGCTAGCCTGGGATCACATTATGAAAAAAAGATAACCCATCACTTTTTTCTGGACATTTCAAGAGGCAATGTGTGCGAATAGAATAAAAGCCAAGCACTCTCCTGGGCAAAAAGATTCCAACTGACTCCTGCCAGCCCTCTCCAAGGGCATATTTACCAAATGACATTCACTTCAGGGGCACAGCGCGACACATTCCTCCAGGACTTGGTCACTCCAGCTCTCCTCTTTTGTCCTGTTTACAAGAGGAAATGTCTTAATCTAAGAGGCACACGGAAGGGGGGAGGGGGACAGAGAGAGAGAGCCAGAGAGACTAAAACTGACCATCTGCGAGGCTGGCAACGCGCCAAACCACTGCCCCCAGAGCCCGACACATGGCTAACTGCCTCGTTCTGCAGCCCCCGTTTCCACAAACAACTCTGTTGAGCCACACACACGAAAACACAGCAGCCGCTTAGGACAAACACACCCCTTATGGTCAAACGCACAAAAGAACAATCTTTAGCGGAGAGTAATTGCACTGCGACAAAAGACGCAAGCTGCGCGCGAAGGGCAGGGTTTAAGTGTCTGCTCAACACGGTGATAGCCACTACCGCAATAAGAAGAGTCAGATGGAAGGGTTGTTAACCTGCGGAGGACGTGTTGATCCTCTCTCTGCTCGGCGCGGTCACCTCAACACACCCGCCCAGCCCCTAAACATGGGCTCATCTATATTCTGTGGAACACTACTGACGTTAGCCTAGCCTTCTCCGAGCGACAAGGGAACCGGTTTCACAAAAAAAGGAGCAACCAGAGAAATGCTTGACCATCAGGGATCAGGATGGACTGCTACCCAACAAAGAACACCCAACCAAGATACAATAACTGATCTTGTGTCCGAGATGAATCGCCAACCACGAGTATGGCTACAGTTCACAACAGCTTGATTTGATTTTGTCTACATTGTTTCATTGTTTACATTATTATATCCAACTAAACAACGTAGGCCTTTCCTTGTCTAACCCCTAAAATGGAAAATCGTTTGTCTGGGTCACATCTACTCATCAAGCAAACTTTGTCTGTATCGTCATGTCTGGATAATTGTGCCACGCAACAGCTGGGTCTTCCATTGGGACGATGGGGGTGCTACATGGGGGTGCTACATGGGGGTTCTACATGGGGGCGCTACATGGGGGCGCTACATGGGGGCGCTACATGGGGGCGCTACATGAGCCCAGCATTGCTCGTATTCTAGAAAGTTATACAACATTGTTTTTAAGCGAGTGGGGGTTTGACTCGTCTTGCCTTCTTTGTGCAATATTGCTTCAAATGTTAATCAGTCAAACCCTTCTCCATTCACTTCATCGATGGGGGTCATGATGGGATGTGAATACTGTGTAATCAGAACAGAGCTCTCTGTCTGCAAACAGACCGGACACTCTTTTGTTATATGGATGTATTATATGAATTATGTTATATTACATAGGTCTACTTTATATCATAAAAGGCTTATATTATCGGTCAAATTGAATGCAGTTGCTGACATGAAAGCTCACTTGAAGCTGGGTCTTTACTTAGAGGTGTAGCGCCTGGCCTATACACAGACGATGTAGGAAACCCCAATAATAAGCCAATTAAGTATTTCCAATCAATTTAACCACGCAAAAGTTGCCACAAAAGGAAGCATCATTGAGCCGAATATATAAACAAATATCGTATATGATTGGGCGATCAGTCGGAGATGTATCTGGCACGACCAATCAGATTTGACTATGGACTATAAAATCCCCCTGGAATCAACAAAACGGTCTGCATAACAGGCTGCATCCCCCTTGGTTGGGATTGTTAGCGATAGAACTTTATCGACTTCATAAAGTCAAAGAGACATCTTCCAATTGCAAGACGCTTCTTGAGATCAAACTCATCTCTGACAATCAAAAGGTCTTATTTAGCTGTGTAATCCAAAACTAAGAATATAAAAAGCACACCACACCATGCGTTGCAGGTTCCGACCTCTTGTGACTGGACCTTCAACGCACTGTTGCCGCACTCTTGCAGGTTTTATGACTCAGACAGCCAGACAGCCAATCTGCACCGGACTAGGTAACAGAACTGGGGCAGTCCCCAGTTCTGGGAGAGCGTGTTAATTACACTGGGCCAAAGAAAAAGAAGACGGACCCAGGTATGATGAGTGGGGCCAGCCAAGGTGGGCGAGAGACATGAATAGAGAGACAGCTGGATGGAGATAGAGGTAGTGATGGACAACGACTGGCAAAGGGCCTATCAACAACCACATAGCGTACATTCCCTGACATCTGACGAAATGCTAATCACGCCCGGAGCTAGAAGAGCAGCCCTGGGGCCACAGAGCACAGAGAGAGGGTCGGCCCAAGCACACTGAGGGGCCATTGACGTCTGACCAGCTGTAGGGTCAGCCCCTCTGGAGGGGTTGAAGAAGTGCTTGTGCTGCGGTGGTGGAGCTAGCTTCAAAGCAGACACACATGAGTGGTTATGTGGAACACTGTTGTGTAGGCCCAGACCAAAGAGCCTGGTGGAAATGGCCCATGAGATACGCACACGCACACCTCAACAATACGCTGAAATGTAGTCAACATGTTGTGGGAGTCTGTGTGTACGAGGTGAACCTCCCACAGACGCACCATAGCACACCATGTGCTTTTAGAAGAACATTCTTAGGAGTCAGAGAGTGAAACGTGAGTCATGTTCGGCCCTGGGGGGAAACCCCCAACCCAATGGTTAATGGTACAGACTAGTACACCACCTGCGCTACTGATGCAGGTGGTGCCCCAGTACCCTGACCCACATCTTGTTTAAAGCTTTGGTGAACGTTGAATTGAAAGTGTCAATTTGGGGGAGAAAAGAATCGTCTGACGGGCACATAGACCCATGACTTAGTTCTCCTTCTCCGGTGGTGGTGGGGGGGGGGGGGGGGGGGGGGATAAGGGAATAAGGCGAAGCTTTGAGAAAAAGGAGTTTCAGGAGTGAAGAAACGTTGAACGCATGACTGATTGGGTTAAGTTTTTGCTGTCAATGGGTCAAGAATTTCCTAACAGATAAAGCCTTGGGTTGCTTTTCACCAATGTCCCATTGTCACAACATTAGAGAATGAAAGCTATGCACGCGATCTGCCTTACATTGCTGTACAAATCATTATGTTGGTCATATCAGACATACACACAGTGTGTGTGTGTGTGTGTGTGTGTGTGTGTGTGTGTGTGTGTGTGTGTGTGTGTGTGTGTGTGTGTGTGTGTGTGTTGGACTCTGAGGAAAGAAAAACAACCACCTGCAAGATTCCAATGAACGGGTTGAAATCCCTGAAGTTTGTGGGCATGTGCGATTCAAAGCACCATTCCAACGCCAACTGATAACATTCAATAACGAAGTTGAGGCTAAACGGTCTGTGTGTGTACCTGTGACAGCTGTCTGGGATCAGGAGCTCCGAACAGGGATGAACTGGAGCTGAAACTAATGGCTCCCCTCCGGCTGAGGACGTGCTTTGGAACCAGCCTGTCTAGAGGCAACACCGGCAGTTGAGAACATACTTCCATTGAACAGTCAGGGCTGGATCCAGAGAAGAATGGTGGTAGAAATATCTCCCAAAAAAGGGAGAATTCAATCAAGTGAAAACGCAATGCAAAATCTTGAAATCGAAAAAGATGTATGGAGAGGATCCGTTAGTGAGCTCCAATGTGTGTGCTCATGGTGAGAGTCTCAAACTTATTCACAAGGCCTTCAGAGATGGCTCTTCTTACATTCGTTTATCTCATTCTATTCGGATTTTCATGCTGCTTTTGCATTTGCTCCTACCCTCTTCAGTCCACTCACATCCAGGCCCACGGTCGACAAGGCCTTACCATCTTCTGGATCTCTATAAAAAGGCTTCCTCATGTTGTGTCAGCAGGTCCGCACACCGACGCATCGCAGTATTGGAGATCCGCGGATCATTAATCCCAAAATTAAAACAAAAGGCAGGACCACCTCCAGAAGATGTCCTCCACCGATGCTGCAGATCGGATGCGACCAGGCTGTATGAAGAGGGAGAGCCTCGGGTGGGGAGCCTGTCTGTCGTCCCGGGGACCGTGTCCATCCAGCCTCGGTGGGACTACAGAGATACCAGCAACATGTAGGAGGATCCAGGTCCTTCTTTTCTACAGCAGCATAAAGAACCAGTCGTCTTCATTCACCACAGTCACACATACACACACTCACACACACACACACGCACACGCACACGCACACGCATACACACACACACACCGACACACACACCGGAGTGGTACGGATTGAGAGAGCTTGGAGAGAGCTTGAACAGAGGGAACCCCGACGGTCATCCGATCTTCTGCGAATCCGGCGGGTAGAAAAAGGTCACGAAAAGAAAGAATATAAACGAACGTGTTTTTGTTGCTTCCCCTACAACTACATACTTAACCTCCCAAAGCATTAAGCTCTACGTTGTGGTTTAAAAGCACATATACACCACCTGCCAGAGATGGTGGTGTTGAAGCTAACAAAAACGCCCTTTCCGCAAACACGTCCAATGGTAACACCGCAACTGATGTCCCCGCGACACCGATTGGTTGTCACAGGGGAACAGTTTTGAAACGCGCTTCGCCATTGGCTGTGGGGACAGGGCGATCCCAAGACTGATATGAGCAGTCATGTGTAGACGGACCTTCACAAGGGTATCCCTCCACAGCGGGGCTTGCCCTGCAGAGGTCCACATCAGTGCCTGTGATTACCTTGGTTGTATGACTCATAGTCATAGTACTTGGGAACTGGGATTTACAATGGATCTCAAATGTAGGCTTGGAAATAAAAGAAAAGGAAAATAATTTCTGCACCTCTTTGTTTTGCCATGCTGGTGTATTTGGTGGGCTGAGATGATTCAGTATGTAATGTATTCTACTCGGCGCAGATAAAAACACATAGTTAGGGCACAATTTAAACCTTAGATTATGCCATTCATTGCCTGATGGATGATTTTTCTCTACCTGATAAACTAGGCCTATAAATGAATGCGTCTGGTAAATAGTATAAGGCCCCAATAAAGGAATGGGTACTGGGCGATTTGTTCGACCAAAAAGCCTTCATACCTTCAAAAGGTGAGAGGGAAATCCTTTGGACCGTTGTCATTGGGGTCATGTGTATATGTGGATTATGGCCCCATTGGGGGACAAGCCTGTAACACTTAACCGGTCCGTCGAATCATTCACAAAACAATCAGATCACCACTAGAGCTTCAAATCCTCCAAGTAACGAAGTGGGCTAAACGGTCTGAGTGTTTGTGTACCTGTGACAGCTGTCTGGGATCAGGAGCTCCGAACAGGGATGAATTGGAGCTGAAACTAATGGCTCCTCTCCGGCTGAGGACGTGCTTTGGAACCGGCCTGTCCAGAGGCACCGGCAGCAGAGAACATACTTCCATCGAACAGCCGGGGCTGTTGTGTGGATCCAAAGAAGGGTGATGGTGGAAATATCAAAAAAAGAAAGAAAAAAAGGGCAGAAAGAAAGTGAAATCGCAATGCTATATCTCGAAATAAAAAAAAAAGTATGATGGCTCTTCTTAAATTAGTTTATCTCATTCAACTATCAGATCACCAGTAGAGCTTAAAATCCTCACAGCAATCAAAGTTTATTTCACGTAGTTGAATGTACAGAAGGGGTTGGGGGGGGGGGGTTAATAGTCAGCAACACCATGGCGACTTCTGACCCCGCCCCCATGCTCTGAGGCACCATGCTATCTGATGTCATTTGAATGAATCCCTTTAATCACCACCCTGTCACACAGTCTACAGTTGATCACTTCCAGGCAGACTATCAGATAACACAGACTTCCGTCACGATTTGAGTGACGTGGTCTGGGATGCACATTATTTTGTTTACTTAAGTGTGGCCAGGTGTGAATCATGGGCCAGGCGTCACCGGAGCCCTGCCTCGGCCGGGTACAGGACGGCTACCTCCATGGGTCCCACTCCGGTGACACTGAGCCCTTCAAGTCCTTTGTTGTCACAGTTTACAAACCTGTTGTTGCCTGACGACTTTAAAACAAGATGATCTGGCATGTACGGGCCTACGTCAGGAGAGAATCATTGCAGTGTGTTTGCATCAGATCGTTTACACAGTTTACGCACACAAGCACACCAGCTCACACACACACACACACACACACACACACACACACACACACACACACACACACACACACCACACACACACACACACACACACACACACACACACACACACACACACACACACACACACACACCCTTACATCCATGCACACACCCACAAGCTCCTTTGTACTGTCTTTTTGTGCACAAGTGGATTAGTGATGCATATATTTGAGTACTGTAGTTGTTCTTTTGCCATGTCCGCACACACACTGGCACGCACAAAAACACACACACACACACACACACACATACACGCGCACACACACACACACACACACACACACACACACACACACACACACACACACACATACACACAAACAGTCATTCCCGAGGGAGGCATGTTTAACCAGTGCAATGTCAGTGTTTGGCCCCCAGTGGCCCCAGGGAGAGAGCAGGATACAGGATAGCCACATACCTGCTGATTCCCCCCAGGGCCACAGGTGTGCCCTCGCAGTCACTCCCTTCACCTCTCCCCTTCACCCTCACCCCTCATCCCTCTAGCCCGCGGGTCTTTTGTCCCGCTGAAAGGCCCCTGGAGGACGGGCCCCGCTTGGCCCCTAATTGATTTACCTGTTATCATCTCACTGCACTGAGAGCATCGCAAGAGTGATTAGCCATGACTTATCTCAGCCTCTATAGTGCTCTGTGACGCACGGGGGGCCGCATGCTGGCTGTCCTAACGCCTGTATACGTAAAGTTGACAAGCAGACACACGCTCAGGCATGCAGACGTTGCACACTGCAGCACACACACATACACGCAAACACACACACATGCACACACACGCATACACGCGCATGAATACATGCCCACACACACACACATACACACAAACACATGAAATGACTGCAAGCTGATGCAGAAATGGGAGCACCCATAGACATACACACACACACACACTCGTTGAGTGATAAATATTAGGGTAATTTCTATGCTGGTGACACGCAAATCTATGTATTGCTATCACCAAATGACTATCGGCCCATAGATCTGCTGTGCCAGTGCATTGAGCAAGTGAAAGACTGGATGTGCCAAAATGTCCTTAAACTAAATGAGGACAAAGCAGAGATAGTTGTATTTGGTTCTAAAGCGGAAAGGCTTTACATTTCAACAGTCACATTAAATCAGTTACAAAAACTGCATATTATCACCTTAAAAATGTAGCAAGACTTAGGAGGCTCATGTCCACCGAAGACTTACAAAAACTTGTACATGCCTGTATCACTAGTAAGCTGGATTACTGCAATGGTCTCCTTCAGGTCTCCCAAAACAAACTCTGAGGAAGCTTCAGCTTGTTCAGAATGCTGCTGCTAGAGTTCTAACAAAGACCAAATTTTTTTAACATATTACACCAATTCTTAAATCGTTACATTGGCTTCCTGTAGGTCAGAGAATTGATTTTAAAATCATGTTGCTAACCTATAAATCCCTACATGGTTTAGGCCCAAAATATTTAACTGATATGCTTCCACTACATAAGCCTTCTAGACCACTAAGATCCTCTGAGACCAATCTGTTAATTATCCCAAGAGTAAACACGAAACATGGGAAAGCAGGATTTAGTTACTATGCAACAAATAGCTGGAATAAACTCACTGAGGCTTTAAGACTTGCCCCAACTCTGAGCACCTTTAAAACCAGACGGAAGACTTTTATGTTTGATTTAGCTTTCTGCTAAATCTTAAATACATTGCACTTTCTAAAAAGCTTTTTTAACTTTGCCTTTATTTTCTATTTAATACTAAAATGCCTTTTTAACTTTCTATTTTACTCATTTCTTTGCATGTGTTTTCTTTTACTTATCTATTATTTTATTTTATTGTATGACAATGTTTATATGTGAAGCACTTTGAGTCTGCCTTGTGTATGAAAAGTGCTAGATAAATAAAGTTGCCTTGCCTTGCCAATTATATATTTTATTATATTTTACCTAATAACATTTTTCTATTATTTTCCTGTGTCTGTGTATTTCTGCAGCTGTTTCGTTATTACGACTGTGTGACGACATGCGAATATATTATGTGAGGATGTAGTGCCACCCTGTGGTAAAAGCAAGCTTCTGCAAGAGATCAGTTGCTCCTACTTTACAGAGGATTTGTCACATAACAGGAATTAAAACTCACTGCAAATTGTTCATAGGTGCGTCAGAATGACGCCATTGATGTAATTTAGAGGACATTTAGATCACTATGGAATTATTCTGTTCACCAGTTTAGTAAAAACTATAATAAACTGTGCAGTCGACAATGTAATCAGTGTAGGAAAGGACATAGGAAAGACTTTATTTTTTTAGTTAATGCAACTTTTCATATCGCTGCTACTCCAGAAGCCACCTAGCTTCATGTGGTTTGAATCACTGTTTTTGTGGAGTCATCTGAGCTGGTAAGTGTTATTTTATGTAACTGTTGTTTTTCAATAAAACACAGATTTTCGAGTGATCCAAGGATGATATTTCTTCTTCTTCTTTTGGGACTAGACCAACATAATCTTTTTGGGCAAACCCAGAAGTTAATGTTTGCTTTTCTTCCGCAGAAAAATCCATTCCATTCATTTTATAAATATGGTTTAACAAGATAATCAAAAGAACTGAATAATGCTTTAAAGTTTTTGAAACATGAATGCATCAATAAAGTTAAAGGCAGATGACAAAAGATTTTCAAAATACCTTTTTCAAAAGAACATCAGGGTTGTGAATCAAAAAGCCTCAAATGCGCCATTGAAGTGCATGCAAAATAAAAAATAATTAATCTAAAGTCATTGGAAAGAGAAGTTGGCCATTGTCCTGTCACACCTCAAATACATGACGGACCCTCTCCTGGACCCCATGCAGTTCGCCTACAGAGCCAACAGGTCTGTGGACGATGCTGTAAACATGGCCCTCCACTTCATCCTCCAGCACCTGGACTCAGCAGGAACCTACGCCAGGATCCTGTTTGTGGATTACAGCTCTGCCTTCAACACCATCATCCCCACCTTGCTACAGGACAAGCTTTCCCAGCTGCACGTGCCCAACTCCACCTGCCGGTGGATCACTGACTTCCTGTCTGACAGGAAGCAGCATGTGAAGCTGGGGAAGCACATCTCCAACAACCTGACCATCAGCACCGGATCCCCTCAGGGCTGCGTTCTTTCTCCCCTGCTCTTCTCCCTGTACACCAACAGCTGCACTTCCAGTCATCAGTCCGTCAAGCTCCTGAAGTTTGCAGATTAAACCACCCTCATCAGGCTCATCTCTGGCGGAGATGAGTCTGCCTACAGGTGGGAGATCGACCACCTGGTGTCTTGGTGTGGCCAAAACAACTTAGAGCTCAATGCTCTAAAGACAGTGGAGATGGTTGTGGACTTCAGGAGGAACACAGCCCCACCCTCCCCCATCACCTTGTGTGACTCCCCAGTCAACACCGCAGATTCCTTCCGCTTCCTTGGCACAGTCATCAGCCAGGACCTCAAGTGGCAGCAGAACAGCTGCATCACCAAAATGGCACAGCAGCGGATGCACTTCCTGAGGCAGCTGAACAAGTTCAACCTGCCAAAGGCCATGATGGTGCACTTCTACACCTCCATCATAGAGCCATCCTCACCTCCTCCATCACCATCTGGTACGCTGCTGCTACCGTCAAAGACAGGAGCAGACTGCAGCGTATCATCTGCTATGCTGAAAAGGTGATCGCTGCAACCTGCCGTCCGTCCAGGACCTGCATGCCTCCAGGACACTGAAGCGTGCAAGGAAGATCATGTTGGACCCCTCCCACCCCGGACATATACTCTTTGAAACACTCCCCTCCGGTAAGAGATTGAGGTCTGTCAAGACCAAAACCTCCCGCCACAAGAACAGTTTCTTCCCGTCTGCATCTGGCCTCATCAACAACGGCCCCAGACCCCCACTGACACTGACACGCACACTACCTCCCCTTCCTCCATCAACACCCACAGTCATCTGCCTATGATGACAACAAGTTTTGCACTACTTGTATCATCACGCACAATTGTACATATATTATTTTCTTTTCTTATCTTCTTATCTTCTTATCTTATTACGGTGCATAAGTATATGTAGATAGAATAACTTTATTTATAAATGTATAATTTATTAAGTTTTATTTACTCTTATTTTTTTTCAGTACTCATTTTTCAATACTTGCATTATTGTTTATTGTTTACTGTTTATTGTTTGTTAAGATCGTGCGCAACAAACGAATACCAAGAGAAATTCATAATATGTGCAAATGTATTTGGCAATAAACCTTTTCTGATTCTGATTCTGATTCAGGAAAGGCTTTGCTGAGGCTTTCTGAGTCACTTCCTGTATGACTAGAGCCCCTGGATTGATCATGGTACATATCATCGAGGCCCAGGTCTCTAGCTCACTCCCGAGACTCCATGACCCCTGTGTCATCTACTAAGTCACATCTACTAATTCACTTCCTGTTGGGCTGGAGCCTCCATTTTATTAATCATCTTAATCATATAAAAGAGACAGCTGTATCTTACTCCTGAATCATTCTGTGCCCTTATGGGTGTGTCTGAGTTCCTTGCTCTAGGTCAACGACCCCACGTTGATCATTTGTGTAGTCTTTTGAAACTCGTTTTGTGTGTCTTTAAAAAACAAAAACAGGTCAGCCTAATCCCATCCTTGAGCAGTGCTTTAATGGTATTTTTAAATGATTATAGCAGTCACATTTAATGTATAGCGCTTTTCATTAATTCTGAGTGTGTGTCTGTATAATGTATGGATGTCTTTCCAATATCTCTAGAATCATCTGGTTTACTTCACGCTTGGCACGTGTATTGCTGAGGACTCGACGTAATCAACCATTTACATTTTCTGTACTCCTATGTACAGGGGTTACTGTCGTATGGTTCTTCATAAGTATAAGCATACCAGGAAAGAAAACAAAATGAGCTACAGCACTGGACGACTTGAGACCTGCTTACTTTCGGAAGGAAATCTGAGCAGTCATAAAGGCCAATGTCAGATAACTTGTGCTCTTAGTCCAGTAGAACTAACTCAGGTAGGGCTGGAATCCAGACAAGGCGAGCCACAGGGCAGGTAAAGGAGCAGTCCCCCAACTTGACCTGGACACCCCTTACTTTGCCATCCTCTCCTGAAAGAGTCAGGGTGACTCCCCCCACAGGCCACAATGTCCGAGGTAGTTGGGGATCAACTATCATCGCTGTGGTGCCAACTTGGATATTTGGTGTGTCGGAGCACCACTTGTTAGATAGGCAGCAATGAAATGCTTCCAGAAATGGTAAGCAAGCTGTTGACTCCTTCTGATGAGAAGCTTCGACTGTGGTGACAGTACTTCCGAGGCAAGTCCTAATGGCTTCTAGGCCCCCCGGTGTCCCTAGACAGCCCAGCTGTTGGGCTGTGAAGGCTCTCTAAATGTGTAGGCCCCTGTAGGACTTGGGGCTCTTGTCTGACGGTTATTATGGGTAAGAGTTCAGTCTTGCCTTGTAGGCCCAGTTACCGGGCGGCCGTACGGATGAGAATGGCTTGTTAGGGTTAGGCTAACATCTACATGGCTCTAAAATTTAAGCAACTCCTTACACCCCTCTGGAGGCCTGTCAATGTGTAAAAAATCATCTGTTGCATTGAGTAGGCCTTTGAGGGCTCTGCCTTTGTCTGTTGCTTCGCCACCAGCTTCTCCTGGGCACTCTCATTTCTTTCATGTAGAGCAAGCAGGTGTCTACTGTACATGTTTTGCAGCCCATTTTTAGATGACACGCAGTATACTGTGACCCCTCCCACATCACCAGCACCGGTAGTTAGTCTTGATCCAATCCTGTTTCTGTTTTGACTTTAGTTGAGTCGATTGCGCCTGTCAAACTGCGAGTTGTCTTCCTCCTGGACCAGGATCTCGTACTAATCAATCAGTACGTTACCAATAAGTCAAGTTTAGGAGAGTGGAAGCTTGGGCTCAAATCATGAGGTAGTTTGCTGAGCAATGTGAACATGTATGAGGAATTGGCACTCGGTGATGGAGGTCAGGGCCAAAGTCCTGCCTCTCAAATAAATAACCACTCTCTGCTGTGTTTGTCTGATGTGTATTCATCCTCATGTGCAGGTGTATGGCGTTGTTGGAATGACTCTGCTGGCACAAAGTAACGCTCTGCTGAATACTCTCTATCCATCCTGCGGGAGGAAGAGTGACGAGCACGGCACTCTTGGCTATGAGCATAGTCCAGCCTCATACTCCTCTCCCACTATTACTGCCTTATGCTGCTGCTGCTGGGCCGAGTGAGAGGATCCAGGAGGAGGGCTGAGCTGGGTTTGCTAGATCCTGAAGGACACCTCTGAGGTGCTCTACCGGCTTCTGTTACTCATCCATCTTAAAAACACTCTGAGCTGCTCTAGTTTGACCTCATTCTGCTTGCTCGGCCAACTGAGCAACTTGTTCTGTAGTTTCAGCTCCCCCATAGACTTGAGAACGACGGCCTTGAGTTTTCCATTCTCTCTGCCTAAACCGTCATCTGTTGGTGGCCGTTTGTCCTTAACAAGCCACTGTGACATGTGGTCGCCCTCCTGGCTACTTACCTGCTTTGAGGTAAGATAGCTTACCTGCCAATAGTTTTCATTTGCGTTTTTGCATTGACTTTGTATGGAATTGGACTCTGATGCCAAGCAGGCTCCTTCGCAGGGACTCACGTGGCCATTTTAAATGGGAAACGTGCAGTCTCAAGAAGAAGGCATGGTCATCATGGCTGCCGACTCCTCTGGCAGACGCAGCCGCCCAGAGAGACAACGCCGAGAAGTAGTCTGACCCTGTCAGCCGTCGCCACCGACTCAGCCCAGTGGCTACGCCGAGGCCATCCAAAGCCGTCTCACAAACGCCGGAATCGGCCGTAGTTCTTTAATATTTATTATTATTTATTTATTTGATTAGGACAGTGCACATTAATTGTAGCGAACCCCAGCCGGACAATGGTGAAGCTTACAGATGTTTCAGAAGCCTTTATTTACGTTCAGCCGTCAGCCTTGTTTTGAGCATAAATATTCCTTTCTTCACATCTTTCTTCATAAACACCGTAAGAGCTACAGGACAGATAAATAACATTAATTAGCTCTTACACATATACAACTATCGCCATGAAGATAACATTTGCACGGCTGTACAGCAACAACACATTTTAAGTAATATAAAGTCTTAAACAAATTAAACACACAATACCTTGTTCCCATTCCAGCTAGGCACTTATTAATTACTACAAATTGTTATGCAGAGCAACCGTTTGTAGCCTGAATTCCTTCCGTAATTACACGTAATAACCTTTTCGCGCGATCTCCTTCAAGTCAAGTTACCTACTGTAGATTCAAACTTCCTGCGTCAAAATAATAGACCCATGACGGCAAAATACAGTATCAAAATAAAAGCATGGTGAAAGTGGTTATTTTAACAGACCTTCACAAGAATTATTTACATTAATCAATATGTCAGCCAGAGCATCAATATAAATATGCCGGAGTTAGCTTAATTGCTAATTTTCATCCGTTGTCCTAAGGCAAGTCAAGAACATAAAAACAACATACCAGTATACAAAATAGATTAAAAAAACACTTTTACACACAAAATAGGTCCCCACATCAAGAGTCCATGTGAAAAAATTAGAATGACCAAAGGTTACATATGAGAGCAGGTCTGGCTTGCTACTAACCACTGTTTAAGTTTTTTTTTAAAGGTGGTGTAAGTGGCACAGTCTCTAACATGTGTTGGTAATATATTCCAGGACTGTGTTCCTCTGATGGACACCACCATTTGACCAAATTTGGTCTTGCGGCGTTGTATTTCGCAGTCACCTCTAGTTAGTGCTCGTGTATTTATTTACCATTAATACCATTTACCATTCTGTAATGGTGGAGGGGCTATACCGTTCAGAACCTTAAAGATTAGACCAACATCCAAAAACAGCTGAAAACTATCGAAGTCCATGATTTTGTGTTTATTTGTAATTTTACAATAATGGTAGTAAATAGGTTTTTTGTCTAGTGTTTTAAGCGTTCTCTTGAATAAAGATTTGATTGGTTTTAAAGTGCTCTCAGATGTATGTGACCATGTTGTGTAACAGTACGAGATGTGAGTAAATATCATTGCATGCATATAAGTCTTTGCTGTCTCCATAGTCAGGAAAGGTCTTATATGCTTGAAATTTGATAAATTAAATTTAATTGTGTTTTTAACTTTCTTAACATGCTGCTTAAAATTAAGGTTAGAATCGAAGATGACCCCGAGGTACTTAAAATATTCAACCACCTCAAGTCTCTCACCACCAACCATGACTGATGGTTGCTGTCCCGCAGTTGGCTGTCGGGAGAACAACATACAGACAGTTTTCTTTGTATTCAGATGTAGACAACAGTTTTGGAGCCAATGGGACACTGGCACCATGGCTCCTGAGAGTACTGCAGCAGCTTCTTTGATTGAGCTGGCATGACAGTATAATCCAGTGTCGTCAGCATATAGTTGCACTTTAATATTTCTACAGACATCTGGTAAGTTATTGACATACAGGCTGAATAAAACAGGGCCCAATATTGAGCCCTGTGGTACTCCAGCAGAACAAGTTAGATAAGAAGATAATGAATCACCAATTTGAACTGCCTGTTTCCTGCCTGACAGGTATGATTTCATCCAACAGAGGGCGCTGTTTGAGAAGTTAAAATGGGTTAATTTGGCAATAAGCAAGTCATGATTGATGGTGTCGAAAGCACGCTTTAAATCTAGAAATACCGCAGCTACAAAGCCGCCTTTATCCAGCAGGCTTTTTAAGTTCTGCCGGGGTTCCGCAAATGCCGATGCCCTCCTGAGAAATTCCGCCTATGCCGCTGGCTCCTGCACACTTTTGTCCACACTGCAGGGTCCCTGAACGGATTTTCCTACGGCGCCGGCTTCCTGAGCGCTTCTGCCGACCACCTAATGCCTCTTTCTACCTCACCTCCCTCCTGAACCGCTCTGTCTACCTCACCTCCCTCCAGAACTGCTCTGTCTACCCCACCTCCCTCCAGAACCGCTTTGTCTACCTCACCTCCCTCCTGAACCGCTCTGTCTACCTCACCTCCCTCCTGAACCGCTCTGTCTACCTCACCTCCCTCCTGAACCGCTCTGTCTACCTCACCTCCCTCCAGAACCGCTCTGCCTACCTAAAAAATTTATCAATAGGGAAGGTATTTATTCATGTTCTATTATTTGACATAGGAATACAATATACAAAATATACAACAATATAAGATTACCTAACCACACACAGACACACCTGCAAACACCCACACAGACACAGACACACCCACACACACCCTTAATAAAGGATTTGTGGACAACAACATGAACTCACTACTATATACATTTACTCACACTGATTATGGGTGTGTGTTTATCAATTTAGAACATAAAATAACACAGAAGACAACTTATCTTGTGTGTGTGGCCGTCGGACTGCGGGGACAAAGGGGACAGTTGTGGGGGGGCCCAAGGCAGAGGGGGGGCCCATGACCAAAAAAAAAAAAAAAAAAAAAAAAAATTCTTTTACCTTTTGGCCAGTCCCCCCCCCCCCCCCCCCCCCGTCAACAACCTGGCGCAGGGGGGCCCATCAGTACCTATAGTATAGGGGCCCAGGATTTGGTGCTACGGCCCTGTGTGTGTGTGTGTGTGTGTGTGTGTGTGTGTGTGTGTGTGTGTGTGTGTGTGTGTGTGTGCGCGCGCGCGTGCGTGTTTTGTGTGTGTGTTTGCGTGTGCGTTTGTGTGTGTGTGTTTGTGTGTGTGTGTGTTTGTGTCTGTGTGTGTATGTGTGTGTGACTAAAGGAACAGGAAACCCACATTGTTACTATGGTCATGCAAATAACAGACTCAGAACTGCATAACCACCAGACGGCAGATAACACCATATTGGGAAACGTCATCAGAGTGAGTCTCTGTAATGTCTCGTCTGTGAAGCGCAATAGATTAGGATGAAGCAAATGGACAGAGTCCCTGTCGGAAGAAATTGAGTAAAACCAGTGAGATATGAACCTGAGAAGGTCATCCAGGTGACCTACTTTCTTTTTTTTTGACCATGCCTATTGTATTATAGACCTATTGAATTGATGAATCATACATTTCAAAGAGACATTTCTTTGACATTATGCACTCATTACTGATAAAAGCCTAAACATTTCAGTTATAACATTTATTAAATAGAACAAATAAATACATGTAGTTACAGTAAATGGTAAATGGTCTTCCACATGGATCCTTGCATTTCCACTGATTCACCACAGGGTGGCATTTTCGGCTCTTTTTGTATTTTATATGCAGATGATTGTGGTCCTCTTGAGACCATCCTCATATTCATGTTTGCTTATGTGAACTTGCAAGTATTGATGTAGCCTATTCATTAATTTATGTACTTTTGTACAGTCTATGATTGTATGTATTTAGTGCTGTGCTGCTGTATTGTAGATTTGACACTTACTAGACAGGAGGATGTTTGAATATGTTTTTTCTTTACTGCTAGTACTTCTTTAACCAAGCGTAGTACCACAGCCTACAACTTCCTTATCAGAAATATTCATTCATGATAACAGTGTAGAATAACTGCAATATGGTCTTATTATTTTGACATTTGTCCTGTCTTGAAGAACCTTAAATAGAAAGGGGACATCCAAACAATGCACAGGCTGACAGGCCTAACGTTGAGCACTGAGGAAGGGCAATAATAACACTTTTAACTGAGGAGGAAAACAGCTTTTCACTGCGTTGCTCAGGAGAAGAGTTCTGCTAATAGGGACCAGATGATGGATCCTATCATGATAATGTATAGAAAGAAAGGTCCACACATGGTCACAAGTACAAGCCTACTGCAGGAGAGCCAAAATGGATTCACAGTTGGTTCATGAAATTACCCGAAGTATAGTATAATCATAATATGCACACATTACTATTGAACACAATGACCTTTGATTACCCTTGAAGATATTGTTGGGAACTTCCTTTCAACCTGACCTGTGTGGTTCTGCCTCAAAGCCATCCGTTCCAGGCCCAGTGTGTCTCTGGATCCTGGGAATACCCATACAACTTCCCATGTTTCAGACCTCATTCCTTATCCCCCCCTCTGAGAAGTATAAATAGAACGTGACGTGCATGATGGAGGCTGAACTATGTGGTCTATTGGTCCGACGTTTACATAACACTTTAAGACTTGGAGAGCGGTCCTGCTAAATGGAGGGGAATGTAATGATTTAGCGATGGAATAACCGAATCAATCTCTTCGGTTTACAGCGTCTCTGTATATCCTTCAGATTCCCTGGGGTTTGGATGGCTGTTGTAGAAGAAGTTTATGATGGGCAGCCAATGTCTGTGTGTGTGTGGGTGTGTGTGTGTGTGTGTGTGTGTGTGTGTGTGTGTGTGTGTGTGTGTGTGTGTGTGTGTGTGTGTGTGTGTGTGTGTGTGTGTGTGTGTGTGTGTGCGTTTATGTGTGTGTGTGTGTGTGTGTGTGTGTGTGTGTGTGTTTGTGTGTTTGTGTGTGTGTCCAAAAGGTTTATCTTTATATCCTTTTGCCTTTACTTATTATTAAGTTAATCATCGGTTTTATTGTTCTATTCCATATAAAACATTGCATATTCAATTTGGTTCACGAGACAACCACTAGGAGTGGTTCTCTAGTTTGCGTCTTCTAACACTGAGGTTGTAACATCATTTACTTTAATTGAGACAGTGTATATTGTACATTCATAAGTTCATTGTTCGATATCCATGTAAATTATACTTCATAGATTTACAAGAAGATTTAAAATAAAACACATGGGTATAAAACGTTAGGATATAAAAAGGCTGTGAGAAACATATGATTTGAAGACTTGGATCATAATGGGGATGGCCAAAGCTGACCAATGCTGACCAATCTATATAAATTTGATATATATTTAAGTTGGGTTTACAGGAATTCAAGCCATAAGATTTCTTGGATTCCGAAATAAGTTCATGAATCAGGGGCTATCTTACAGTCGGTCATGGCAGGTAGCTGCTTTATTGCCAACTGTATTACCGCACAATGAACAAAGCATGTCTACAATATACACCTCTGACTTTTGTTTCACCACCTCTACTGAGGTTTCACCACCTGAGAGTGTTCACTCTATTCCATTATTTCGCAGACCTACATTTAAATCACCTGATAGTCATATCCTCTTTTGCTTAGCCAGGTTCTCTTTTAGTTTCCATCATAGTTTGTACGTGGTGAGCTAGCTTTGTTTTCTTCCAAAGTTACGCCTTTCCAGGAAGTGGTTGATAATGTTGAGATGTGGATGCAACTGAGTGACTCATTGCTAAAATGTAATAAGAAAATGTTGTTGAAGAAAATGTTCCTTGTAAAAGTATACAGACCGCTTGAGATGTTACGGCCAGTAATTATGGCCAACATTTTAAATTAGGCCTACTATACCCCTTGAATCAATCTATTTGAAATGCTGGACTAAATAATGTCTCATATTTTTATACTTCCCTCCTAGATTTAACTTCAATAGTAGGACTACATGCTGCCTAGCATGTTTCTTCCTTTACTGTCCATTACTGTATTTGGCCAGCCGCTAGACAAATAATCATTGACATGTTTCGGGGAGGCTGAAGCTTTAGGAAGGGAACAGTGGGTGGGAATTAGTAGGTTAGAATTATCAAGAAAAGCATGAAATATTTTGAAGCAGGTAATTGCTTTCCCCAGAATGTATCTTGTTCAGACGACAGACGACAGACACAGAACCTCTGAGCGTTGTCAAACAGTGCCCCACCGGGGTGTTGAAGGACAGCTCTGACACAGCCCAACGCCGGAGCCTTTTGAAGGGTGCGTTTTGTTCTGTCGTGTTACTCGGGTTCTCTGCACTTCAAATTTACAATTTATTTGAGTCAACATTAAATTGACTTTAACTGACACATAACTGGAATATGGGGGTAAAATTAAATAATGCATGCACCTTTTCCCAGGAGTCAGCTGGTGTTTGGCATTTCACACCCATGCCTGTCATGGCTGTGCTAAAAGTAGGCTACGCATGTTTCTAAAAAGCTGGTGGTTGGTAGGCCTAATACAGTAGGTCACAACTTCCAGGATAGCTATGAGCTACTGTAAAGGCAGCCTGAGAGCATTGGTGATGCATCCTACTGGCATTGGCAGCCCATGATCCATCAATCATATATAATCTGGTCAAATAAGGTACTGTATCATTCATCAAGTGTGCTGGCTCCTGGCCATTATTTGACCAGGGCTGTGTATTCCCTTCTGCATCTCATTCTTCCACATTAAGGAAACAGCCCATCGCTGCCATTTTGTCTTTTTAGCAACCTTCTGGCACAAAGACCCAGCTTTTCTCTTTGATCTGGCCTATTAAAAGGAGCTTTACTGAGCCAAATTCAACCCGTTGGATGTGGGGAGGGTGATACCGGTGCTTGGTGTGATGGGTTATGCCCTCCTCTCCCAAACTCCCACACTGCCCAGGAGCAATAGTGGAATGTATTCATCCAGCCAGGTTGGCTATCTGCTTTATCTGATGCACTCTGCAGCCTTTTCAGCATCCTGACTATGACTTTGTGTTGACTAAAAGTCTTTGACTTCTGATGTTTGTTCAAGATAGCAGCAGCACTGCCTGCAGCCTTGTCCACACTCATATGTGAATTGTGTTAGTCACTTAGTTTTAGATATACAGTATACAGCTAGCAATAATATATCTATCTATATCATATATTTCTTGAATTTCCCCCGGGATTAATAAAGTATCTATCTATCTATCTATCTATCTATCTATCTATCTATCATTCCCCTGGATACAATTTCCCATCAATGGGAGGGAGTCAAATGGATGTGTGAAACTCTTCACTTCACAGGTTCAACCTACCATCCCCTCACTGTATTTAATGATGTTTTTACCATTGCTCTTTGGTAGTCTCTTATCTGGACGATCAAATGTCTGGCTTTTGTAAAGCCCGCACGCTTTTGATTTGGGAGCCAGACGAAGAATGATCACAGTGTTCAGCCATGCTGTTTTATCTGCCTTGTACCCTGCTAAGTGGACATATTTGAACCTTTTTCACACAAACACTTCCAAGACACCATTGGCGTGACAGCATGCTTTATCTCGACCTTTGACCCGCCTTCTCCCAATTTCATGTGATCTCTATTGTGTCAGACAGTGAGCAAACATCTGGAACAACACAGCCTTATATGAGGATTTGAAATGACAGGAAGCATTCCTCTGAGCTCCTTGAGGTCTGCACACTGCTCCTTTTGGGCCTCACAGGGCCGTTTTCAATTAGCCACAAAACAGCATTCAAGTTGTTTACCAACTCCCCCGAGTCAATTATCTGTGGATCGCAGGGACGAGCAGAGAGCAGAAGAAAGGAGGAGGAATCCATGTTGTTCTGCCTCAAACAACAGACCTGTCACCAGGGGGTCATGTGGTTTGACGACTGTAACTGATTAGTTCCCTTATGAGACGCAGGGGACAAACACAAAGTGACACAAACAGTTTAAGTTGTGTATAATGCAATTTAGCAACTGAGGTTGTAACTAAATCAATATTGTACCTCACAGCTGCGCCTAGACCTCCAGAGTGCTGAGTGTTCCTGAGAGAGTTCTAGATAACAAACTCTTTATTTAAACATTGCTTTCCAAACATAACATTTTTGTTGTCCCAGAAGAGTTGGAAAATGGTGTTGGCAGATAGAAAGAGTTCTCAGGTCGCCTGAGTCAAGTCTTTAGCTTCCATCTTGAGCCTAGACAGCGATTTGAGAAATACAGTACATAATGTCGACTTGCTAGACTTGCTTGCAGGAATGTTTTGTCAGATAATTGTGTTTATCTTGAGCTCTTACTTGCCTATGCTCTATATCACAAGCCTACTACTCAATACCAGTTGTTTTAGATCCAAAAGATTGTTTGGGATACCGAAGTAGACTGTTCATGTGATTCAGTTGATTTAACAACGCATATTTAGGCTGATTGTAACTTCTTCATTGTAACTAAGGCTGTAATTTTCTAGTTATCACAATGTTGTAGAAAAAAAGAGTACACATAAAACATGCTAAATTATCTTTTTTAAATATTGGCTAAATAATTATAATTTTGGTGAAAAAGCATAAGTCTGCTGCGTTTGGGCTGACCGTCCATACGGATCCGGCGTTTTCGGTGCCCAAAAACTCACTTTTGTGAAACCAGATCCCATGGCTTGATAAGTTAACAACAGACATATGCGTTTTCGTGTTGGGATATTGGCCTGGTGCACCAGATGGCGTCTCTTAACTTCCGGGTATTCTGTGGTGGGCACGACTGTTTCCGGTTGTAGTGGAGAAACAGTAACATTTCATCTCAGATATACTTTACAATTTGTAGGTTAGATGAATGCTTTTATTAATTGGTAGCACAAAATAAATGTACTTTCTACCACATACATTAAAAAACTAGATAGATAGATAGATTTTGTGTTGTTATAAATGAGATTGTAAATTATGAATTAATTCAAAGAGCTTGAAGAAAATGAAAGGTTACTATGTTTGTACTGTTAAAATACTCTACTGGCTTATTCTGATAAAAAAGTCAAATGCAACAACCATTCTGTGTTTGAACAAAAAATACCACAGGCCACATGATAGATTTATGGTTGATCTATAAACATCTCGTTGTCATAACTTCTGATTTTATTTTTCCTTACTCATCACACACCACTGATTTCAGATTTTTAAGCAACCTGCCATGTAAAAGTGGATGGTGTGTTAGTGACAGATTACAAAACATATAAAGTTGTCTTTGTATGAAAAAAAAAAAATCTTTGTAAAATAAGTTTGTAGGAAGAAAGACATGAAAATCAATTCATTTACACAATTCAGCTCTGACTGACAAAAAGTTACTGTAAATTCACATAGCAAATCCTTGCTTAAATGTGGTTTTATAGTGCTCACAGACTTACCATAATTCTTGGCTTGTGCCAGAGTTGCTCTGTCTCTGTACAACTCAGGACTGGGGGAACAGCAGCAATGTTCAGCTGAGAGTAGTGTGCAGTCTGGAACAGCAGTGCAACATTATGGTTGCACAGTGCTGTTCCAGCCACACATGAACACTCTGCATCATTCATCTGCACAGGGGAGGAGTCCTCAAGGACAATCTTGGGACAAAAAGAGTTATCATGTTACAGTCATAAACCAGATTCTAACACATCAGCTTAAATATTATACAGAAAAAGAGAAATGACAAACCTGATCAGGTTGTTTTGAGCAACTGTGGTAGTAGGCTTATCAAATTATCAATGTCATCACAAAAATAAAATAAAATTGTGTATTTCTCTTTTGTTTTTGGAACATTGCAATGTAAGGAAATTAAAAAAGATAAGTCTGAGTAGTCTATAATGTTATCGTCTTAATTTACTCAAACCTACGTTTAAATATAGTTTGTACAGTACTGAACAGCATGCAGATAAATTAAACTTAACATACACCTATGGAAAACAGCCACCACAACCATTTTCCGGGGTTTTCATTAAGGCTAGATATTTGAATGTTACCCTTACAAGACAGGTACCTATCTTGTCTTACCTACCCCAGACTTTAATGTTATAGAGTTACAGAACAACCCGGTCTCATGAAAATACGTGACACTGTCACGTTATTTAATCTATCGAAACGTGATCAGGGACACGTATTTTCAAATTTTTCGTGTCAAAAAGCACAAATTTCAAACCCATGTATTTCAATTGGAAGTATTTGTCGTGTCACTAAGCACGACTTCCAAACTAAGGTTCTGTCTGGGAGCGTTCTCCCTAATGTCCCTTAAGGAGCTCCGTACCGAACATTTATTGTTAAAAATTGTCTGTGATAACTAACAATATGACAGCTTTTGGCCACCCGTTTCTACTTAAACTTGTCTGTGAACAATATGACAGCTTTAGGCCACCCGTTTCTACTTTCACCTTTGATTCTGAGAAATTGTGACAATTCACGGATATATTGAATGCAGGTGCGCTGCTCAGGCAAACCGCGAAGGAAAAAGGGTAGCTGCTTCATCTGTTCTTTTTAGAATTGTATGTCTTGATGTTTTGATCTAGCCAGAGATCTATTGTCTTGTTTTTGGCTATGTGAATGGAAGTCCACGTCGATGCCTCGCAAGTCCAGTGTCGCGAGCGGACGTGACATCTAGAAATCATACCGTATAATAATGGGTTATCATTAATATTGATGTGTAGGGGTTGATTATAACTCGTGAATAATATTGTTTATACCACAGTCTGGGGGAATACTCGTATTCTGATTGGCTGCAGGGTGTGTATTATCTCCTGATATAGGCCTACAGACACCTGCTAAGTAGTTCCAGTCAGTGTTTAGATTCTCTGCCCGAGCCCGAGCCGACCCGATATTTCCCACCACTATCCTCGGGCCGGGCCTTTGATCGAGCGATTTTATTTTTATTTTATCATTGGTTTATTGGCATCCTGAGGAGAAATCTATGCCATAAACAGAAATATTATAGGTCTTTATTACACGGGTCTTCTCAATGTCGTGGAACGCTCCGTTCACTTGCATGGGTCCGGTGACTTGTCAACCCCTCTGCTGATCAACACTACGAATGCTGGTAACGAATAAATTGTAAAAAAGACACAGCATGTGAAGTTATTTTTTCGTTTTGGCAGTAGCCGTGTAATAAGCGGGCTAATGTATAGAACGTCGCCGGTCAATATCGAAAATAAGACCCTTCAGGGCGAAGCAAGACACCTTTGCTGCGCGTCGGTGTAGGCCTACTGTTCGCCCTGGTGGGGCTTATTTTCCCGATAATGACCGGCGTTCTATGCATTATCCCTACATATATATTTAGCAGAGTAGACTAAATGTGAACAAAGTTACATATGTATTCAAAAAAATGTTCTCGGGGCTCGGGCTCATAGTTACAGTTAATCTGTCGGGGCGGGCCGGGCTCGGACAGAACGTGCACGGGCTCGGGCTTGGTTTTCTTTATTAATCGAATGGGAAATGCAATAGGCCTATTTTAGGACCGAATCACCGTTAAACTTGTTTCTAATAACATTCCTAGCGAGAAATATACTTTTTACTTGCATAATCTTTAGTCAGTGATTACGTCTGATCTTTAGTTTTATAGTTATTAGGACGATTTTATCGGCTCGCTCGCATGTTTCAACGACGTCAGGTTGCTAGGGACGCTGCTTTCGCTAAACTAGCAGCTCACGTGTTTCCTGCGTTTGTGTTATTAAACCGTTACTCTATGTAGCCTAACTTTTAATGATATCATCTTGTTAGAAACACGTATATCTGAGAGCCAACCCAGTCGCCAAAAGCATACGTTGACAGTGTACGTTTTCGTGAACACTGGATTACGTCACATTTCAACATAAAATAACGTGTTACACACACACACACACACACACACACACACACACACACACACACACACACACACACACACACACACACACACACACACACACACACACACACACACACACACACACACACACACACACACACACACACACACACACACACACACACACACACACACACACACACCGAGGTGCAGAAATGCTCCGGAACAGATCTGGATCCACTATGGCCAAAAGACTTGTATGCCCCCCCCCCCCCCCCCCCTTAAATAAATTCTATGGCAGAATAAAGAATAAATTCATGCATTATCATTCAACTTGAACATGTGTTTTTACAGTATAGCGTGGTGGAAGGGTGACGTATGTTGGCCAACCCGGAAGTGAGCGTCGCCCTGGTTTCCCTTGACAAAAAGCCAACGGGTTTTTCCATTGGATTTTGGATTATTGCAGAAAAATTAGCATCTTTTTCCATTGGAAGCACCTCCTCAAAAACTGAAAATAAATAAATAAATAAAAATATCTGTGCTCCAAAGAACGAAATCTGAAAGCTGTGGTGAAGTCCAGCTTCTTCCAGCTAAGGCAGCTGGCCAAAATTAAACCAATGCTTCAGAGACAGCATCTTGAAATAGTAATCCATGCGTTTGTGACCACCCGGCTGGACTACTGTAATGCACTTTACATGGGGATTAGTGAGGCCTCCATTGCCCGCCTCCAATTAGTTCAAAATGCCGCAGCTCGTCTCTTGACTAGCACTAGAAAGTACGACCACATTACACCTATTCTGGCTTCATTGCACTGGCTACCTGTACGTTTTAGGATTCATTTTAAAATACTTTTATTTGCGTTTAAAGCCTTAAATGGCCTTGCCCCACCATACCTCTCCGAGCTGCTAATACCCTACACTCCTAGCCGTTCTCTTAGGTCAGCTGACCAGCTGTTTTTGGCCACACCCCGTACCAGGCTAAAACACAGAGGAGAACGTGCCTTTGCGGTAGCAGCCCCAAAATTGTGGAACACTTTGCCACTCCATATTAGACAAACTACATCCCTGTGTCTTTTTAAAACCTTGGTAAAAACGCACCTTTTTTATTTGGCCTTTGGACACTAGATGGCGTGTTGATGTGATGTAGAAGTGTTGGGTGGGTCATGTGTTTTTACTTATTTTTTACTTATTTTATCTCTTTTTATCTCTTATTTTATCTATTTTTCTCTTGTGCAGCACTTTGGAAACCTTTGTGTTTGTTTAAACTGTGCTATATAAATAGAGTGGATTGGATTGGATTGGAAATGTAAACCAATGCATTCTGAATGGGAGTGTTCTCCGATTTTTCAATGCTACACAGAACGAAATGTAAACCCATGCAAATAAAGACATCATGTTCATAATAATTTAAATATCATTAATCTCCTGAGTGTGTACAGTGGTATTCTATTTCTTTCAACGGGGCTGCATCCAGTCACTTGACCGTCATGGTTGCTATGGTGGTTGCTATTGACCGCCCCCTCTAATCCTTACATGGTTCTAAAAACCACGCGGCAAAGGAGCTGCCGTCCATTGTGTTGTTTTTGTCGTAAACTAGGGTCCGATGGTTAAAAAATAGACAGATATTCCAAGGTATCCTTAAAAGGCATCTTGGATGTTTTTACTTTGTGCAGTTTAGACTTCTTCTATAACCTATTTTTGAAAGCAAAACACCAAGCTCATTGATTTAACGAGGCAGGGTTATTTGAAACAATTTATTAAATAAATATTTATGAGAGGTCATTCCTTCTCCTGAGTTTGCTTCCTATTTATGTCAAGTGTACAACCCTACTGTCCACAAGCATCACCCCTTCCCCATATGGATTTGGAGAATTGCTGTCACGTCCCACACTGAAAAAAGTTTTTAGTTCAACTAATTAAAATTTTTTAGGGTAACAGTTCACATCTATATTGTATAAGTTGAGCCAATGAAAAAATAAAACTTGTCTCAAACTGTATTTTCTATGTCCATGGAAACTATATTTTAAGACTTGGCCAAAATCATATTTTCTTGTTAAAAGGAAGCCAATTAATTTAAATGTAATGTTTTATCTAACAAAAATATATATATTTTATCAAACAATTGTTTATCATTTAATAAATACAACTAAATAGAAATTATTTGTTTTATCCAATCAAAGGTATATATTTTATCAAACAAATATTTATTATTTCAGAAATACAACTAAATAGAAATTATTTGTTTTTCTCCAATCAAAGAGATATAATTTTATCAAAGAAGTATTTATTATTTCAGAAACACAACTAAATAGAAATTATTTGCTTTATCCAATCAAAAAGATATATATTTTATCAAACAAATATTTATCATTTAAAATATAAAACTAAATAGAAATTATTTGTTTAATAAAAAATATATATATCAATAATTCTCATGACACATTGATATCAATTAACTAACTTATAAAATGATAAAACATGACATTTTACAGGGTATCTGCATGGTTGTAATTTAACACTTGAGAAATGGAATTCAAAAACAGTCAAAACCCTGATTTAAATTAACAGTGTTCCAAGTTACTAACGTTGGGATGCCAAATCTGGCTGAAATGTAAAGTCGTCCTGATTTAACCAAACAGTGTACAATTGCAAGACATCAACGGTGGGATGCCAAACCTGGCTGAACTGTAAAATCCTCCTGATATAACCAAACAGTGTACAATCCCAAGACATTAACGGTGAGATGCCAAACCTGGCTGAACTGTAAAATCCTCCTGATATAACCAAACAGTGTACAATCCCAAGACATTAACGGTGAGATGCCAAACCTGGCTGAACTGTAAAATCCTCCTGATATAACCAAACAGTGTACAATCCCAAGACATTAACAGTGAGATGCCAAACCTGGCTGAAATGTAAAATCCGTCAGTCAAGTCTCAAGTCAGTCAGTCAAGTCTCATGTCAGTCAGTCAGTCAAGTCTCAAGTTAGTCAGTCAGTCAAGTCTCAAGTTAGTCAGTCAAGTCTCAAGTCAGTCAGTCAGTCAAGGCGCAAGTAAGTCAGTCAGTCAAGTCTCAAGTCAGTCAGTCAAGTCTCAAGTCAGTCAGTCAGTCAAGTCTCAAGTCAGTCAGTCAGCTCTCAAATTAGTCACACCACATATGTTGTGGCAACCCGGCCCAGGCCAATTAGGGATATTGAGAGCACCTGAAGAACAAGTGGAGAAGCAGGGCTTAAATAGCCCGCTTCTCCACTCATTCGGGGCTCTCCCAGCCCTGGAGCTCCTGCAAGGAGAGACCGGTCCTCGTGGGTGACGGGATTCCACCCACGAAGGAGGGACCGTTGATTCCTCCTGAGGTTTACTATATTTGTGTTTTTAGAGACTTTTATGTTCTATAATTAACCATGCCTTTTTTGGCTTTATCCAACGGAATGGTGTCCTGTTTGGGAGGAGTTGGTGCGCTCAACGTGCCGGGTTGCCACATATGGTGGAGGATGCAGGCAACTCGACCGAGCTACGGGCCATTTTGGGTGGGAACGCCCACCTCAAGCCACCCCCAAACCAGACCATCACGCAGCCGGAGCCGACGCAGCAGAGACGATGCCGCCAGAGACGATGCCGCCAGAGACGCCGCCGCCAGAGACGACGCCGCCAGAGACGCCGCCGCCAGAGACGACGCGGCCAGAGACGACGCGGCCCGAGACGGGGCCGCGGGAGACGAGGTCGCGGGAGACGAGGTCGCGGGAGACGAGGTCGCGGGAGACGAGGCCGCGGGAGACGAGGCCGCGGGAGACGAGCCACGCCGGCAGCAGAAGCAGCCATGCTGCGCGCCGGACCGCCGCCCCTCCGAAAGGCCACCCGAGGCTTCGGCAAAGGGTGGAGGAGTGTGGCAACCCGGCCCAGGCCAATTAGGGATATTGAGAGCACCTGAAGAACAAGTGGAGAAGCAGGGCTTAAATAGCCCGCTTCTCCACTCATTCGGGGCTCTCCCAGCCCTGGAGCTCCTGCAAGGAGAGACCGGTCCTCGTGGGTGACGGGATTCCACCCACGAAGGAGGGACCGTTGATTCCTCCTGAGGTTTACTATATTTGTGTTTTTAGAGACTTTTATGTTCTATAATTAAACATGCCTTTTTTGGCTTTATCCAACGGAATGGTGTCCTGTTTGGGAGGAGTTGGTGCGCTCAACGTGCCGGGTTGCCACAGTGTATGCCAGCTAGTCAGCTGCAAAAGCAAACACTACTACTGACTAATGCTACTTTACTTGCTACTGTTACGATGCAACTAAGCTGTACTGTATAGCTGGTCATAGAGCTTCTTGACCTTGGTGGTCATGCCTTTCGGGTCCAGCTCCATGAGGACTTTCTGGATATATTCAAATGTCTGTTTCAATGTCTTTGGATATTCCATATTGAGAACATAAAGGAGTCCCATGAGAATGGCGACAGCATTTGCGACAGACGGCAACTCGTTCACAACCTCTTGTCCCTCAAGTATAATGCCAATGTCTTTGGGTGCAGCTTGTGCATCTCTGATGATGTAGATTGCCATGGTTGCCCCCTGAAGAATGTGTTCAGCCTCTTCCTTCTCCGACACCTGGAAGAGAACAGAACGAACAATAAAGAACATACAGTGCATTCGTAAAGTATTCAGACACCTTCACCCCCCCCCCCCCCCCATATAGACTTAATTTTAAATGGATTCAATTAACTCATCTTTTTTATCATCAATCTAAACAATATCCCACCATGACAAAGCAAACTTTTTTTTTAACCCTTGTGCCGTCTTCGGGTCAAGGAAGGAGGAAGGGGGGAAGGGAGGAAAGAAGGAAGGTAGGAAGTAACCATAACAACCACTCATGCAATATGGGAAACACATGAAATAACCTGATAAAGAAAAATACTGCACAGAAAATATTACATTTTGTTAAATGGCAACTACAATGTAAACATGCTACTAATGAGATCCTTGCTTGTGTTGTATGAACTCTAAATGTACGACGCTTTGGATAAAAGCATCTGCTAAATGACATTGTAACAAACAAATTCCTTGACTTTCCACATGGAATATGCTTTTTAAACTTCCATGATATTCCAGAAATTCCATGACCCGTGGGAACCCCGGAAGATTATGCAGTAGATGTGGATGGATCACAGAGTTTCTCCTGACTAATGTTTCAGATTTGAGTTTGAATAGAATGTACCCTGATTGTTGAATATACAGTGCATTCGTAAACACTCATATCAAGTGGACAGTCTTAGCTAGCATTACACCTGTATAGTAATCTTGCCTTACCAGGAATTCTTGGACCAGATCATCCATTGATTCTCTCATGTTGATGATGAGACATTTGAGAGCGATCTCCCTCCTTGTACCGATATCAGTATCCTGCATGAAGACAGTGACAATGATTAATAATACTTGTTCAGTCCATCCATTCAACCATGTAACCAGCGTTGAATAAACCGTGAATGTCGAATCATCGATCAAATGTCCGAAAATGTCCGAAAAGGACCGAGCGGGATCTTTTCCAGCGGCTTGCCATAGTATGGCAAGCAGAGTGTGCCACAATTCGACTTCAATGAAACGCGTTCTGGAAAACGCGCGTGCGCGTGCGTTTCAGAACGCGTTTCATTGAAGTCGAATTGTGGCACACTCGGCTTGCCATACTTGTGGAGGTCTATGAGGAGTACACGCATATAATAACTCAAAAAGGGAACACCGTAAGCAATAATAGAAACAGAGAGGCTGCCTGACACAAAAATCGGCGATCTGTTGAATGCATGAGTAGTATTAAGCGTAACATATTTTAATATAATATTGACCATGGATTTTAAAGCAGGTAGATAGTCTCGAGTTAACGTGTCGGATTTGCACCCGGTCGTCCGGGGTTCTATCCCCACGCAAGTAATAGTAATATAGGAAGGATTACTAGAGAAATCAAATAACTTTTCATGCCAATTATTTTCCATTTCTTTGAATATTCTTAATTAGGGAATTAATACAATTAATAAAGGTTATTACAAAATGAAGCCAACGCCAAGAATACTAGCATTAGTCTGGACGCGAACTCGGGTCGCGCATATCACTCGCAGTGCAAGTGCTGCTAGACCATTCACCCAGCAGCTGATTAGTGATCACGCGATAATACATACATTTGTGTGAAAATGTGTTGTGAAAATAGCCACAGTTATAATAGATATAGCAATTAATTGAATTATTTAATTTGCATCATTAGACCCTTAGTGAAAATATACGCTGTTTGTACTTTATATATGTACATCTATGACAAAATTGTGAGGACTAGTTTTGGCGGAACCTTCTGATGGTAGCCTACAATTGTTGCTGACAGATGGATTTCTCTGAAACACCGCTCAAGTTAGCCTGACAGTTAACCTGCTCCCGACCAGGTTAGTTTGGTCGGATAAATTGCCATGGTTACTTAGCGGAAATTCCCTTAAGTCATATTGATGGAACGCAACTCTAGCTGAAAGAAGCCAGCCTAAGCAAAATAAGCCCGGCTTTGCGTTTAGCTTGGTTGATGGAATACCCCTCAGATCAAATGTGAATCCAGATTCTGTTACTGCGTTGTCACTGAACTGTTTAAGAGGGGGGGGGGCGCGGGGGGGGGGCTGCAGCCCAACGCACACAGCGGGATTTCTCCCGATGCCGACACACACACACACGCGCACACACACACACACAGCCCTCCGGCCTCCCTACATGAAACGTCCCTCTTCATTCTGCTAACATTTCGTCTACTTCTTAGATAAGAAAGATAAAGATAATAAAAGCGACACTTCAATGTTGTGTACTTACTTATCAAATGCCGACCATAAAAACTACTCGGCTGGCAGCCATGTTGACTCTCGTGACTGTTAGAAAATGGTGTTGTGCCGATTTACAAACGTCGTATACGAGTGAGAGTATTTAGAAATACACTGCAATAAAACCGCATACCAATGTCAAATAAACCACATATTAAATGAGTTTCACTTATATTACATTTTAATTAATGTTGAGGTCACGTTAGCTACACTAGGCTAGCTAGCAAGCTACATTTAGTTAGCACCTACCAGAGAAATAGCCAGTGACAAACAGAGAAATAACAGCATTAAAAACAGCAGCATATGATTATTGTTGTTTTCACTTACCAGAATATAATCCGTAAAATGTGGATATGATGCTATCAGTCTCTCTCTGGCGCAGGAACAGGTCCAGGTCGGTTGATGCCGCGTGGTCTCTGCTCAAGTTTAGTTTTATGTGCGAATGCGCATGTGCGGCGAACCTATGCGTAATCCTAAAATTATGCATTTGTCAAAACAGAAATGTCTTGGTTTGAGCTCTTTGCGAAATTTAATGTAAAAATATTTATTTTAAACAATTTAATAAATGGAAAAATATTAATTGGAAAAGTAAAACAAATAATATTAAACTGCATGGAAGGACAATTATAAATTGGATGAAGTACAGCTCGAAAACATTTTTACAGTGCAGTGGTGGAGGTATCATATATATGAAAGAGGGCATTCAATTATACTACAATGATCAATTAGGAGGCCGAAGCCCTAAAGGAAGTGATGCAATAGGTGACTGAGTCGACAACATTTAAGTAAGCCTTGGGGTCTCTTATATATCAAAGGGGGTCTCAAAGGACGCATATACGCTTCACCCTGTGGCTTACAGGAAATGACTCAGCAAGTGCTCCCTCTCGTTGCACCTCACCTCACCCAGCGGCTCGCTTGCAAGATTTTGGCCTGAAGTCCTTCCCAGACCTACACCGTAGCCATCCAACCTGCATATCAGAGAATCAGGCCTCTCTTTAATAATGACAAAAAGTTACGAGAGAAACACACATAAACTTTTGTTGTCTCATAAGCGGCGTGGTGCCGGCTCCTTTTGACCTTTTGACCCCAGACTTCGTGTTGTTGAAGCAAATCTATAGCTGGTCATTATTGATAAAGGCCTCCAAAATCGACAGCTAATTACTACCCCGAAACATATTCAAGGAATGACCTCTCATAAATATTTATTTAATAAATTGTTTCAAATAACCCTGCCTCGTTAAATCAATGAGCTTGGTGTTTTGCTTTCAAAAATAGGTTATAGAAGAAGTCTAAACTGCACAAAATAAAAACATCCAAGCTGCCTTTTAAGGATACCTTGGAATATCTGTCTATTTTTTAACCATCGGACCCTAGTTTACCACAAAAACAACACAATGGACGGCAGCTCCTTTGCCGCGTGGTTTTTAGAACCATGTAAGGATTAGAGGGGGCGGTCGATAGCAACCACCATAGCAACCATGACGGTCAAGTGACTGGATGCAGCCCCGTTGAAAAAAATAGAATACCACTGTACACACTCAGGAGATTAATGATATTTAAATTATTATGAACATGATGTCTTTATTTGCATGGGTTTACATTTCGTTCTGTGTAGCATTGAAAAATCGGAGAACACTCCCATTCAGAATGCATTGGTTTACATTTCGTTCTTTGGAGCACAGATATTTTTATTTATTTATTTATTTTCAGTTTTTGAGGAGGTGCTTCCAATGGAAAAACCCGTTGGCTTTTTGTCAAGGGAAACCAGGGCGACGCTCACTTCCGGGTTGGCCAACATACGTCACCCCTCCACCACGCTATACTGTAAAAACACATGTTCAAGTTGAATGATAATGCATGAATTTATTCTTTATTCTGCCATAGAATTTATTTAAGGGGGGGGGGGCATACAAGTCTTTTGGCCATAGTGGATCCAGATCTGTTCCGGAGCATTTCTGCACCTCGGGCAACAGCGCAGGGTTGCCAGGTCCTGCAAAAAACGTCCTGCCCACATACCGTTCAAAATCCACCCAAATTGTCCTAGAAGGAGCCCAAATAAAAAGGATATTCCACCTTGGCCAACGTTTTGAAAGTAATAATAATTGAGGGAATATCAGTTGTTGTTGTTTTAGCAGCGAAATGCATTGTGTGTGTGTGTGTGTGTGTGTGTGTGTGTGTGTGTGTGTGTGTGTGTGTGTGTGTGTGTGTGTGTGTGTGTGTGTGTGTGTGTGTGTGTGTTTATAACACGTTATTTTATGTTGAAATGCGACGTAATCCAGTGTTCACGAAAACGTACACTGTCGACGTATGCTTTTGGCGACTGGGTTGGCTCTCAGATATGCGTGTTTCTAACAAGATGATATCATTAAAAGTTAGGATACATAAAGTAACGGTTTAATAGCACAAACGCAGGAAACACGTGAGCTGCTTAGTTTAGCGAAAGCAGCGTCCTTAGCAACCTGACGTCGTTGAAACATGCGAGCGAGCCGATAAAATCGTCCTAATAACTATAAAACTAAGATCAGACGTAATCACTGACTAAAGATTATGCAAGTAAAAAGTATATTTCTCGCTAGGAATGTTATTAGAAACAAGTTTAACAGTGATTCGGTCCTAAAATAGGCCTATTGCATTTCCCATTCGATTAATAAAGAAAACCAAGCCCGAGCCCGTGCACGTTCTGTCCGAGCCCGGCCCGCCCCGACAGATTAACTGTAATTATGAGCCCGAGCCCCGAGAACATTTTTTTGAATACATATGTAACTTTGTTCACATTTAGTCTACTCTGCTAAATATATATGTAGGGATAATGCATAGAACGCAGGTCATTATCGGGAAAATAAGCCCCACCAGGGCGAACAGTACACCGAAGCGCAGCGAAGGTGTCTTGCTTTGCCCTGAAGGGTCTTATTTTCGATATTGACCGGCGTCGTTCTATACATTAGCCCGCTTATTACACGGCTACTGCCAAAACGAAAAATTAACTTCACATGCTGTGTCTTTTTTACAATTTATTCGTTACCAGCATTCGTAGTGTTGATCAGCAGAGGGGTTGACAAGTCACCAGACCCATGCAAGTAAACGGAGCATTCCACGGCATTGAGAAGACCCGTGTAATGCCGCTTTTCCACTGCATGGTACCAGCTCGACACGACTCGACTCAGCTCGCATTTTTTGCGTTTCCACCGCGAAAACATGGTATCTGGTACCTGAAGTGGCTGCTTTTTCTAGTACCGCCTCGCTCTAGGTTCCAAGCGGCTGAGCCGATGCTAAAAGGTGACGTCGGCAGACGGCCGGCCACTGATTGGCCAGAGAGTGTGACGAAGTCACGAGAGCGACATGGCAACCATGCTGGTAACAGCCATAGCAGCGCCGCAGCCAACATATTCCACTTCTTCAACATGCCAGCTAATAATATGAACACGAATACCATAGCATCGATGTTCTCCATTTTTGTTATGTGGGTTCTGTCCATGTGTGGGTTACGTAGGTGTTGTTTGCGTCGCGTACAAAAATACGTCACGGCCCTTTCACGCAGCCGACCCCGCCCACGTCCCGGAGGTACTATTTGCGGTGGAAAAGGACCCGCGCTGCTACCGTGTCGAGTCGTGTCGAGTCGTGTCGTGTCGAGTCGAGCTACATGTGCGGTGGAAAAGCGGCATAATAAAGACCCTAACCCTATACTATTTCTGTTTATGGCATAGATTTCTCCTAAGATTAGGCCAATAAACCAATGATAAAATAAAAATAAAATAGCTCGATCAAAGGCCCGGCCCGAGGATAGTGGTGGGAAATATCGGGTCGGGCTCGGGCAGAGAATCTAAACACTGACTGGAACTACTTAGCAGGTGTCTGTAGGCCTATATCAGGAGATAATACACACCCTGCAGCCAATCAGAATATGAGTATTCCCCCAGACTGTGGTATAGACAATATTATTCACGAGTTATAATCAACCCCTACACATCAATATTAATGATAACCCATTATTATACGGTATGATTTCAGGGTTGCCAACAGTCACGCCCCTGGCGTGACTCTCACGCTTTCACCATCAATCTCACGCTGTCACGCACACGCAAGAAATGTCACGCCAAAATAAAAAATCCTCCCGTTCATTTTCTGCGGGAGCAGACTAAAAGCTGTAACATCTGCCTACCTACAACGTGATCACTGCAGTATTCTCTGATCGTTGATTCGCTGAAAACCACGCACCTGATAGGCCTACTAATGCCGCTTTTCCACCGCACATGTAGCTCGACTCGACACGACACGACTCGACACGACTCATCACGGTAGCAGCGCGGGTCCTTTTCCACCGCAAATAGTACCTCCGGGACGTGGGCGGGGTCGGCTGCGCGAAAGGGCCGTGACGTATTTTTGTACGCGACGCAAACAACACCTACGTAACCCACACATGGACAGAACCCACATAACAACAATGGAGAACATCGATGCGATGGTATTCGTGTTCGTATTATTAGCTGGCATGTTGAAGAAGTGGAATATGTTGGCTGCGGCGCTGCTATGGCTGTTACCAGCATGGTTGCCATGTCGCTCTCGTGACTTCGTCACACTCTCTGGCCAATCAGTGGCCGGCCGTCTGCCGACGTCACCTTTTAGCATCGGCTCAGCCGCTTGGAACCTAGAGCGAGGCGGTACTAGAAAAAGCAGCCACTTCAGGTATCAGATACCATGTTTTCGCGGTGGAAACGCAAAAAAGGCGAGCTGAGTCGAGTCGAGTCGAGTCGTGTCGAGCTGGTACCATGCAGTGGAAAAGCGGCATAAGTTGCGTTTGAAAAGGTCAGAGAGAGTTCAGAGCCGGAGTCGGAGCCCACTGATGCGCGTTTGGGGATGGGTCGGTCGCGACCGATCCGTTCACAACCAACGAATCCCGAACGTGAACGACAAGAACTTGTTCCCCAAAACAAGAAGAACTGGTTTTTGATTCTTTTTTTTTTAACATAAAACAAAAATATGGTCACGTAAATAAAATATACAAACGAACAGAGCTTCGTCTCCCCGCCACCTTATATCGATTAAGTCTACAACGTTCTCAAAGATTCAGCCAATGAGAGGTAGCAATGGTGTTGCCATGGCACCTGGGTAAACAAATGACAAGGTCGTCGAATTTTCGCGCTTTCTCTGTCTGACGTATCTTGGGTCATACCATTCGACGTGGGGCCACTAATATATCCCCCTACATTTCCGAAAATAGACTTGACCTCCATCTGTTTATTGGATAACCGCATTTCCCAATCCCATGAGCCTTTTCTCCATTCTACGTCAATTCAAGAGTATTTTTTATTTATGACCATGAAAGTTCTGTAATGCCTGAATTATGAAGAATTAAATGTAAAGTAAAATAAAAATTATAAATATAAAACCATGAATGACCTATAGAGAGTAAGCAAGTATTGGTGGGACGTTTGCCTATACAAAATAGTATATCTTGTCGATTTTCACGGGGGGGTAGAGCCTAGCCCAGGGTATATCTTGGAATACTTGAGAATCGGGCTAGTGGCAATTTTAATTTCCCCAAATGACTCAAGGTGGCCCAGATTGTACATTTTGAAAAAGCGTTTCCATTCTTTAACTTTTTTTCATAGATGAGGGTTTATACTGAACGAGGACTATTTTGTATAAAACATTTTTTTAGGGTTATGGGTCGTCCAAAAAATTAGCCGCTCACACTATATTTTAGAGTCTCACTCCAGCCACAGACAAGTTTAAGTAGAAACGGGTGGCCAAAAGCTGTCATATTGTTAGTTATCACAGACAATATTTAACAATAAATGTTCTGTAGCCTACGGAGCTCCTTAAGGGACATTAGGGAGAACGCTCCCAGACAGAACCTTAGTTTGGAAGTCGTGCTTAGTGACACGACAAATACTTCCAATTGAAATACATGGGTTTGAAATTTGTGCTTTTTGACACGAAAATTTTGAAAATACGTGTCCCTGATCACGTTTCAATAGATTAAATAACGTGACAGTGTCACGTATTTTCGTGAGACCGGGTTGTACAGAACCTATCCTAGCCACTTCAAATCCCCAGAAAATGGTTGGAGCAGAACTGACAAAGAACTGAACTATCTTCTATCCTACTCTGAGGTTGTGAGGTTTCTCATGTTTCCTCATAGACCTGTGGCAGGTTGCTCACTCTCCCTGTCCGTTGATCTTTATTTGATACTGGGGACCAGGGTTCACGCTAGACTTTTTCTTCATGAATGCACGTTCGTGTTTGCCTCCATGGTGAGCTCGGCCAGGAACCGCTACTGGTTTTCATATGCTACGGATTTATTCATACATAAATGCGAACTTCTTTCTTTTTTTTCTCGGACATGTGGGCCGTTTACATTTTATTATACCGGCCATGCGTGCGTGCAATCGGCCAATGTCCGGCTATAGCCGGCTAACGTGAACACTGCTGGGGACAATATTAAGTTATCATAAACACACTTAAAACTGGGTCATAGTAGTCACATAGTTGTCAAAATATCCTATCTGCTTAGCAAGATAGCTAATCCTCTGTGGCTATTTATGTGAGGTAACGTTTGCTATTAAGCTAGTAAGCTTACCTTCGTAATTATCAATGTAAGTGGAGATGAACATTTTGAAGCCCTTCTCTCGCTTACTCCTTGGTGCTGATGTCGCAGCCTGAATGATGCGTTGAACATCATTAATTGTTACTCCGGGAAGATCCTGAAGACAATGGGTGTAGAAAGTATACACCCATACAGACACTCACGCCTATATAGACACTCACGCCGTCGGAAACCAGAAATGCATGTGCCCACCTTCCTCTAACCGGGGGTTGTAGACCGCCATCTTACGCAACTAGCCAATAGGGGATTAACACGCTTCCGGGTTCCATTGGCGGGATTATTCCCCCAATTTATGACATCAGTCAATATACCATTCTCTTCCCCAAACAGTATACTCATTCCACAGAAAAAAACTATAAAAATCCAACCAAAATCAATGGATCTGTGATGATTTCACTACTAGTTGGTGATCAACAGGCTCAGAACCTCAATAGAATTTTAGGCTACTCTCAAAATTCCGAAAGACATTTAGCACGGATATTTAGCTTCATGGCATTTAGCATGGAAACATTTAGCAAGGATATTTAGAATCATGGCACATTTACAGACACACTCACATGATCTTAATTATTTGAATGAGTTTAAAACAACCAACCAACGGTTACCAACAGACTTCGAAGCTGCTCATCTGTCTGAGGTATGTGACAGTGACTTCAGTGAATACCGGCAGGTCGGCCCCAGCATTCTGGGAAAATAATGGTTCCATGGAATTGTAATGGTAATTAACTGAAAGGACCACACCAGTCTTCAAACAAGTCCTCATCCCAAGCATATACCTGTAGCAGCAGCATTCATTCTCTACTAATTTAATTAGCTAGCTTTCACTGTTTTAGCCCATTTGGGTAGTTTCTGTAAACAGCCATAACTCACAGAAATACTTTTTTTTTTTTTTAAATGCACAGAATCGTATGTATGGTATGTGTCCATTTTGCATCAAACGGAAGTTGATAAATTGCGAAAATATCAACTGGACTTGCTAGGCAAAGAAATAGATATGAGAATAAATGCTGCTACAGGGATACGTTTGAGGCGAGGAATCATTAGAAATAAACTTGTATGAAGGCTGGTGGGGTCCTTGAAGTGTTTCTCATGATAACAGATGCATCTCCAGAGTCAGGTGAGGACGGCTGGGTGAAAGTCACTCCTAAGCAGCAAGAACAAGTTCTCAACCTTGCCCAGGATGTCTGCCAAGCATTTGTCAAGATCCCAACACCGAAACACATTGGAACAGCTTTGCACATCCTTAAGGAAACCAGAAGCAAATCGACTTTGTCACTCACTGTGTCACGCACAAAGATATATTACAACAATGGCAATGGCAGTTGAAGAGCAGACAACTAGGGATGGTGCCTTCATACCAACGAACCTGAAGGTTGGACGATTCACACAGTTTGCATTAGATAAACTTGACTTCCACAAAGGTACAGAAAGGATGGACGAACACTGCATGGCACGACACACGTCATATTCCAGTACAAGAATCCAGATGAAGACCCCACACCAACGGTTAGTTTACCTCTACTGAAAACCCGCCAAACAGCCCTGGAATCTTCTAAGCCTTTTTACACCAAGGAAAGCCACCTAAGTATAAAAGATTGTCAAAAGAGTCGCTCCCTGGTTGGAGTTGAAACAGAGCCTAAGCTTCCTGTGTGTCTAGCAGAACCTCTTGACCACCTGAGCATCCTCTGGCACCTGGTGCATAGCTGCCCTACTGTACTATTGGAGGACCTGAAACCAAGTTACGTTGCTCTAACATGGAGTTCATTCCAAGCATTTCTCATCCTTGATACCACCTCTGCAACTGGGACCAGCTATGGTCCTTTCTTCCCCAAGTCACCCACAAACCCATATGTGGTTGAACAGTCTGTTCAGTACTGCATGGATGTGTCGAGAAAACATGGTCAAGAGTATGCCATCATCACATGTGATCAAGCAATCTTTGAGCTGGTTCTGGGTATGCCAAACTTATCTTGCGCATGGGTGGCTTCCATATTGCTCAGAATTTCCTTGGAGCCATTGGGCATTTGATGCAGTCCACTGGAATCGAAGACATCATGGTCGAAGCTGCTGTCTGTCTCCGTGGAACAGCCAGCAAAATCATCAGCGGGAAAGACTACTATGCAATGCTGCACGCCCACACAATGGTGTATGCAGCCATGTTTGACCTACACTGGGAGGCATTTGCCAGATAGTTGGTCGATGAAGAGAAGGACCTGGAGTACATGTGTGTGCTTAGCAACAATGTCCAACTACTCCTAGATGCCCTGTCAGAAGAGGATGTAGAGAAGGCAACTTCTGCGTGTGCTGATGCAACTGAACAGCTGAAAAAGCTGTCATGTTTGATGGCTGAGTTTGATGAAGCACGTTCCTCACCTACCACAAAGCTTTGGCTAATCTACATGGATATGTTGATGATTCTTAGAAGGTTCATCCATGCTGAGCGTGCAAGTCTGTAGGAGGAACCCCTGGCTGAAGTGGAAAAGATGTTACCATACCTTGTAGCTGCTGGCCACTACAAGTATGTATCCTGCCTGCCCCACTACGTAGAAGCTATGAGAAGCTTAACTACACTGTCTCCAAATATCTATAGGGAATTCAAGGATGGGAAGTTCACTTTACGTCAAACAGAAGGACGGTTCAATGGTGTCTGGAAAGACATGGCACTTGAAAAAACCTACAACCGTGATGCCAAGACAAAACTCTTCACTGGCATCAGTCAGCAGCCAGCGGCCATGGAGAAATACTTGAAAGCTCTTCCAGTTCTGACAACTGTGTCAAAGCATACAAAGATTATGGCACACCTGGATGCAGATGACACCAAACATCATGAGGACAAGGACAGCCAAGGTGCAAACGAGGCAGAAGGTGTAAAGAAAATAACAGATGTCATCAGCAACCAGATGATCAATCCTTTCACATGTGAAGAACAGGAGCCGATCAACATTTCAACAGGCCACAAAGCCCCATCTGCTGACTTGATCTGCGCTCGTGAAAAAGGACCGGAGGCACTGGCTGCAGCAAGATGAACACAGTGAGAAAGTAGCCTAAATTAAACTTTCAACCTTCGCAGCAAAGCCAAAGAAGTCAATGTCCATGGCATTCAAAGCCAAAAAGGTCAATGAGGAGGACAGGAAGGGTGTTTGGCCATGAATGGACAAGTTGCCCAGCCTCCCTGTTTGAGCCAGATCCGTCCCTTGACCAAAGTTATGCAATGCGTAAAGGAAACAAGGCAGACTACCTGGCTGCAATAAAGACATCCCTTGGCAGCTCATGGGGGGAAGTGGACAAACTACCGCCGTCTGACAAGCCTGTTGGTAGTAGATGCCAAGGCGTTCATTCAACGTTACCAACATCTTGGGAGCAGCACCTTCCATAAACTGCAAGGAAAGTACCTGAGGCAGCTCCTTGGCGACTAGTGACAAGTGTGACTGCATCCACTTTGTTGGTGATCGATATGATGTCTCCCCTGCTGAAAGTCTGAAAGGTGAGGAACCAGAGAAGAGGATGAAGACCTGCCCCAACAGAATGAAGTGCAAGCCACATGATACTCCCCCTATACCTGAATGGAAAGGCTTCATTCACAATCCACTGAATAAAGCTAATCTGTTGAACTACATGGGGGAAGCATGGGCAACTCAGAACAAGTCACTTCCTGCAGGATGCACAATTATTCTTGGTGGAATCTTTTGTGATACTGGTCGCACCGTCCTCTTGTCAGCGGATTGTCAGGTTGAGCTTCCAGAACTTTCCTGTGAGAAACATGAGGAGGCAGATACCAGGATGTTTGCTCACATTGCATTCTCAGTACAAATTCTGCACCACAAACGGGCTGTAGTGGTTGCGATAGACACAGATGTGATCATGATGTGCTTGTACTACATCACACAAATGGATTGGCTGAAGGAAATGAGGGTTAAGACGATGGATAGCTTCCTACCTGTTCATGCCATCAAAGAAGCTCTGTTGGGGAAGTATGATGTTGCAGCTTCAGATCTTACATCCCTTCTCCTCAGCACCTACATACTTACCGGATGTGACACAGTGAGCTATCTGTACAGAAGAGGAAAAAGGCGGGCCTACACAACTGCTATCAATAACCTGACAGAACTTCTGCCGCTGTGCAAGTATGGTGACCCTGACGAAAGCCTGGATGTTCAGGAAGAGGTTATAACAGCAGCACGGCGATACATGGTGTCACTCTATGACAGGAGTGACTTCGGTGGTAATCTAGATGCACTGCGAGCCCATCTCTTTGTGAGCCTCAAAGGAGACATGCGTTGCCTTCCACCAACTGAAGATGCCTTCCTATTACACCTTTGCCGAGCCCTGCATCAGTTGGCTGTGTGTAAGCGGGCACACATGGTTCAGCCAACCTACTCAGCTGCCACTGATTTTGGGAGACTTGTCAATGGCAAATTGGTGGCAACCATGATGCTGAAAGACTCAACTCAAACACAGCAAATACTGCTGCTGCAAGAAAAGCCTATGTGCCCGAGGATGCTCCTGTGCAAGAGCCAATGTGAAGTTTGGCATTGCTTGTCTCTGCACGGGGTGAACAGATGTTCAAGGATTGAACTTGCTCTTGAAGACAGGGACATGTAAGAAGGCTGTGTGCGTGCGTGTGTGTGTGAGAGAGAGATTGATGGGGGGGGTTTCAGTTTTTTCTGCGCTGCTGTATAACCCAGCCTGCCGGTCTTGTTTGCTGTCTCCTCAGGTGGTGAGGGTTAAGGTCTGTCCCCAGAGCAGTATCTGTAGTGTGCCACCCTCCTGTTTATCCCACCTCAAAGGGACCTAAACCTAGTTAATTAAGTTATGCAAAATTATTTTGTTCCGTTAAAGTTGTAATAGTTGTCATCTGAGGCAATAAAGTAATGAAAGTCATTATATTTCTTGTGTGACACATTTCCATTTGGGAACAGGGTTATGTTGATGATTTTGAATTTTGAGAGTAGCATAAAATTCTATTGAGGTTCGAGCCTGTTGATCGCCAACTAGTAGTGAAATCATCACAGATCCATTGATTTTGGTTGGATTTTTATAGTTTTTTTCTGTGGAATGAGTATACTGTTTGGTGAAGAGAAAGGCATATTGACTGATGTCATAAATTGGGGGAATAATTGATTGCCAATTAAGTAAAGATGAAAATATTGGAAAAAAGTGAGAAAACGCCTATTTCTTTTGCATTAAATTTATGCAAAATCATGTAGAAATGGGTTTTAAGAGGTTCTTTTTCAGTGGATGTTGTCAGCACATGTGTTATGTGTATCTGGAATGTTTTTATTGACAGCCTACCCAATCAACAAACATTTTTCACATTATTCTGTTAAAAAATATAGGGTGCATACACTAAAATAGCCACATTTCTTTTTCGCGATATTTCCGGCAGAGCAGACCCTCCAATTATTGGTTCTTAGGGTCAAAGCTAACAGAAACAACGCATATAAAAAGTATGGCAGACCATGTCAGGTTCAACCCATTTTTTAGACTTTGGCTCCCCTTCCTCTGGAGCAACCGCCCCCGTGTGAAGAAGAGCCGATGGAGGAGATTGCAGCTTCGGTGGTGATGACAGAACATGATTTCGGTTCTGCTCCTAAACCAGGTTTGTCAGTGTGTTTGTTAGTGTTCTGAAATATTGGCCTACTAATACCCCATACTGTTCTTAAACCACCTACCTGACAGGATGTGGTACCTATGGTTTAATCACAGAATGGGCTCTTAGTAGGTTATAATGAGAAGGTAGGTCAACTTTTCAGAACTCGGGCACAAAATGTTTAGTCTTATTGATGTCCCAGCATTTGACCAATGTCACAATTTGAAAAGCTTCATCACAAGTACAATTATTGCATTTTATATCGTACTTAATTATGTAAAGGTGAATATTGAGCTATAAAAAGCACATTTTACAAGCGATATTGAGCTATAAAAATCAATTTCTTTAGAGGTCCATACTACTTCCAATAACTACTTCAAATATGCAAGTCACAGCCAAAATCTGGGGTCAGATGTTTTAATTTTTTTTCTCATCTAATACAGGTGCACTGGATGCTGCTGCTGCACACATACAGCAATTGGAAGAAACTGTCAAGGAGCTGACGAGAGCTGTCACAGCTGAAAGTGGGTCAAGTGCCTTTTCACAGATTTTGTGTCTCAGACAAGGACATCCTTCTTTACACCAGATTCACATCAAGAGATGTTTTTTGTGACTTCTGGGAGGCTATTCAACCATCTGCCTCCATGTTGGTTTATTGGTCGAAAGCTCAGAAAAGAAAAAAACATTTGAACCCATTTCTCGCCTAGACTGCAACTGGTTGATGAGTTTTTTCTCTTCTACTGCTGGGTTGCTGCAGGCCTGCAAGAGAAGGTGCTGGCTGACGTGTTTCAGGTCAGTGTGTCCACTGTCTCCCGTGTTGTTATAACGTGGACAAACTACCTTTACCTGCTCCTTGGCTCCCTCCCCATCTGGATGAGTAAACAGCAAGTCAAGAACACCATGCCAAGCAAATTTGTGCAGTACAGTCCAGATGTTCGGGTAATCAATGTCATCAACTGCACCGAGGTGCGATGACAGAATCCATCATCCCTCACCCTCCAGTCTAAGGTTTTCTTATCTTACAAGAACACGACAACCCTTAAGGCCTTGATTGGGATTGCCCCTTGTAGTGCTGTGACTTTTGTGTCAAGTCTCTTCACCGGCTCCATCTCTGACCGAGAGCTGACTGAACGAAGTGGACTGCTGGTTTTACTGGAGCCAGGAGATGGCTGCATGGCAGACAAGGGTTTCACCATCGAGGAGCCACTAGCTGACCGTGGGGCAACACTGATTATACCAACCTTTAAGATGACAGGTAGGCATGAAAGGAATGAACATTTCAAATTAAAACTGTGACCCAAATGTGACCATTAAGATATGTAGACAAATGTTTAAGATGTACTGAAGCACTCACAATAATAATACTAATTAACTTATCTCTAACCACTGTGCAGTTCACCGAAGAGGAAGCTCTGAAAACACAAGCAATCGCCCGACTTCGAATCCTTGTGGAAAGAGCAATACGCAGAATCAAGGAATACCGCATCTGGGAACGCACTGTCCTCTCACCTTGTCTGGGACAGTCAACTTGCTGTGGACCGTCTGCTGTGTGATGACCAACTTCCAGGGACCAATTGATTTAAAAGGCGACATCCCTGTTGAATAGTGTTTCTACTCAAACATATCCCTATAAATATTAAACATAATATATAAATATTAAAACGAGAGACACTGAACATTTGGAGTGGTCCCTTCATTTTTTACGGAGCTGTAATTCTGTATACTGAAAACATTGTATATATTGAATGACATGTATATAATTGAATCAGAAGTCTTTCATCTATAATAAATTTTAAAGTACAGCCAGTCCATCCTGAAAGTATTCAAAATAATGTTAATATGTAATGTAGTAAATTATGTACTCAGAAAAAGGAAATTAATTAAATCCTTTGATTCTTTCAGTTCCTTTATTCATTCAGTTAATTTCACTTTCATTTCAATTCAGCTGAAGATACACATTCATATATGTACCAAAGAAGTACAAATCTACCTTTTTTTTCATCTCTTTAATAATTTCATCATCCCTCCAGACTGAGCTGACGCCAAACTGACAATAGCATAAGCCAACCTAGCTAGCTACCTTCGTAGTCGATATATTTCTCAAAAAATTAACTATCCATTGTCCAGTTTGGAGCGGGCTGTTATGGAGTGTTGTTCGGCAAGTCTGTGAACGTCAGAAAACGTGACTTTGGGTACATTTACCAGGGATGTCGTGAAAGTGAACTGCCGGTCCTCCATCATCGGTTCGCCTGAGTGATGAGTGATTCACCGGATGTGACAGTGCACAAAGATCAGTGAGAGTTTTGTAGCTTTAAATACAGCCCCTTGGTAAATGTATTTACTAACTGTACATTAGAAAGTATTATTGTTCAATCTAAAAGGTTGAACAACTTCTATATCCTCCTCGACTGAATGCGCGCTGGCTGGATGCGCTCCAGTTTTTTTTGTGGATAGCCAGCGCCTTGAATATTTTGCTACAGCGTTTCTACAGCTCGATGCGTTTTCGCAATGAGTCCGTCTTTACGGAGATATTTCTGAACAGATTGTGGTGGGGCTCAGTGTAAAAGTCAATATGAACGGGGGGAGGGGGGAAATAACTAAAGAGGGGCCGACAACGCCACCTGGGGAATTACACCCCAGGAAATATAGAACAAAGAAAATTAAACTATGATATTACAGAAATAATAAGGACACAGGTTCGAGAACTAAAGAGGCAAAGACAATAAATATACTGTTTATTTTATTACAATAATAATACTAACTAAACAAAGAAAACTGGAGCAAAACCAAACCAAAGAGCAAAACAGGGGTTATGTAACCCAGCAACCCAATGGTCAACCAATGAAATAGAAAATGGGGAAATGACACAAAAGCAAACTGAACTAAAATCAAAATAGCAAAACAGAACCAAAACCAAAACCAAAACAAAACAGCACAGCTAAAACAGCTAAAACTGTTCAGGGGGTTCACTGGGGAGACAATTACCAGCACAATCCACTTTGCCTTTTATGAGAGAACGATGAACATGCTTTACCTGCTGGGGGTTATGCACCGGAGCCACAGTATCCACAGACCCTACCATGCCAGGGGCCTTCAGTAGTTTATACACTGTTGAGCTCCAGATGTCTTGAATTTTGTGACGGCCCCTTACGCTGGTGTCTTTGAGGAGGACCGGCTGACTTTCTTGCAGTGGGACATCACGAACATGCCTGTCATAGTGTTCCTTCCGCTGTGCAGCTGCAGCTTCCAGATGCCTGGTTGTGCTCTCAAAAGCATGACGTAGACGTGTCTGGTGTTCCAAGGTCCAATCATGGGGGTGGCCAGGTACAGGTTCCTGTACTCTGCTCTTCTCAATGCTGTTCATCTGGCAGAGCTGCTGGATGAGGTTGCTTGCAAAGTTCCTGTCCTGGTCAGAGTGGAGGCGACCAGGCACACCGAACCTGCAGAACCACTCATTAACCAATACTCTGGCCACTGTGGATGCCCGCTGGTCGTGGGTTGGGATGGCTTGTGTATACTTCGAAAAGACATCGGTCATGACCAGGCTGTTCTCTGCCCCACTCTTCGAAGGCTCCAGGATGGTGAAATCGATGGCCAGGATCTGGTTTGGACGTGAAGCAAGCAAGGGACCCATGTAAGCACAGGCAGTAGGTTGAGTGTGTTTGGATACCTGGCAGCGTTCACATTCCCGACACCATTGCTTGATGTCGTGGTGCATCCCTGGCCAATAACACCTCAGACGGACCAGCTCTGTTGTTCGCTAAGTACCTTGGTGCCCATGTTCATTGTGCAACTACTGAAGTACCTGTGTCTTGAGCGATGTAGGGAGTACTAACTGGAGCACTTCATCTCCTCTAGGGATGGTGACACGGCGATAGAGCACCCCTCCTTGCTCCACCAGCCGGTCCCACTGTTTGATCAGCACCAGGACTTCTTTGGAAGCCTGCCGTCGCTCAGCTGCATCCGGGGCCCTCTTTCTGGTCCAAAACGTCAGGAATTCGGATTACTGGATCAGCTTCCTGTAAGCCATGCAAGTCAGGGGGGGGAGTAGCTGGATGATGGTGCCCAGGCCACACCACTGCCTGTAGGCAAAAACTACAGGCATAGTCCAAAAAAAATAAACGTTGTAGTCAACACTAGCTGGGTATGTCCTGATCACTTCAAACAGGCTGTGCGTGCTAGGACATCCACCTTAGGAAAATGTTCTGGGAATTTTTTTGCTGATATCTCAAACATCACGTATAGGCCTATCTGTGAATCCGTCAATGTCTCGGCATGTTGAGAAGCCACTGTAAAGCCATAACAAAACCCCATGCCAGTGCGTCTATTGCTCAACCAAAACCCACAACCGGGCCTCCCTAAGGGTCTGGCTAAAGATACAGTACATATGTACGACTATTTGGTCGATGAGGGACTGGTATTGTGGATGCTTTAGGCTGAGCGAGTAAAATCGAGTCATCAGTTAGTTACAGACCGACCAGTCTAAATAAAAACTTTGAACACAAGATTGTTACCATTGAAAACACCAAATCAAACCAGTTATCACAGAAACGATCACAGAGCATCTTTAAGCCTATAGACACAGTAAGGAAACATTCACTTATGACGCGTTTCCACCGGAGGGTGCAGGTTGGTTCAGTTGCTCCCCCCCCCCCACACACACACACACACACCATAAGGGTACTGTCGGTGGTGGAAACGCAAGCCGTAACTGAGCAGCGCCGAACCGTACCTTTCCTACTCCACCAAGACGCATCGAACCGACCCGCACCCTCTGGTGGAAATGCGCCATTGGCGGCACCTAACGGTACCCTGGGCTGAACGGTGTATAAATCCATCCCAAGGCCCCCATAAAGGCTGTCTTAACAGGGGAGTGACATGGTGCCCCGATGTCCCAGTAGTTCAGTGCGTTTTGGCCCAGATCACAACAGTGCAGCTCATTTGTGTGCGTGTTACGACATGATACGATACAATTTCCCATATCCTTCATAATGCATGTAGCATGTGTTTAGACAATCCCTGATACAAGGACCTGGATATTCTTTTCCCAAAACACATCTTACCCCTCAGGTACAAAATAAATTAACTGTTGTTTATAAGGCAGGACTTTTCTGTATTTTATTAGGTCAATAAAAGATAAAGACTCCATCCGGGATTAACTCGGTTTTTTTCCCATCGTTCCATACTTGAACCACAGCTATGCCGACCCACACACTCTAGACTACCCAGTATCCGGTCCGTATCCAGTTCATCAGTCCTGCTGAAACACGCTGCCACAGGTGAGCTCTGTTTACCCGCCCCTCCTATCCTATCCCACTTTCCAAAACCCAGCTAGAAGCTGTCCTTAACATTCCTGGGCATGCACAGGCAACACACACACACACACACCCAAACACACACACACACACACGCACGCGCAGACACACACACGCACACACACACGTACGCATACGCTCGCACACACACACAAAAACACACACACACACGCACACACACGCGCGCAGACACACACACGCACACACACACGTACGCATACGCTCGCACACACACACAAAAACACACACACAAACACATACACATTCCCACACGCACACACAAACACACACGCACACACACAGGCACACGCCAACAGGATCTCAGTTAAGTTGAATTTCAAGTAAAAGATTAACAACATATTAGTATATCTTCTAGTCAGCACAGCATTACTAATGCATTGTGTGTTGCATCACTTAAATGGAAGGGAAGCTAATAAGGCCGCAGCACTGGAAGTTAAAAATACAACATCCTGTAAACTTCCTTTGATGAGCACACACACACACACACACACACACACACACACACACACACACACACACACACACACACACACACACACACACACACACACACACACACACACACACCAGTTCACATGTTTATTTATACTTCACATTGACTCATTGTTTAAGAATTATTATTGTCATTTTTAAGTCTATGCAAGAGAAAAAGTCAAGTTCAACATGATTTCATCGTGATTAATATCTAAATATATACATATATATTTATACATATATACAGTACATGTATATATATATATATATATATAAATGCAATGAATGATAACAATAGTATTTATTATTTTATACATTTTGTGATGGCAAAGATGTGAATGCGAACCCTTTATGCATGGACTCTGTGACCCTTAGTGCTTGGACTCCGTTACCCTAAGCTTTTGCGATCTGTTAACCTTAGCGCTTAGAAAAAGTTACACTTAGCATTTAAACTCTGTTATCCTTCGCGCTTTGACTCTGTTACGCATGGCGCTTGGATTCTGTTACTCTTAGTGCTAACACGCTGTTACCCTTAGCGCTTGAACTCTCGACTATCCACTGTCAAGTTGTGGAGGGGCCCGTAACTGTTCACACCTTTAGTATCAATGTCTTCAAGGGTCAGGATAAACACGCATGGCTGTTCTTTGTCCACCAGCAGCGATAAGAAGATCTTACTTTCAAACTAAACTTAAGAGACCTGAGAACACTTTCTTTTCAATGCTTTCAGCTCAAGAAATGATTGCATGAAAGTGGTAAATTTGTAACTGTGCTACACAAAACCAACCTCTTGTTGTGAGCTCAATATACCGCTGGCGTCAAGTGTCACTAAACCCATAATGTAAAATCAAAGTGATCTTGGCAGGAGCAGGCTAGGACCCGAACGATGTGCCCCAGTTGCCATACAACGGCTGAGCCGGTAACCATCGAGGGGTGATTTATTTTTTGATGTCCGGCTGACTTTGTGCTCAGAGATCACAGATGATTATCTGCAGTTATTAACTGATAATACAAATATAAATAAGGCTTGTTCACATGATGCTGCATACAAGGGCGTCTTATCCTGGTTAGTGCACACGCACACACACACCGCACGAACACACGTAAGCATGAACGCACACACAAACAGAAACACACTCACACCCAAATCTTTTCAAAAGTTCAGAAAGATGTGTTTCATGCTGACCTAGAAACAGGGTGATATCACAACAAAGGTTACAAATACTAGGCGTTTCCTGCTTGTACTGGAAGGGTCTTCTCTGTCCAAGGTGAAACAGTGACTATCTGACTGGTGCACTTGGGGATAGTCTGTTTAAATCTCCTTTATCTGGTGTGATTTATCAAATCCTTTCACACACATCAGTCTGACTCACTGTTTTTCCATACAAGTTTGAACCGTCCATGACAAGTTGAAAGCGACAGTCTTGCTTTACTTAAGAAAACGGTTCATATATTTTTTCTAATCATGGATACACAGAATTCTCATATTATTAAACAATGACGAATAATACGTTTGATTTCAAAAGTCTCTTTACTCTAAAGCTCTTTATTTTACTCGTGACTTCTATCAGAAAACATCCATCTCACTTTGCAGGAATGCTGGCTCAATCTTTGGACCTTATCAGCCATCGGCACAAAGCCGGGCGATAAGCTTTGTTCTCTTTAGAAATCTACTGTGACCGCCATCCAACCCTGCATGGCTGCTAGAACCTTGTCATGCTGTAAGCCTGCGGGACTGCTTTGACCCTGCATGACTGCTTATATCTTGTAAGGCTGTAACCCTGCAAGGCTGCTGTTTCCCTGCATGACTGTTTTAACCCTGCATGGCTGCTGTTTCCCTGCATGGCTGTTTTAACCCAGCATGGCTGCTGTTTCCCTGCATGACTGTTTAACCCTGCATGGCTGCTGTTTCCCTGCATGGCTGTTTTAACCCAGCATGGCTGCTGTTTCCCTGCATGGCTGTTCTAACCCAGCATGGCTGCTGTTTCCCTGCATGACTGTTTTAACCCTGCATGACTGTTTTAACCCTGCATGGCTGCTGTTTCCCTGCATGACTGTTTTAACCCTGCATGACTGTTTTAACCCTGCATGACTGTTTTAACCCTGCATGGCTGCTGTTTCCCTGCATGGCACACATATCTCAGGGGTAATTCTGATTATATGGACCAAAATAAGGAAGTCTGCAACGCTCGTTCACCAGTATTTTCCAAATGTGTTTGTGTGTGTGTGTGTGTGTGTGTGTGTGTGTGTGTGTGTGTGTGTGTGTGTGTGTGTGTGTGTGTGTGTCTGTGTGTGTGTGTGTGTGTGTGTGTGTGTGTGTGTGTGTGTGTGTGTGTGTGTGTATGTGTCTGTGTGTGTGTGTGTGTGTGTGTGTGTGTGTGTGTGTGTGTGTGTGTGTGTGTGTGTGTGTGCGTGTGTTGACAATAGTCATTCATTTTCAAGACCATGGCATTATTATGCCGTTATGTTACCATAATGCTTCTATAAAGTTTCATTGCAAGATAAAAATAAAGGTAAGGATCCTAGCGCATAATCAAATACGACTGACATGTCTATGCACATGTCCACATAGTTTCCAACCAACTAAGCAGATAGTTACGTGGGAAAATGCGTCTTCTACCCATGAATCAGTCCATTGAATAATCTCAGATCTTCCTGTGCGTACTTGTTTGTACAAATATAAAGCTGCTTATTAAATCTCAGCCAACGCCTAAATCTACCAAGAATCTACAACAAATCTTAATGGTTGAATGAAAAATAATCTGGAGACAGAAACCACTGCAGGAGGTAACATTATTGGCTAAATGTTTCTAATATTACCCCTCTTATCCTTGTTTCTAGGAAAATAATGAGAAGTAAGCTTGATCCAATCAGGGAGTGTATGTACCCATTCCTTAGCACATGCACCACTGGGTCAGGGCACTAGCCTACACCTAATTGACCGGCCACATGCCTGATTGAAGGACATTCCTAATTTCAAATTCTTTCAGAAACATATTTCCTTTTTTTATTAAAGTGTTAACTTTTAAGTCTTCCAAGAAAACATGAAAGATAGCTGGCCCAAAACAGACTCCAAGAATTCGCATTTCA